>NC_057850.1:93919769-94222027 GCF_015237465.2 Chelonia mydas
TAGTCTCTAAGGTGCCACAAGTTCTCCTTTTCATTTTAAAAATAGTATCTAGTAAATAAATTATTAGCGTCACAGTCAATGTTATTTCTGTAGAGACTTCCATGTAGCAACTAGCCATAAAGAATATTTGCTGCATTATGCAGCTAAATATAAATAATGAAACATCTGGATACCAATATGCTCTAAATAGTTTCAAGGGAGATAAGGAGAATTGATTTACCTGTAATAGTTCTCTATATGCTTTATTAATCTGTGCTCTGGTTATTTGCAACCCAAAGTGGCCACGCCTAATTATTTCTTTTCAGGTCCTAGAGATATGACTGATTCCAGTAGTATTCCCCCTTTTAAACATAAGAAATATCATCAGAGCTAATAATCTCTTCAGCCAGAAAGAAATTTTTAAGTGAGCCCACTATCCATAACTCTGGAAATGGAGCTGTGCTATAGTTGTCAGTTTTGCTACGTAATGATCAAAAGAGGACTTGAGCATTCCTCCCAAAATAAATACCGCACCAACACACGCAATCGTTCTGCCTGCTCACATCCAAGGCAAAACCAAGAGGAAAGAAATAAACTTCATACAGTGCCCTGTCTTTTTCAGATGAATAGAGAAAGCAAATTAGAATTGAGTGTCCAGTGAATACTTTACCCCCTCTCTGTATATGTACAGACATGTCTATTACATCTATTAAGCATGCTGGAGTAGCCCACTGATCTCCATTGGCACAGTGATATGCAGAGGGAGAGGTGATCTCCTAGTTGGCCAGTACCCAGGCTTTGTAGATCAAGGTGAACATCACTTAGAATACATGAATAGTCACACTGACTTCAGGCATTTTGTACAGCCTGTATATTTTCAGGTGTACATTTAAAACATAATCAGAAATGTAAAAAGAATAACCAGATAAAATAATACTAAACATCTGCAGCATGGCTGAATTTCTATTGCTGTTATGCACCCTTAACACATCTATTTCATTTCTAAACTATGATTTAGCATGGTTATTAATTTACGTGAAGAATATTCCACAGAGGATTCACAGGACTACACTCTTGGAATAATAAGATCCTTTCAACTTCATTTTTCTCTTTGATTTACTGAAAATACTTTTAGAGGCATAAGCATAAAGAAGAAAATCCCCCTCCCCCCCCCC
Source organism: Chelonia mydas (assembly GCF_015237465.2). NCBI lineage: Eukaryota > Metazoa > Chordata > Testudines > Cheloniidae > Chelonia > Chelonia mydas. The sequence continues at coordinate 93,920,924 of NC_057850.1, forward strand.
CCCCCAACACACACAACTTGCTTTTTCTAATTTTTGGCAGGGAATGGAGAGGAGTTTGAATCATTTAAGTGGGAGGAACTAAGGTCTATGAATTTCTCACAGCAAGTTATGTTGTGTAAACTGGATACTTTGCTTTAGAACATTGACGATTGTATTTGGAGTAGTGATGGGCAAATCTCAAAAGTTCTAGAGATTCAGTTTAGACACTTAACAATTTTTGATCTTTTATTATAACTTTACAATAGTTAAATACAAGTAGCTGCATCTAGGCACCTAGAACCTTAGGGATTACTGAAAAGTTTTCTTTTGCAGGTGGTGAAAATATAGATAAAAATTCTTAAGTAACTTTTCTGATCCTCTGAAAAGAAGTAGATAGTACTCAAATATATTTTACATGTTGAATATTCAAATTGTAAAGCTTAGGGCCAGGTGCTGGGGTTCAGCTAACTGTGTATAGCACAAGTAAGGGGAGTGTGGGTGCCAAAATCATGTAAAGTTCATTGTTATACTCTTCCAATCTTGGGTCACTGTGTGCAAAACAAACCCCATCGTGTAAGTTTAAATCAGCTGCTAATGAACCCAAGGGACAAAACCACAGTTGGGGATCAGTGTAATGAAGAGGCATTCTGGTCAGGTTATGCAGTATGCACTAAAAGCAGAAAGAGGCATTCTTGTCGGCTCTTTTTTGGTATAAGAAGATCCCTTTACATGGGAGTTATCCTTTTTAGGACTGGATACACTGACTGTGTGGTGAGAATTTGCTAGAAGTCTGGTGTAGGAGAAGGAACTAATGTGACTTTTTTGGAATTTTCAAAACATTTGACTGTCTTTGTTAAGGAGACACAGTCAATTTAAAAGGTAGTCAATTTTTAACATATCAATTAAAAGTGATTTCACCTGTAGCAGAGCAAGACTACTAATTCTTGTAGTTTACAGTCAGGTTTTTTTTTTTTTAATTATTTTTAAAAATGTTTCTCCTCAGTGGTTTTTGTTTGAAAGACCAGTACAAACAGGGTAAACTTTAAAACTGACTATATAAAAAAAAGTGTAAAATGAAGCAAAGTAAACACACTGGAAAAGTAGAGAAAATATAGTTTTAATTTCCTGTAGCTAAAGGAATGTTGCAAGTTTCTTTTAAAAATAGTCGTTTTTTTTAAAGACATTGTGATCTTGAAGTTGATGGTGTCCCTTTAAGATATTGGAAGCACCATGGAAACAGTTTTGTCTCCTGTACGTTTATGTTGATATAGTGAAATAAATTATCTAAATATGATTCAATAATACATTAGTTTTAGTAGTTTACAATCAGGTAAGTTGCTCAGTGACAAGTATATCTCTTATTGAATCTAAGACTGAAAAACTAGTCTCCTCTTTAACGTCTGAGCAATATAACTTTTTAAAATATATTTAACCAAAACATTATTAGGATATCTATTGCACTATTACTCATTGAACCAGTTTTTACCCTGGCAACTATGTGAGTCAATCATTTTATTCATTTTTAAATACATTTTATATATTTCCTTACTTTTCAAATTCACTGGTTTCCAATAATTACACATAAGATTGTGTTCAAGGATTTTATTAGTAAGACATCAAATAACCCCAGAATCCATCAGTTTTATTAGTCAAAACAAGATAAAAGAAGCCATACATTACCTTCTTCAGGAAGCAGTACTGCAGTGTTCCACCTTACATTGTATGTCTGTTTCAAAGATATACAATCAAGCCTGCTTGTATTAATAAAGTACCAGTAGTTATTTATGACTGATGAAACACAAGATTTACACACCAATTCTTACCAGTTGCTTATTTTATTTTGAGCATAACATTTCAGAAGTCAGCAAAACATAGAGACATCTGCATTTCGGTACATTCATTCTGCATGTTGGTCAAGCATCAACAAGATCATTTATTTATCTAATCCTGTATTTTTGGTATGTCTCTGTACCTAACAGTGAAATTACAACACTTAACACTTTCATTCAGTTAAATAACTAGACATTAGTGAAAAGCATCATGGGAAGAACTTAAATTAACATGAATACAATTCATAGTTATAAAAACATATGTAATTATGTAATATTAATATTGTGAATAATATGATATTTGCTAACAATATATTTCCATGGGACTTACAGGCTTTGTTTTATCTTGTTCCATACCTGTGTTGTTGTTTTTTTAAGACACAGAGGCATCTTGTACCAAACAGGCTATGTACAGACAGTTACCTGCGTTTAGTAGCATGTGCACATTTCATAAGTCTCAGAAAAACAGATATCTTATCTTCCGACAGATTGTGCCAGCCTCTGCATATACAAAGAACAGAGGTATGTGTAAAGAGGGCAGAGACTGCAATAGTTTAGTTACCAGTAAATTTCCACAGTCAAGTTTAGCACAAGTATAAGGAATTCTGAGAGTATAATTCACCGTGTGATAAATGAAGGGGGAGGTAGCTCCCTTATGGACACCCAGCCAGCCAGTTAGCTACAAAATCCCTGGTAGTTTGCTTTCCCTGTAAAGGGTTAAAAAAGCTCATAGGTAAGAGGAAGGGAGTGGGCACGTGACCAAAAGAGCCAATGGGAGGGCTAGAACTTTTTAAAATTGGGAAAAAATCTTTCCCTTTGTTTGTCTGTCTGTCTGTCCTCCGGAGAGAGGGGACAGAGCAGAGACAGGGCTAAAGCTGTGCTATAAAAACCTGTGAACCAGGTGTGAAAATAACTAGATCATAACTAGAACTACTCAATTTGAAACCCCAGATATGTAAGTAGATCAGGAAATGTCTAGAAAGACATGATTAGGTTATTTATTTTATTTCTGTAAGGTTTGTGGACTCCTATGTGCTAACCCCCAAATGCTTTTGTTTTGCTTGTGACCATTAAGGTGGACCTCAAGAAAACCATTCTTGATTCTTAATTATTATATTTGCTCTTTTTAAATCTAGCAATAGCCTAAGTTCAAGGTGTATTTTCTTTCTTTTTGTTTTTAATAAAATTTACCTTTTTTTAAGAACAGGATTGATTTTTTTGTGTCCTAAGAGGTTTGTGCATATATTGTTTCATTAGCTTGTGGCAACAGCTAATTTCCTTTGTTTTCCTTCACAGCTCTTCCCTGGGGGTGGGGGTGGGGTGGGTGAAAGGTCTTGAGGGTATCCTACAGGGAGGAATTCCCAAGTGTGCCTTCCTGGGTTCAAAGGGATTTTTTGCATTTGGGTGGTGGCAGCTGTGGAGATAAAGGAAGAAGAAGGCATGCCTTAGGGCCCTATTTCACCCTGGGGTGTTTGCTACTTCCCACCACCCAACACAGATGCAATGAGGTTAAGTGGTGTCCGTATAAAATAAGTAAGAACTACTAATTATTCCTCAAGAAAGGCTTTTAATGATTTTCGACTATAATAACAGCATAAACAAAACAAGAAAAGGAAAACCAAAGACCAGCACTGAATAAGAATTAATACAAAAAGCAGATTATATTGAATACAAGCGCAAGTACATGTAATATTGTGGACCATTTGCGAGTTTCTGAACAATGACTCTACATATGCTGGTCCTGGCAGGTCATAATAAAAGCCCTGAAGATAAGCATAAGTAAAGCTATTATTCACCAGCAATATATTCCTGGTGACAAAGTATTTCAAAGGCAACATAAAGCTGATGAACGACAGCGCTACATGCATTTGCTCGGACTACTTAAAAGACAAGCATTAATACATGCAAAGCTATTATGCATCAGCCACCTACTATTGATTTAATGCTACTGTATCAATACGACTATGATCAATTCGGTTCGAGCAACCAGACTTCTTTACTCCATAGACTTACCCCGCATTCATCTGAAAATACGTTACCCTTCAGTCGGACGCTTTCTGCACTGGCCAGGTACAGACAGTCGAGAAGTACACGTCCCTTCGGTTCAGGGGGTGAGGGTCAGGTTTACCGAAAACACACACACACAGTCCCGTGCCTTCGTTCTTTTTATCTGATCTGACGGCCGTGTTTTAGAACAGACCAACCAATCAGGGTGGGCCACATTGTTTAAGTGGTTGCCCTAGTTGTATAATTGATGCATATTTAATTTTTATGTCCAATTGTTAGTTGTTCGTATAATTGAGGCCTATTTATTTTCAGTAGCCAATTAGATTTTGAATGTGGGTAATTTAGGGTTGATAAGTACATATGAGTCAGCATAAATTGTTATCTGGTTGCAGTGCGTCCTGACCACAAGCTTAAGCTTTGTTTTTGCAAGGCTTGCATTTTAAAGCATATGGAAGTTTGAGGCCTAACATTTGCAATACTTCTATTTCGTTCAAGTTTAACAAGACAGTTGCTCAATTTATTCACAGCAGCATCTACCCATCCAAGGTCAGAGAGAAGCTGTAACCTTGGGAGTTTAATGCAAGCCTCGAGTGGCCAATATTAATTTTTAGACTCCTTCGGGCCCCCACCTTCTGCACTCCAAGCGGTGGCGTGGGGAATCAGCCTTGACACACGGATATAAAGCATTCTAAAAACGTATGACATATCTATTTATTTACTACTAGTTATTCTTATTTTAGTTACACAACATACCTGATTCAATCACACTTGTATTTATAGCAATAAAGCAATTTGCATTTTGGTTAATACATTTGTTTGCAAAAGCTAATTTCACATTCCTCAGGACAATTCCATTCCTTATGTGGAAACTATCACTGTAACATTAGTACAGTAGTTTCCAGATCATCTTTTCATCTAGCCGTAAAGACTTTAGTTAAGTTTGGTCAACAATGGAAATACCTAGAAAAATATCTCTTGGCAGTATTCTCTTGACAAATGACAAAATCAAAAAAGTCTAAACAGAGATAAGTACATCAGTTGAATCATAAATATGCCTGAGTTTGTTTCTCCCCTTTAAGGGAGACTCCATACATACCAATGTGATATATGCCATCATGTTCCAGCAATGCCCCTCTGCCATGTACATTGGCCAAACTGGACAGTCTCTATGCAAAAGAGTAAATTGACACAAATCTGACATCAGGAATCATAACATTCAAGAACCGGTAGAAGAACACTTCAACCTCTCTGGCCACTCAGTGAAAGATTTAAGGGTGGCAATTTTGCAACAGAAAAGCTTCAAAAACAGACTCCAAAGAGAAACTGCTGAGCTTGAATTAATATGCAAACTAGATACCATTAACTTGGGTTTGAATAGAGACTGGGAGTGGCTGGGTCATTACACATATTGAATCTATTTCCTTAAGTTAAGTATCCTCACACCTTCTTGTCAGCTGTCTAAATGGGCCATCTTGATTATCACTACAAAAGTTTTTTTCTGCTGATAATAGTTCATCTTAATTAGCCTCTTACAGTTTGTATGGCAGCTTCCACCTTCTCTGTATGTGCATATATATATATATCTTTTTACTATATGTTCCATTCAATGCATCCGATGAAGTGGGCTGTAGCCTACAAAAGCTTATGCTCTAATAAATTTGTTAGTCTCCAAGATGCCACAAGTACTTCGGTTCTTTTTCCATACATGCAAGTGTCTTCACACCTTGTTCGAAAACTTCTAATGTCTTATGGAAAATAGCTCTGCTTATATATAATTTCTGTTTCTCTAATCTTGGTCTTTATAACTGAGGACATGATAATAAAAATCAGATCTTTGAACTTTTACTTTTGCAGCTCATAATCTTGCACAGGCCGTACATGTGCAATAACACTTATTCCTGAAGTCATAATTCCCTTAATGACACCAACGTTAGTTGAAAGGAAAATTTATTCTGTTTTAACTTTTCATTAAGGGAAAGTTAAAATGAAACATTAGCACACTATGTGTCACATTACTTGTTCAGGATCAGGGTAGCATTAAAAGAACCTGGCTAAAGCTTCTGGCTTGCTGGCTGGTGAGCACTCCTCCTCTGAGCACACTAAAAAGGGTGACTAAATTTTTAAATATCCATCCTCTTTTTGGCACTTCTCTTGTGTATGTACTAGGCATGAAAGCTTTTCCATTACAAGAACAGTCCATATTTTACTGGATCACAATTATATAGGAGGAGGGGGTCCCATTTTTCCAGTAACGTGCAATGGAGAGTATAGCTGCTAACAATAAAAAAAATGTCCTTTTATTTAAAATAAAGATGGAACAGTGCTCAGCTAAACTGCTTCAGAGTGTTGAAAATAATGTGTTCTCATTGGCTTTATAATTCACACATCTTGCATTAGCTATAGTTCCTATGTGATGCAAGAAGGTTTCAGATGGGGCTGTAAAGACTTATTATGCTCAAAAAATACTTCCCACCAGCTTATGCTGACTAAAGGGCTCTTCTGAAAAATGTTAATAAAATCCAGTGCCCTATAAGTGGCCAGTTGGGCATTTTTTTTATTATTATTTTTTTTTATCCTTTGAGTCAAGTAAACTCTCTTCAAGGACTACTTCAGGGATCAGTTTTTTATGTGGATACGAATAAGTTTGGTGTATTCTTACTGCAATCACGTTATTAGATTTACTTTTAACAGTGGTGTAATGATGTTTAGGTATTATGGATCAATGAGACATAATGTTTAAAGGAGTACAATCCAATATAATAGCAGTGTGTGGTATGTATCTCAAGCAAATATATGACATCCACTACATTTTGGATTATTTGATCTGTGTTCTTCAGCACATAAGAACTTAAGCTGCAGCAGTTGTATTGCAATACTGAATTGAATGGGAACAATGCATGCATTTATTTTATTGAATAATCAAGATACCTGTAATTACAGTTGTAGTTTTTAATTTAAAGAGAATTGTATAAATAGGCAGTGGCTAAAATCTGGTATTTGATATATACTGTGGGTGGGCTGGTGTCACTAAACTCAAGGAGTAGCATACATTCGCATGCACTCCCCATTTTTCAACAAGGTTCTTTCATAAATCGTTTAGGATTCTATTCTATTCAGCCCTGTGTGGGTGTATGAATGAGTTGTAATTACTACTCCTGATTGACGGAGAATTGCACACAGCCAATTATTCTTGTCCCCACCAACCTGCACACCAACCTGCTTGTCTCTCTTCCACTGTTATGCCTTGTCATTTTTAGATCATTAGCTCTTTGAGACTATGATTTTCTGTATGTTTGCTCGCCATCTAGCACAATGACCTACTTGGCCTTTAGGCACTACAACAATATAAATGTTAACTGATAAAATAAAGGAACATTTTATCCCCCTTCTCTGGGCATTCAGGCAGGACTGGGCATTATGGGGTAGCTTACATTGTATACTGGCCCCTAGCATGGGCCTTTAATTCTTTAATATTATAATAGTTTAATAGAATATGCAGTTCTTGGAGAACGATACCAAATGGTTCCCTGAGGAATAAAAGCCCAAGGAATAACAACATTTGGTTTTATTTAGATTCATTGGGAACCCCCCAAAATTGCAGATACTAGGAGGATACTTGAGCACTTCTTAAAGCACCAGTTGTTGTTTTTCTCCCCCTTCTCTTCATGGTCATTGTGTGCAGACCCTCCTGTTACTCCCTTCCTGGGTGATAGCTTTCATTTCTGTACCCCTCTCACTGCAGGTATGAAGAGGTGTTTCCTTTAAGCGTCTTCTCTTGTTCCTTGCTCTGTATTTAAAAATGCTACTTTTGCTTAAAAGAGGCAGCTAAGAGTATCATTATGTAGGTTACCTAAAGTATTTATTTTACTCCTTAACATCAGCAGGATAAGCAAAACAGCTCTCAGAGAGGGCCCCTTTAACCTTTGAGAATGTACACTATTTGTTTATTGTTATTCTTTTTAGAAACAGTATAATTAAATATCTTGTAAATAATATATCTAGAATAGAAGTAATTGTTTGGGAGATGGGGAAATAACAGGTTTTACTTATGATTTGCAGGTGGATCAACATTCCTATACAACTCTTCAATTATTAATAAATCTTCCATGTGCTGTTTTTTTGTCATAACATATGGTGACAATAGCAAACTAACAAGATCTGGGAAACAAAATAGCTTCTTTGTTTTGTTAGAATTAGGATGACTAGTTATTTGTATGGGGGGTTGTTACTATGATTCTGCTGCACCACACTACAGGGTTAACCTCATGGTTTTATTGTCTTGATTGTGTTTACTGCTCATGCTAATGTAATGGAATTTGGACAGACCTGCTGTAGTTACTCTACTATTTTAACAATTTTGGCAAATTCCATGTTATCAAAGGTATGTGTCCTTCGAAACAGAAGGTAGAAGGCACTAATGAACAGTATCATTTGTCTTCCCATTTAAATAAAAATATTATCTCATAACCAAAAGTCAGGAAAGAGGGAGGAAACAAGTTTACATTAAGTACATTTTCAGGGTACATTTCTGTTTCTTAAAATTATACTAAGCATGTTGATAGTGTAGCCTAGTGTTCTGCTGGTATAATATAAACTACGGAGGTCTATATTAGAGTATTCATCCAGGGTATTTAAAAAAAAAAAACAACCCTTGCCATTTGACATTATCTAGTCCATTCCAAAGGTAAATATTGCTCCTCTGAACCCCTGCGGGGTTTCTGTTTGGGTTGTGGTGATTTAGCAGTATCCAGAGGGCATAGAAGTGAGATCCTTCCCTTCAGGTTTGAGGAGAATTTTAACAATAGACTCCTGAAAGATCTGGAAACTCCATCCAGCATCTTGCTGTAAAGTTGCATGTTTCTAAAAGAGGCAAGCATAGAATGTTATGTAAATCACTTCAGTGCAAGAAAACTGTACGTTAAAACTTTTCACCATGCCAAAGAGTTAAAATATCTCTGTAAAAGATTCCTGTGCTGTGACCCTAGTTAAGTCTGTTTCCATTCGTTTAAAACACTGGGAATGTTATTGCCACTTATATAGTTAATCACAATATTTTGGATTGGTTCAGCTTAGTTCCTCAAGCTTGTTTTGGACTAGTCATGGCTGAAATTCCACTGAACAGCGACAACGCAAAATTTTAAAAAAGGGTTATTGATTGAAATCCATCATTTTTATCTCTGGCAGTCGCCTTTTGAAGGGCCAGTAAATTGATTTCCATAAAGGAATGTTTAATTGTAAGTTCATAGAACAAATTTAACAGAGCTGCTTAATTAGCTTACCTATTTTCTTATTACTCAAATCCTCTGATATATAGTTTGTATCATTTTCTCTATATTTGAAATATCATTGGTCGTCTTTTCTCTCTAGTTTGATGTGAGTAGGTTCAGCTTCCCTTAAGAAATCCTCCTTTATTTTCACAACTCAACCTTAGTTGTACCTCAGTATGCCACTTCAGACACAGGTTTTACTGCTACCATGCTCTTCCATTGGATGGCAGGACAGAAGTCATGAAAAAAGAAAAGATGTCTCTTGTTGTTCCTATTTATTACTGTCGTCGCTGAACCCTCTCTAATTTATCAACATCTTTCTTCAATTGTGGGCACCAGAACTGTATTCTAGCAGCAGTCTCACTTATACCAAATACAGAGGTGAAATAATTTGATATTTTCCTATTTATGCATCCAAGGATCAAACTAGCCACAGTTTTGGACTGGCAGCTCATATTCAGCTGATTATATATCACAACGTCCACATCTTTTTTAATCACTGCTTCCCAGGATAGAGTTCCCCATCCTGAAATTATGGCCTCCATACTTTTTTCTTAAATACAAACATTTATCTTAAACCACATTAAAATGCATATTGTTTGCTTAGCAAAAGATCCAGATCACCCTGTGTCAGTGACCTGTGCTCTTTATTCTTTACTGCTTCCCCTATTTTTGTGTCATCTGCTAACTTTATCAGTGATTATATTGTATTTTCTTTGAGATCAAGGATAAAAGTATTAAATAGTGTAGGGCCAAGAATTGATCCCTATGGGATCCCAGTAGAAACACATCCACTCAATGATACTCCCCATTTACAATTACATTTGGAGAGCTATCACTTAGCCAGGTTTAATTTTATCATTCTAGTTTTTAATTAAAATGTTATGCAGTACCAAGTTAAATGCCTTACAGAAGTTTAAGTATATTACATCAATGTTATTACCTTCATTGACCAAACTTGGGGAAAAAAGTTAGTTTAACATGATCTATTTTCCATAAACCCATGTTGGTTGGCATTATTTATATTACCTTCCTCTAATTCATTATTAATTGAGTCCCATATCAGCCACATCATTATCTTGCCCAGGATCAATGTCAGACTGACAGCCTGTAATTACCGGGGTCATCCTACTTACGCTTTTAAATTTTGGCGAAACATTAGGTGTCTTCCAGTCTTCTGGAACTCCCCCCAGAGTTTTATGATCTATTGAAAATCAACATTAAAGTTTCAATGAGCTCCTCAGCCAACTCTTTTAAAACTTTTCCTCTCTAGGACCCTCGTGATGTCCAAATGTCTACACTGCAATTTTATAGGCCTGTAACCTGAGCCCCACAAGCCCAAGTCAGCTGACCCAGCCAGCCATGCCTGTGTTGCAGGTCTTTTACCGCAGTGTAGAAGTATCTTTGGATACAAGATATCTGGACGTGCCATTTTAAAATGTCTAACTTTTTAAAATGTCTAGCTGCTGTTTCACATCTTTATGAAATACTCATGAAATTGAAAGAGTGTTGTCTTATGATATGACTACATCATCTGTTTTTTCCCAAATACACAACAGAGCTATTTATTGAATACTTATGGTTTTTCTGCATTATTATAGACAATTTACTGTTTCCATCAAGTAATGGACTAATAAGATTGTTAGTATTCTTTTTGTTCCTAATTGCTTTAAAAAACTCCTTCTTACTGTCCTTAACTTTGCTGGCCTTTGCTCCCCTTATGAATTTTCTACAATTCCTAGCTACTGATCTATATTCATCTCTTCCATTTGTTTTTTAGAGAAAGAGAAAGAGAATAAAGCCAAGACCAGTAACATAAATACTTGGTGCTTTAATAGGATCAACTTTAGAATGCTGAAAAAAAAAAATTCTGAGCCAGATCAGCTGGAATGAAGAATTTAATCAGAACAATTTGAATGATAATTGGGAATAGTTTAAGACCACTTTAATAAATGCCCAGAAAGCTACAGTCCCATAATTGAGAAAGATGTCCATAAAGATTTAAAAATGGCTTCTTTTACAGGGTAATTGAAGGCAGCTATAAAACAAGTTTATTATATATATATAAAATTGACCCTATTAAAGCACCAAGTATTTATGTTACTGGTCTTGCCTTTATTCACATTTATTATAAACGTGATCAAGTCAAGATCATTTGTACCTAAGCTACCATTTATTTTTAATTCTGTGATCAGTTCCTTTTTATTTGTTAGGACAAGTTTCCCCCACGTTGGCTGCAACATTTTTTTGAGTTAGGATATTGTCATCTATAATATTAGGAAATTCTGAGGGATATTTTAGTACTGGCACTATGAGACCTCCAGAATATGTTATTCAAACTGAATTGTACCATGATCACACAGTCTTTTCCTCCCTACACATTAGAGGTAGGTGCTTAAGGAGCTGGTCATCCTGTTCCCTAGTGTGATTGAGTAGTCTATAGCACTCACTGACTAATGCCCTATTTTGTGTTTTATCTGTTTATCCATTAGCATTCAAGATAATTATCTTCTGAGTTTGCAGAGACCCAGAAGCAGGTTATGCTATTTTTGACATAGAAAGTCACCACCACTCTTTCCCATTTTGGCCAGTCGATCCTTCCTAAATAGGTTATAACCATTTATTTTTAACATTCTAGTCATATGAATTATCCCACCAGGTTTTAGTAATACCAACTAGATCAAATTTATACTCATAAATGAGCAATTCCAAATTTTGTTATCCAGCTTCCTGGCACTGGTTTATAGGCAATTAAAGAATTTCTTCTCTTCATGTCCTTTGGGCTCTTGGTTAAATTTGTTCTTATATCGTCCCTCTTTTCATCTCCCCCTTTTGTTTTAGTTTGCTATTCTGACTACTCTAGACAATCTAAGCCCCAGAATCCAACCAAACCTGATTCCCATTTTAATAAGGTGGAGGCCATCCAAACTCTAAGCCACCTCTTTCCATCAGAAGCTGACCAATGTTCCACAAAACCAAAATCCTACAACTTTTTCCTAGCCAGTGGTTCTTTATTTTTTTATTTCCCCCCCCCCTCTGTCTTGCTTTCTCAAGGGTCAGGAAGGATCTCAGAGATGATCACTTGGACATTCTTCATCAGCAGATTTCTGAGTTCCCTCAAACCATCTATTACCTTTGAGATGTTCCTCAATGCAGTGCCATTAATGCCAGTATGAATCATCCCCTTGCCTTGCCCATTGACTTCAGAACCCTATCCAGTCTTAGAGTGACATCTCATGGTACTGGATGTGGGAAGATAGCACCCCATCCTGTTAGAATCATAGAATATCAGAGTTGGAAGGGACCTCAGGAGGTCATCTAGTCCAACCCCCTGCTCAAAGCAGGACCAATCCCCAACTAAATCATCCCAGCCAGTGCTCTTGTCCACTTGTCCTTGAATAATGTTCTTTCAGTTCTTCTGAGTATTCAATCCCCAACAAGGATTGCCGTCTTCCTTGGAGATCTCTTTGTGGTCAAGCTTGATTTTCTTATATTTTGGGCTGAGCTACCATCCACAGGTATGTCCTGTACATCTCTCCATTCCCTGAGACCAGCTGGATCTTGAGAATTATCTTCCACAGTTTCCACATTGAGGACCTGGTATTCTAGCTGTGTGAAATTGCTCCTGTCCTTTTCTCTTTGGTGGTCATATGCTGACCATCCTCATCTGTCTCCAGTGGTGTACAATGCCAACTTGCCTCTTGTCTCAGGTGGTTACGAACCGCCAAGCCTTTTCTCTGACTTCTTCTCTCTCCAACTCCCTGGTGGCCAGCTCCTTTGTTCCATGATGCTGGGGTACTGATATTTCCTAAACCTGGCTGTCTAGAAACTCCTCAGCTTCTGTGATTTCCCATAGCATTTCTACTTGCCCCTCCAATCCAAGAATCTTTTCCTCCATCGCAGCCAGCTATTTAAACTTCATGAACAGGAAGTCTCTTCAGGTACGAAAGAAAACATGGCACATCTATTGCAGGTCACCACCACTGTTGCATCATTGGCCATCTTGAAATTGCATGTACAGCTGAACCTGAAAGGAAAGCCTCTCACACTACTTCTACAAACTCCCTCTGAAACTCTCCTGTGAGTTGTCTCTGTTTGCAACTCTCGAGTTTGCCTAGCAAGCGACTTTTTATTCCAAGTCTCCCTGCATAGTTCAGCTCATAGACTATATGGGAATAAGTCTGGGCCCTACGTAAGTTTATCAGGGCAAGACTTCCTACCCTGAACTTCTCCCTTTGTTTGCTCAGGCAGTGCAAAGGAAATGGAAACCTTCCACAAGTTCCCTACTAGGGCTGCCTATGGTGTGGGGGAGTCGCCAGTAGATGTAGAGCTGGCCCATATACCTTCATTCACACAGCTACTGGCAAAGGGGACGTGTTGGGCACAGATTGGTATATGGAAGGGGAATGACCAGAGCACATTGCATAACACATTGCATCTGATTTGTGTGAGAGAGAAAAGCCCCCTGAGAGCCCCATCCTCCTCACTGGGTTCTATACAGGGGAAAGAGGATGCAACAGAGAACCCGTGTGACTCCATGTTTGGTTAATAAATAAATGAGAGAAGTGGGGTAATAAGGATGGAAGAAAGATGCATGAAATCCAAAAGGGAAGGGAGAAGAGATCGCTCCAGAGACAAAAGGAAGAAAGCTAATAACCAGAAGGGGAAAATGTGAACTGTTAACTTATAAAGCGAGAATAGATTAGATTTTTCTTGTGGCTACCAGTCTCATTGTGATAGCTAACTGTGCTGTTAAGTAAAAGAAACTCACGAATTATACCTGCCTCTGAAGAACAGCTTGTAGGAAGCACCCCCATGAGAGAAATGAAATTAAATCAATGGGTTTATCCAATTACTGTTTTTTTCTTTTGGTCACTGATCCATGATTGTCCTTGGCATTATTGTTATTGATGTTACAGAAATATTACTTTACTAGGGCAAGCTAATGACAAATATATATTGTTTTTCAAATATGATGTTTAAAAATCTTTTAGTGTATAATGAAGAAGTTAGCTGTGTAGCATTCCATGAAATTTATTGGCCAACCGCATGGTGTTTCACAAAACATAGGTATATCAGTAATACAGATAACCTGTTTAAGTTATTGTTTCCCATTTCTTCAAAAAGCAAAACAAACACCACACCACACATTTGTGTAACTCACCATTAGGGAAGCCACGGTATAAGATTAACTTGTTTTCCAATTTTTCAGGCTAGCAAGTTGGCACAGGTCTATTCTGAGAATGTTAATACACCAGTGGTGCTAAGCCTTACCTACCCTACCATCCACAGCACTTTGTAATAGATGATTGCCTCCACTGCTTTACTGTGGCTTACCCACACATGAACTAAACATGAATAAAATATTTCTACCCAAAAATGAAATTGGTTAGGCTTCTCACTTTATAAAAGGGCATAACATTTTTAAACTTCTCATATAATTTGAATTTAATTCAGCCAGGTTTAAAATTCAATACAAAAACATAAAATGACTGTTCATTTTGCACCTCAGTTCCACTAGTGTGGATAAATAGGAATTTATCTGTCCCACAAGGATGATAATGAGCTGTCAGCAATTTTATGGGCAAATATCTCTTGCAAAGATTACAGAGATTTTTAGAAATTAAGGTGACTCCCCTTGAAAGGTGACCTGACTTCAATTTGATACATGTCTAAATTGTGCAGGTTAAAATGTGGTTTTTTTTCTTTTTCTGAGCAATGAGGGCTCTTCTGGCTCAACTCTATGAACACTGAACAAGCTATTGACTCTTGTTATCAAACCACCCTTGGGAGGCTAGGAATTTAAATTTTATTAACACCACTTTAATGTGAAAGGTTGTATTTATAAATCGCAGCAAAGGGAGTTCAGGTTGCTTTCTCCTTCTTTGTCCTTAATTCCCACTTTTGTGACTGTCATGGTGAGTGGGGGATTTTATTATAGAAAGCTGCTCCATTAAAGCCCACTGCTCCCTTCAGTTGCATTTGTGCCAATTCCACTGACAACGGTGGATGTAAACAGAAGCTGACAGCTGGTCCTCAGAATTGCTTCAAGATGTAGTTTGGCACTGTTTTTTAACCACAGACTTTCTGTCTTCTCTCCACTGGCCCCAAACCCAAATGTAAAACAACAGTCTCCTTGACTGATGGGTGCAGGTCAGGTATGGATTCCTGTACATTTCTAGATGTAAAACTGGAGTACATACATCTCTGGCCAGTTATTTCCCACCAGACCTGGGTTCTATGTATGCCCATTTATATACTGTAGTAGATTATAGACTTGTGTGTCTTTCTTTGTATTGCTCAGTCTTTTCTTGGCTATTTTTCTCAAGGCAGAATTGCCCATGATGGTTGCCATTATACATATTTCAACAACAAATTTCAAATGCCACAAATTGTGATAAGGCAGCATTTCATGCTTGAATTACAGTTTACAACTGAAAGTATGAAAATTTGGGGATTGCCAACAACGTAAAGGATTCTACAAACACAGAAAAAATTGTTTTAAAATTTAAGTGTGACATTTTGACTTAATTTAAAAAAAAAGCCACGAATTTTGACTAGGCCTAATGAATGTTTGTGTGTCTGTATGTGCTGTTAAGCAGCCATGTTTCAGCAATGCTGACTCCAGCAGCTTGCTTGTTACACCACAGCCGCAGTCTGGTCTCCACCTGTTTTGGCTACTGCTTGGCTGGTGACCCCAACACATCTCCACTCTCAAATAACCCCAAACTGTCTGCCCTGAAATGTCCAATCATCTCCTGGAACAATCAGAGAATTAATAAGGTTTGTAGCTCATTTAAAAAGACAAAAGCATAGCTTTGCTTAAACTGGAATTAACAATCACTTCAGATCAAATACAAGTGCAAGGGATAAAGATAACATGTTTACAAGCAGTAAACTGTAAATAACAGTAAAATATGCTAGTCTAGTGGCTCAGACTTAACTCAACAAGCTACAGTCTTGGTTCAAAGTAGATTTCTTATAAATGTTTTTCTTTTGGGGCATGGCTGACTTTCTCTCAGTCAGGACCTTCCACAGAAGTACAAGGTGCTGGTTTCCCTTGTCTTCCTAGGTAAAAGATCTTTGCCTAAACAGGTTTCTTACTTATATTTAGTTACCAGTGACTTCAACCCTCTTGTTAGAAGGACCCATATTTCTGAGCTTGCAAGAGCTCTGTCCCCTTGTGTCTTGTCAATGAGGGATACCAAGATGGCTTTGTCTGTCTCCTTATATCTTCCCAAACTCACTGTTTTGTCCCCAGAGTCAGGATGTTCTCATGCTGTTCTTCCCTTCCTGTGGACTTCCCATTCCCCTGCTGATTCATATGTAAATGGGGCTTTCATTGGTTTTGATCACACACTTAACTTAATTTCACTGGAGACCGTTAGGTTTTCTCCCAGACAGGAAAGAAGGGCAGCTGTTTCTCCCTTTGTTTGGTCACAGACTTTAAAGCATAATATCACTGACTATTCAAAATTCCTCATATAGTGTTAATACATATGTTTACAATGGTATTAAATCACAATGTGTCATTAGCTTTCATAAAAGACCTTTCTTGGTACACTTTTATAATACGGTAATATTGTTTATAATTACTGGATTCAATTACTTACCATTTGAGATTCAGACCCCTGCAAGAGGCTGTCCCTTCCCCACTCACTAGGTTGATGAATTTGTTTACCTTTTATATCAATGTATGTTCATTCCTTCTGCCTGATGACCAGCAAATATATATTTCTTTTGTTTAGAGCAGACAGGGCTTATGCATTGCTTGCCAGATTTTAAGAACATAATTCTAGCACATACTCATAACTCTCTGTGCACACCCCAGACATATATCTCATAAGAATACTAATAATCACTGAGTTTAGTTTTCCGGTGATATATTACATGCCAGCTTTTGGGTATAATCAAGACACCAGTGTGTTAAGTGTATTGAGTATATCAGACCTGGCAAGAGTTGCTGATAGAGAGCAATGAACCACCAATGGGCCTCTGTGTCATACCACCTCACTCATCTATAGTTGTGTTGTCTCAGCAGTAAAAGTAATGAAATGGGGGCTAAAAAAGTAGTAAAAAAATCTCTTACTTCGTTCAGTAGAGCAAGTGAACATCTCTGAATGTATACAAGCTGTAGGTCTAAGTAAGAAGGTATCTGAGACAATGACAACACATGCCTATGAGAGAGACAAGATGGGTAGGTCCTTCGTTGTACCAACTTCTGTTGATGAAAGAGACAAGCTTTTTCAGCTTACACAGAGCTCTTTTCAGGTCTGGGAAAGGTACTCAGTGTCACAGATAAATACAAGTTGGAACTGATTGTTTAGCATAAGGAGTTAACATGCTGTAAGAGACCACGCAAGGTGACGTGGCTAGTTAACACCTTTGCAGTCATAGGACAAAGGGGCGGGGGAGGTTAGTGGATGATAGATTGTTATAATTAACGAATAAATCCAGTCTCTTTACTGGGTCCAGTGTTTTTAGTGTTAAAGGTATGAATTTAATCTCCTAGGCTCATGTTTTGAAGGTGTTAGTCATTTTCCTCAAAAGAAACCTGCACAAGAACTCAGATATGAAGTGATCACATTGTGAAAAGTGTTCACCTGTGGGTTAATATATTGTTTTTGTCTTATAATTTTTCTGATGTGACTTCACCCACTTTTTGTTGGTGCATTTAGTGCACAGGATGAGGTGCGTCACATGTTGTGATAGGCATGTTTAGGACCTATGGATCTAGAAAAGTGTGTTGTGGGGGCTGGATATTGATCATTGTAGCAGCAGAGATATGTCTACAGATTTTGCATCTGTTGTGGTGGTGCAGTCCGGTGCCACTTTGAGTTGCTGAGTCTTCATCTGTAGGAAGCTTGCTTCTGATGATGAGCTTAGTGAGGTTGAGGGGTTGTTTGAAAGCCAGAAGAGGAGGTAGGGGAAAGATTTATTTCAAGATGTGGCCCCACCGAGTTTGAGTTGTAACTGATTTAATGATATCCCATATGGATTCCAGTGTGGGGTGGTAGGTGACAACTAAGGGTGTGCAGTCAGAGGGTTTTTCCCCTCTTTATTATTTATTATTGGGTTATTTGGGTGGCTCATTGCATTATGCAATCTACTTCTCTGGTGAAGTGTCCTTGTTTGGGGAAGGGAGTTTTAAGTGTGTTAAGATGTGCATTGTGGACTATCCCCTCAAAGTATATTCTGTGGTATCTGAGTACCTGGCTGTGGATAACATATTTCTTGGTGTGTTTGAGGTTGTTACTGGATCTGTGAAAGTAAGCATGGTGATCCATGGATTTCTTGTACACTTTTCAAATGCCCAATTGTACCTTAAGAATCACGTATATCTCCTGCATCAGACCTGGCATTAATGGAAATTCCTATCCTGTAGGAAGAGCTCTAGCTGATTGTGCTTGAAAACAGTAAAGGAAGGAGAAGACTAATGAGGCAGTGATTTTACCATTTGGTATATTGGCTTTAATCAGTATTCTTAGTTCTTGTCATTTGAAGCTTTCCTTGATGATTCATGGCTTCGTTCATACTTTCTATTTTAAAACTTGTTGTTGTATATTTTGCATTGGTCTTCCTTTTATTATTACTACTACTATTATTATTATTACTGAGGCAAGATGAAATTGGAGTACTGTTTGTTTCTTAAGAGTTCATGTTCTCCTATTACTTATTCCCCACCACTGGCCACAGATAATGCTTTGCTTGTGGTGTCATTTCCACTTCATCTAAATGTAATATTGCAAACCCAGCTGTATCAAATTTCAGTCCACTTTCCAATTGATTCAGGGAAACATTTGACTGGTGCGGTTTCCCTAAATGTTCATGGTCAAATGAACATGAAACACAAAATAAAACCAGAATTAATGTCAGTAGTTTCCCTCTAGTATGCCTAAAACTATGAGTGTATATACACCTTATTACTCTTTTCTTGGAGGAGGCAAGGCATGATGATCTACAAGCCCACTCCATCACCACATCTTGATGTGTTTGGTTGGGAGGAGGTGGCAGGGTCTCTTTTCCTGGTTGGGGAGGGGGGCTACCTTTTCAATCAGCAGAAATCTTCAGAGGAACAGACTGCTTGTCTGACTTTCCATCTTCCATCCCCCCTTCCCTCAAATTGGACAGTAGAAGGACAAAGCAAAGAAGGCTGACTATTACAGTGGGGCAATAGTACAACCTGTTCATCCTAGTCAGTAATTTTGTCTTTTCTCCAGCTCTCTTTGTATGACTTCTTACTGTCAGGCAGATTGTTTGTTGCTATCATGGACATCCTCCATTTATTTTTTCCTTCAACTTCAATGTTATCCTATTAGAAGACATGGCACCTTCACAAAAATTAGCATCACCTGTTTCCCACAGCCCTTTTGTATAACTATGTACTGAGGCAGTTCCCATCATTGCACTCTCTGATCACTGAGAAACATGAGTTTGCAGTACATCACTGTGAGGCAGGAAAGTATAATCCCAATTTTCAAGGTGTGAAGCTGAGGCACAGAGATTAAGAAACTTGCCCCAGGTCCCATGGGAAGTCTATGGCAGAGCCATGAATTGAACCCAGCTTTCCAGAGTCTCAGTTCAATATCTTAATCTAAAACAATCCTTGTTCACTTTAAAGATTGCAAAGTCATATAAGGAAGTATAAATCCCACCCCTGTGGTTTATATACCTGATTTTCAAGCGACATGCCTTGCACGGTCTAGAACTATCTTGATTCCTGTGGTATTGGAAGCTGTGCCTTAAGGTCTAAGCTTCCCAGGCAGAGAGTCTGGGCAGGGGACACATGTAACAAATAATTGCACATATGAAAAAGGGGGTTCAGACAGACTCTGACTATATATGTTTTAATATTGCTGTTTTTGAATTTGTCTTTTAAATGCATCTTTTACTCTACTGTCCACAAGTTGGAATGGATTCTGGAGTGGATTTAGTATAGAGGATTGTTTCTTTGTGTAAGATGTATTAACAGGCTAATTATACAACTTCCTTTGCTATTTGAAACCCAAAAGATCCAAGTGTTTGTTATAGTGTTGTTACATCTTCAAATTACACTGCTGGTTTAGGTCCAAGAAACTAACACAAAACAAATCTGACAGTTTTTGCCACCTGTAGTTAATATACAACTACAAATAGAATTCCTTTTCTTCCCTGTGATCTCAGGTGGAGACTCAGCTAAAGGTCTCAACTAAAGAGACCATATGATATTTTGCAATGCACCCATCAAAACTCTAACCTTTACTAGCATCTATTTACATGGAGTTAAAAAAAACCCTCACATCTTCGGTTTGATGAAAAATTAGCAGGCTTGAAAGAATGAGACTCTGGTGCTTTGATTGTGTGTGTGAATTCCAAAGCAGGTGCTATGCTGCAAATATTTCTTACGGATCTATTTGCAAAAGGAGGATTATGATTTCTGGTGAGGAATAAAGAGCAGGAGCAGAAGGCTACTGTTTTTATGCAGATGTCCCTAATAATAAAAACAAAAAACAGAGCATGTGGCAAAATTGTTTCTATATAACAGGTTAGAAGACATCAGCTGTTGTAATATGTCATCATCAATTATAAACGTTGGAAAGGCTTTCAGCCAAAATATGTTTAGAAGTCTTTTGTCTTTTCACCTTCATTCACATTTTTCTCCCCACTTGCAGCATATAGTTGCACTCTTTTTGAAGACCTGGACTTGAATACTGGTATGGGTATTATGAGAAAATGACTTTTACAGATGGTCTGTCTCAGTCTACTTCTGATGCTACAAAACCACAGTAGAGTGTGGCATGATTGGTGATATCCTTTCAAGAGAAGTCCAGGACTAAACTGGTAGGGGTATTTGCTAGGATTGATATTCTGAGGAAAGAAACTTGCTCTGCACCTGTCCACCCTGCGGGCCAATATCTCCCATCAGATAGGCTACATTTATGTGAGCAAGTAGTTTTAAATATCGCATTCATATTAATTACAATGTGTTCTGATTCTCCCATCAAGTAAATACTGTGCAAGAGGAGAGAGCTGAAAAGAGTCAACTCATGAAGACTTTGACTCAGTGACAGTGGAGGTCAGGTTTAATTTCAGATTAAATTATGGCCTTGACTCTGAGTTCATGCCTCCCCATTCTTATTGCCATGACCCTTAAGGATAAAATATCTTTATTTTTTAATAAGTTTACCCCAAAGCTCTTACATTTTAAGATGAAGAATATATGAAGTCTGTGAGAGGAGATATAATCAAAAATATGTACAAATATATATGTATTGTGTACATTTTTAAACATACATTTGAAAATTAAATTCATTAACTACTTTTAACTGCCCTTTTATAGACTCCCCAAAATGTTCTAGTGTCTCGTGGTTGGGGGAGGAGGGGCTAGTCTCTCATATGTCTGTTTTAAAGTAAGGAGTTCATGGTCAGATAATTCCAACAGCTCCGTTCATCTCCTAGTACATTGGGGGCCGCACCTCTATGATTTTGGGAGCCTAAAGCTTTTACAATGTTTCTGAACTCTGAACTATTTGGGGGGTTGGCAAACTGACTGACTTGGTTTCGGGAAAGGGGGCTGGTAAGTGAACTGAAGGTTAGGCAGGCTCTGGCAATGGCACCTTCATGGCATGAGTCTAGTGTGTTGCCAACTCTTGTGACTTTTTGGTGTTATTTCTTAAAGCTATAACTTCTGGAGTCAGGTAATTAAGTGAAAATCTCCACTTTCCTTTTTAAAGTAACTTTCTAGTCCTTATGATTGCAGAGAAAAGTTTGCAAATATGAACACTAACGGCTCTAAAAACCAGAAGGCAAATAAAAGCAGCCACAAATTTACTATTTTAAAATCTCATGATTTTTTTAAGCCAATCTTATTACATTTTTGAGGGGGACGGGGAGCTGACACATATTTTTAGAATGCTTGGAGTTAGCAATACTGATTATGCTTCATAACTGATTAGTGGACTTTCTGCCTTCTCATATCTGAAACATGTAGGGACCTGCTCCTGCCTACTAATTAGGGCCCCAATTCAGCAAAGCACTAAAGCACCTGTTTAACTTTTTAGTCAGATATTGAAATCATTGGGGCCACATTTAATTTAGACAGCTATTTTCTGACCAGTTATAATCACCACAGATCTAAGGACCAGTACTCATCCCGCTGGCTGTGTATGGCATGTGTGAACATTCACTGGGTCAGTTTAGAGCAGTGGTTCTCAACCTATTTACATTGTGGGCTATATATGTAGCTCTCTGTGTTATGTGGGCCACATCCACACACATATACACACACACACACACACACACACACACACTACCATATGGCCCTGAGGATGTCATATGGGCCACAGCTATGTGCTGATTGGCCACAAGTGTCCTGCAGACCACGAGTTGAGAACCACTAGTTTAGAGAGAAAATTTTCACAGGGAGAAGAGATTGAGTGGCAGTGAGTCATTTTTCTCTCCCTCTTTCTCCTCAGCAAATTTGGGAGAGGGGAAGTCAGAGCGGTATGATCATTTGGGGGAGGGGGAATTCCTCGTACCCCCAAAAAGGTGATCACTCCCCTTTATCTCCCCCTTCCTTTATTTATTATGTTCCATAATCTTTATATTTGTTTGTTGACAAGTCTATTATTGATGTTGAGAATAGTTGGGGGTTTCAGATATCATTATTGAAGTCAATGATAGCACATAGAAAAAAAAAAGTGCTTTGGGAGATGTATGAAAGTCATAAACTCACAGTGTATTGAATCTGCCCCAATGACAATAGATCTGTAGAGAGACAAAAGTGGGTGAGGTAATATTTGTTATTGGACCAACTTCTGTTGGTGAAAGAGACAAGCTTTTGGGCTACACACAGCTCTTCCTCAGGTCTGGGAAAGGCACTCAGAGTGTCACAGCTAAACACAAGATCAAACAGATAGTTTAGCATAAGTAGCACATATTTTATGGTACCATTCAATCACAGAAGGATTCTGGGGTACTGAATACCTTATATACCTGCTCCAGAGTATGTTTTCAAGAAATGTGAGATACCTGTGCATAATTCCATGATTGAAGGGGATATGTGATGACAATTCTCACGCTCTAAAAATTCACTACTCTTTATCCACCACTGAGCTGACATATCAATACAGTGGTGGAAACTCTCAACATAAGATATTAATAGAAGGATACCTCAGTATTTGCCTTAAATAGCAACATGACATCAAATTTTCCTGCCATATTTCAAGCGTAACCACAAAATGACCACACTCTACCCTTTTCAGAATAAACTGTATATCTGTAGGTCTCTGTGCAACAGAGCCACCTCAAGGGCATGTACTTATACATGTAGAAGAAGCAAACTGATTTAAAATTTGATGCCGATCACGCAATCCTTTTACAGGTGAAATCAAAACTGGAACAGAGGGTCTTCTGAGGACTTTTCCTATGAATATCTTGTCTGTCTGTTTCTTACATTTTAATTTAAGTGTATGCATGGTTGTACTTTTCTGACTTTGATAGTTAGTGCCTTCTGTATCAGTTTGGGATGGTGCACTGTTGCTTACCGAGGCATTATGAAAATAAATCCTATTAAATTGTTCTCATCCCTTATGTGTTACAAGAACAAACAAGTAAAATCTTTAAGGTGATGACAGCATTGAAATGAGTGGCAATAGAAACAGACATTAGTGTGTTGGCTGCAGCAATCTGTGATGTCAGTGCTTGTGTGTCCTCATCATGCAGCAGCTCATGGCAATTGAAAGCCATACTGGTGATCTAGATGCCACTTAACTGAATCATTTAATTTACTACAGCTAACAGTATAAAGAACATTACTGAAGGTAGATAGAGCTCTACCTAAATATGGAAAATATAACCTCAAGATGGGTTGAATATGTTACATTGATCATATGTTTTGCACTTTAAAGATTTGTAAATTCTATGTAATTTAAAAGACAGACATTTCTTACTTACAGTCCATATTTTTCACAAATACATCAAAAACTCTTTCTCTGGGTTTATTTTTGGCGTACCATTAATTTGTCTGCCTTTCAAATGAAGTCCACATGCGTACAATACTAAAAATCAATAAGTCATTCAGCTAAAAAATCTCAAAGGCTTATTTTATATGCTTACAGGGTTTATACGTCCCTGACAAAGAGTATGGGTAATTGAAAGTGAGTAGATGGCATGTTAAGTGATTTAATAGTCTCCTGTGCTTAAAATGGTAATGAATTCCCAGGTCGTTTCTACATGTGTTTTTAGAAAATGATCGGGACCTTTTGCATTTTCAGCATTCACTTTGAATAAGACTGCAAAGTATTAAGAAGGAAGCAAGAGCTAATTGACAACCAAGTGCCAGCAGAGTTAGTTTTCTTTTTATCTTGGATGTTTAGATCATACAGAATTATGATTGACTTTTGTTACATGCAGTTTTTCCTCACATGAACTAGCTGCTCAGCAAGATCAACGCCCAAGGCTCACTTTAATCATTATTAATAACAGATAATGAGTTTAGCCTCCAAAATATTGTATATGATCAGCTCATTATTTACCTAGCAACTGATTGCATATTTCAAATGGATTTCAATGGATTTCTTTTCTAAAACCATAGGAAGCAACATAAAATCTAAAGTCAAGCGAATGTGCTCAATTATAGCTTTTATTTTGTGAGCAAATTTGTTGCAATATAGGCTTGGATTGCAGTCGGGACATGGATCTCTTCTCACTCTGGGGTAGGGTGAGGTGTGAGTTGCCTCCACTAACCATTGCCTTTCCCCTGGACCATATAGACATCCCCGCAGGTCTAGGATATGCATAGGGAGTGAGGAAGTGCATATATTGTCCCCACCCTCACACATGCTCCTATTGAGTTTAGGCAAAAAAGATAATTCAGCCTGGGGCTATGTTACTTATTTCTTTCATGCAGAACCCCTCCTTGGACTTACTGGGTGTTGCCTTATACTACAACTCCATAGGCACTGCATTCCTTGGGGCTCAAGGAATGGAACACCAGAGCTAGTATAAAGGCACAATACTACCGTGCAAGTGGTTCTGACCTCCTGCATATTTGTGAAATTTGGGGCATAGTCTCCCCCAACCCCATTGTATTACACTACACTAGGATTCTATAGGAACACCCATCTCTTCTGTCTTCCCACCCTGCCCCCCATTGACAGAATGATCTCTTTGAAGAAATCATCCCCTTTGGCAGTGGTTCTCAACCAGCGGTATGCTTACCCCTGGGGGTACTCAGAGGTCTTCTGTGGAGCACACCAACTCATCTAGATATTTGCCAAGTTTTACAACAGGCTACATAAAAAGCACTAGTGAAAACAGTACAAACTAAAATTTCATTCAGACAATGACTTGTTTATACTGTTCTAATTGCTATATCCTAAAATATAAGCACAATATTTATATTCCAATTGATTTATAATTATATGGTAAAAAGGAGAAAGTAAGCAATTTTTCAGTAATAGTGTGCTGTAACACTTTTGTATTTTTGTGTCTGATTTTAAGTGAGGTATAATTGGGGGTACTTAAGACAAATCAGATTCCTGAAAGGGGTACAATAGACTGGAAAGGTTGAGAGCGATGGCCCTATGGCAATCTCTTCATGAATGGTGTTTTGGGGAAAGGAGGATGGAGGTGGCAGATTGTGAGGAGTACCTGACCTGATCTTAAAAAACAATTTTTCTAATGCTAGTCACTTCCTCAACCTGTCAGTGCTGGTGAGTGTTCTCTAATAACGGATCAGAGGGAACCTTTGTGGTGTGTTGATGCATCTTACTCATTTTGGCCAGATCAACTTCATCTTCTGATATGCTGCCAAAATTCTGGTGGCTGAATATCAATTTTGTATGAATTCTTGGATTGCAGAATCACACTCCACTCTTTTCATTATAAAGCCTGTTGGAAGCCCTAATACATATGAATGAAGAGGACATAAGGGATTACATTTGTTTTTTTTCCCCCCATTTCCTAAATTTCTAGATGATTAAATTCTTGACACCTTTTCTTAAATGTTGTACAGACATTGATCTTAAATATTAAAAAACTATTTGATATATTCAGAAGTGAACTACTGGATAAGTGATATTAACTGAACTGCAAGATTTGCTAATTATCTATGGGTCCAAGGTGTAAAGTCTGGAGGAAAATTTATGCACTCCAAGGATCTGGGTGTTTGGATCTGAATAATTGTTTTAGGCTTCTCATGACTTCACCACTTCAGTGGAGTCAATCATGATTTATACTAGTTTAAGAAAGATCAGTCAGACATAAACAATGAACCAGTCAAGTCATTCAAAGACATGAAATTAGGATGAAGAGAATACCTTGAATGCACTGAATATGGCAAGATATGCAAAGCAAAACAAAATCCAATTCTTATTTAAATGTTGGTGTAATATAAACCATTAGTGGCTGCAATGTATTCAGCAGTCCATAGCACCATATTGATTTTCATCCAAATACTCTTTTTAACAGTCTCAAGACTTCAGTTTTCAATCATTTTTCATCACAAAGAAAAAAAAAAATCACTCTGTGGAGTGATATTGGCCCCTTTTCAAAGAATGTCGTATAATCTTTTTGATCTTTTGTGTGATTCTTTTCCTAGTATTGTCATCAGGAGTCAAAGAAAAAAAAACAGGACAGAAGATCAGGGGAAGAACAGATGAAGATATGCATACAAAAAACATTTTCTCATGTTGTACAAAAATAAACAGGAAAAGCTTTTTATTTTAAGCACTTCAATTATATTGGGTTACTAGCAGTGGAGAATTCACATTTTGATACATTTCTAAATGCTGTATTTCAACCGATGGCTCCAAGGTTAGAAGATGCTATGTCCATTATGAATTACTTGCCTTTTATTTGCCAAATGACTAAAGTCCTAAATAACCTCATAAAAAGAATTACTAATTATAATTCTAGATTTTGTAAAATGCTAGACTTAATGAAGGCGATGAATAGGTAGGGGGAGCCTTTGTAATACCCAAGTTTCAACATGTGCCTTGAAAATCCTGTACACTATATAATCTTAGAGTTCTGATGTATTTCTCTGAAAAGTCCACCAAAAGGAAGTTGTAGAAGATTATCTTTTATTACTGCATGTTATGCAGGAGTAGGCCCTTTTATATGGGAGAAAAAATAAAATTTTTAACTTCAGATAATAAATACTGAAATTTTTTAATCATGAAATCCTCGGTGTCTAAATAGCAACTAATACAAGGTATTGTAATAGAAGCCCCTGTTAGCTTAATGGGCTAAATCCTGAAGTAATTTTTATTGAGTCCTTAGTTTGGTAAACTCTCAATTATATCTATGGGAGTTTTTTTGAGTAAGGAATGAGTCAAATTTGAGTAAGAACCTCAGAACTTAGTGGACCCAGTAATAATACTCTGGTGTTGTTTTTAGTAAAAATAAGGACAAAGACCAGGGTGCTTGATACAGTAAAAATATTGAAACAGAATTGACAATAAAGCTTTGAGCTTGCATTCTGATTCATAGAATCTAACTGAAGCCAGTGGGATTCTGTGTGGTGCAGGATCCTGATGAAAACACCAGTGAAGTTGTTATCCCTGTTATACAAATGGTGAAATTTTGGATGAAAACTTAAGTGACTCTCTCAAGGCCGCGAGGATATTCAGTTTCTGATTTGGATTAAAATGGCTCTGAAATTTATACTCAGGCCATGAAGCCCCTCTCAACCTAAGTGAAATGGAAAATTTAAAAGTTGGTAGAGAAACAGCTTTTAATTCACTGTTTTTTGTGAATTTTAAAGGTCTACGGTTTACATTACAAAACACAATAGCCATAAGCTATATAAGAAATAAAGTGAAAAAAACTGTCTGATATATAAAAATACACAGAAGGATCAGTATCTACAAGACAGGATAAGACAACCAAACTTTAAAAATAAAACTACTTGGAAAAAGAGTGGAACAAAATGGAAGAGAGAATCAGAGCATTTGGAACAACCTGCCCACAGTGGGAGTTCTAGAAGACTGAGGGATACTAGCCTTACCAACAGAGACTGCTTGGTCAGTTTGATGGGATGTTGTGATAACATTTCATAAATTCCCTCTTTGCTAACTTCATGCTTGCGGGTCTCCACAATCGTCAAATGACATGTGACTGCAGTGGGAAGGAAGATGACTGAAATGCTAATGACACAAACTCTTCTCTGAATAGGATCATTTCCTTTTTTTTAAAAAAAAAAAATCTTGTTTGTGTAAGAAGTATAGAAAGTTGTCAATTAGTGCAGCTGCAGTAGTTAACATTATGACTAATCTAGGCTGTTTGCATCTTCTGATATTTGTGAGTGTCTTACTGGGAGAAGTTTTCAAAATCTTTGCAGGTATTTCCCTTGGATTTGGAGCAAGTTCTTATGTGGAGGAGGAGGGAGGGATTGGAGGTAGAACAAATGTAGAATCCTCACTGTTTGGGTTGCTGCTTGCGACACTTAAGGCTCTGGTGATGTTGGAAGATGTATTGGTTACATATGAGGTATAGCCATGCCCATCCTTGCTCGTGAAAGAGAGTGGGGAGAAGTGGGGCCATTGTTGGACATTACTGTTAATGCCATGCATGAAGGTACCAGTTTCTGATTCAGTGTTTGTTAGACACCTGCTTAAGACAAATTGTCTGTCACCCCATTTTGGGTGAAGATGATCAAGAATGCTGAGGAAATAGTCCCAGCAGTTCCTGGAGTCCTCAGTCTTTTAATTCCATCAGGTTTTAGATAATCAGCAATGCTGATTATCTCCTGGCAGCGAATAGAGATGAGAATTCTTTTGGATCGGTCAGCTGCCTTGGAAATCATCAACCATGAAGTGCTGCTGACATACATGCAGACCATAGGAGGGGTCTGTAGATTCACTCCAGAGTGGATCTGCTTTGTAGTTGATACGTCTAGGACAGTGGTTTTTAACCTTTAGACTTTTGGTCCCCTACATTTTGAATGGAGGTGTGGACCCCTTTGGAAATCTATTGTTTGTAAGTAGCCAATTTAAATTTCCTTTTCACACTGGGGACACTTGTAAATGGATTGAGGTCAGCACACTTATCAAGTGCACTCATCTTAAGCTTGTTTTCCTTTCACAGTGGGTGTGTACTGAGTACACTTTGCAGTGTAGAACAAAAAGCCAACCATAGGAGTGAACTGTACCAAGAACACCCCTATGGTTTGCTTTAATCACTCCAGGAAACATTTGAAGCTTCCACGCTGAAAGGAAGCGCTAAACATTCTGAACTGAACAGTGAGAAACAAGAACCATAGAATATCAAGGTTGGAAGGGACCTCAAGAGATCATCTAATCCAACCCCCTGCTCAAAGCACGGCCAATCCTCAATTTTTGCCCCAGATCCCTAAATGGCCCCCTCAAGGATTGAACTCACAACCCTGGGTTTAGCAGGCCAATGCTCAAACCACTGAGCTATCCCTCAGCCCCATGTGAATGGGCTCTAAGTCTGACAAGCTGTTGTGAACAACAACAACAACTTGTCATCAGTTCTAATGAGATGGTTGTGCTTGCTTCTTGGCACAAAGCACATGAAGGTTTGGTAGGCTAGGTGACAGTTTCAGTCTTAGATCTTCTTCAACATCCAGTTTGTTTCAATTTTTCTTTGATACTAAGGCTGAAAACTCACTTTCACATATGTGGTGGTGAACAAAGACTTTAACTTATCTGTTAGATCAGGGTATTCCTTTTTTATTTTCAACCAGAATCAGGCAAGAACTTCCTGCTTGAATTAAAGTTTCAGTCCCCTATCACAGGATAACTTGAGTAATTGCTCCTCTTCTTTAGCTCTTAGACAGGATCTAGAGTTGCAGTTTGCTAAAAAGGGGTTACGTATCCACTCATTCTAATTGTGCATTTCAATTAGAGGCAAAACTGAGATTTGAGCACCACCAAGAGTTCCTCTATTTCACTTTTCACATCACCATCCAGCATCAACTTTTCTTCAGCCAAAAAGCTGTCAAGGATTTTGAATGTGTCAAAGTTGTTTTCTTTTACTCAAGAAACCCAGAGTTGAAGCTTCTTGATGAAAGCCTCAATTTTGTTATGCCTGTTGAAAACTATTACATTATTTCCCTGCAGTCCTGAGTTGAGATCATTCAGGCGTGAAAAAAATATCAGAAAGGTAAGCAAGATGACCTTTGTTTCCAAGGTGACAAGACAGTTCAAATGGATCGTCAAGAAAAAAAAGCTTGCATTTCTGAATGCAGTTTGAAGAAATGCAGATGCACATTGCCTCTGAACAGCCAGTGCAATTCAGTATGAAGAAGTAAACTCACATGTTCGTTGCCCATTTCATTACACAGAGTTAAAAATATATGTGAGTTCAGTGATCAAGCTTTGATGAAATTAGCCATTTTCACAGCCATATCCAAGACACTTTTCAGGTTGCCTGGGATTTTCTTAGTTGCCAGTGCCTCCCTGGGAATACTACAATGTTCCCAGTGAATATTGAGGCTACTTTCTGAATACATACAACTAACCCTGTGTCACCAAACTGGTGGCCATTCTACAGTTAGATATGCCAAGCCAGTAACAAAAGGAAACTTCTTTCTCACCACACTAGTTAACAAGTCAAAAATGCAGTCTCCTTAGGCATTTGGCACTTATTTCACCACCCAGACACTAGACTTTATGATGAGTGGTTATTGAACACCAATTTAATAAAACCAAGGGTTCTTTTGATCCCAAGACATCAGCCACATAGCCAGGTCAAGATATAACTCAGATCTTACTCAATAATCACACTGCTACCAGTCCTGTAGTAACTCAAATCTAAAGGTTTATTCATAAGAGAAAAGAAGGAGAGTTAAAGTGGTTAAGGAAATCATATACATACAAGTCATTGCAAAGTTCTTATATCAGATTTGAAGCAGTGATGGAATAAACTGCTAGTTTGCAAAAGTCTCTCTGGATATTACCCAAACAGCTTGGGGGTCATCAGTCCTTGTTTAGAACTTCCTTATTAGAAAGTCCAGTCCAGAGAAATGAAGTAGGAAATGAAGACATAATGGAGATGTTTCCAGGGTCTTTTATTCCTCTCCCATGTGGATGGAATTTTATTGTCCCAAACAAAGCTCACAACACAGTTTGTGGAAAAGTACAGGCACAAGATGGAGTCCAAGGTCACATGAGCAAGTCATATGCCTTTACACAGCTTGCTGACTCACAGGGGCAAGCTATTGGCCATTTGGAGGCTAAGGCATCTGCAGGAATAGTCATTTGAGTGGGATGAACTTCTTCTGTGGCCCATTGTGAGAGTTCATTTCCTTTGATGAGCCATCAACACAAAGCTGTCTAGTTTCAATGTAGATTTTACATGTTCCTGGGGTAACACCTAGCAACACACACTTGGGATACATATCTATAGCCAATATTCATAACTTTAGATAAAAAAGATGATACATGCATATAAACAGGATAATCAAACTTAGCAAATCATACCTTTTTCATTGACACCTTTGACAAAATGGCCGATGTTGGTATGGCTGGTCCCACGCTTTTCTTGGTGGGGAGCTAAGACGCCACCCCTTGCCTCTACTCTTGGGGCACCAACGGCCCCGCTAGTGGCCTGGGAAGGTGGTAGAGGAGGGAAGCTGGGGAGGGGTCCAAGTTTGCTCCTCACTCTGAACCCCAGCCCCTCTCAAGCCCTGCAGGTTTCTTACCCTCTTCCCCCTTGGATAGGGCTACCCTCGGTCCTTGACGCTGAGGGAGGGAGTCTCCCAACCCTGCTGGGGGAGGGTCTCCCTTCCTTTGGTTCTCTGGTCTTTCAAGTCTCAATAACACAACTCCAAACTCCAGTCCTTTCTCACACACCCTGACTGCCTGAAGCAGGGGGTTTTATTAGGTTCCTGACAGGGCATTAATTGACTACAGGTGCTCCAATTGACCTGTAGCAACCCTCCCTAGTCTACAGGGAACCACGCCTTAATTAGCTTATGTATCTCCCCTCTACCACTCTCCCATTGCTCCCTGGCCCTCCTGTATCACACATCTTACATGCCATATTTTGTACAAGATTTGTTGTAATTGTCTAACAGTAGTAGCAACAACGATATACATGGTCCTATTTCAATCATACAGCATCACACCCTGAAATACTACCTGTCATTGAACATGAACTGCCAGTGCAAATCCCAATGCATTTACCTCAGTCCATACAGTTTTTTTTCAGGAATGCATCAAGTACATTGAATAAATCCTCTGCACGTATCCGGATTGATATAGGGCGACAAAACAAAACAAAATCTTTCAACAGCTCACTTTCAAACTCATATTTTAAATATACAAGTAAGTTGGCAACACTGATCTTGTCTAGCTGCAAAGCAAAGTATGAGCTACTCTTGATTCAGGCTATAAGCTGGTTTATAATGTCTTCAGCCATTTCATTAATTCAGCATGCAACAGTATGGTCAGAGAGAGGTTCAAACACCTACAAGATTTCTTGGTTCTTATTATTCCCAACTTTTGTGGGGACTAATAAATAGAATGAGTGGAAGAGGCATCAAAGATTATAATGAAGGTGATGTTGATGGCCAAGAAGACTTTAGGAGCTTTCTTCATGAGATTTAAATTGATCTGATACATTTTGTTAAGGTTTGTTGTGGGTAGTGAGCCTAGCATCCAAGAAAAGTGTGTGAGTGGGCATATGTAAACATGTGATCTCATTGTCTCTCCTGGAATCTTAAATTTTCCACCTGTCTTACAAGTTATTTGAAGCCAAACCGGATAAAATCCACTGAATGTCTGTAAAAAGGCACTCTTTCTGATGGACAGATAGAATTTAAAAGATCGAGCTGGGTGTGTGTGTGTCTTTTAGAGCATTATTGAGATGATATTATATCAATAGGCTGAACTCAACATTTTCAATTACAGAAAGAGAGAGCAGAAAACTAGCAAAGTGGGATTCTACCTTTTGCCAGTATGCCTGCTGTTGTCTTGAATACTGTGTCATTCTAAGATGCAAATAGATAAAGCATGGTATGACTGAAAACAAATTTTAATAGAACACAAAAACATTCTTTGCTGCCTCAGTAATCTGTAATATTTAGCTAACAGCCAGATAGGACCATTAGGAACTTTAACTTGGTTGGCCTGGAAAAAATATCAGCAGCTCCAAACTGCAAAGTAACTGTGACAATATCAGAAAGATAATAAACCATTCACCCATAGCCACAGATGAAGTCCCCACACTCTTTGTTCGCCTGGTCAGATTTATGGTATTAAAGTACTATGGTGAAGACTGAGATTAAGCAAATCATTTTGAACATGGTCTCTTCTTACAAAACATAAAATCAAATCTGAGACTAACCTAAAATGAAGTAATATTTTGGTACTGTTTGTATATTGGTTTGAAAATATAAAGCACTACAATAGTGTTAACAGGATTTATACCTGTCAAGTGCACTCACAGCTAGATTTAGTTTTATTTCCATTTTAAGGTAATATTAGCATTAAACAAATCAAGATCTATATTTATTAATTTGCCAGTTTGCAGGATTAGCTGTCCTGAGAAAGCTCCAAAACAAATAAGCATTGCAAAACAGGAAAAAAAATACTTAAGAAACATTTACTTACAATAAATAGGAAGTCAGTAGTGTGACAGAAGGGTGAAAGTATTCTTATTTCACATTTTACCAAGGATTCTGGATTGCCACATTTTATCCAGGAAGGGCCTCATCCAAAGCCCACTGAAGTAAATGGAAAGACTCTCATAGACTTCCGTAGGATTTGGATCACATTGAAAGTGCCATCTTGATCTAAGAGACAAAGTTATGCTTCTGTAATTGATTTTCTCCTGCATAAATCAAAACTCTCTCATTTGCTCATCTATGGGAGAGAAGTAACATTCTCTTTCTGAAAAATAAGTCTTTAACAATTGCCCTGAAAGGATTAAACATAGCAGTAGCCTATTACAAGACAGTAACCTAGAGAGTTGTAATTTTATGAGAGTTAACCTTACCTTGTTTCCACTAGTCTCTGGTTTACTACTTTTCTATCTGGTGTTAATAAAAGAAGCATTTTACAAAGGTATGTAGGAATATGCTTATCTTGATGTATGAGACTCATGTCTGTAATTCCATCTACATGTAGGAGAAAAAACTCCTTTGGCAAGGCTGCACCTCAAGTGCAGAAGGTGGGGGCCTGCAAGCATTTTAAAAATTAATACTTGCCACTACACGCTTGTATTAAACTCCCAAGGTTACAGCTTTTCTCTGACCTTGGCTTGGTAAATGCTGCCACCACCCAAATGCAAACTCCCTTGCAGATCCCAAAAAGGCACACTTGGGAATTCCTTCCTGTGGGATACCTTCAAGCCCTCTTCCTCCACCCCCCCCTCCTCCGGGGGAAGAGCTGAGAAATAAAAAAAGGAAATTAGCTGTTGCCAACAGCTAATTTAACAACATATGGAGAATCCTCTTGGGACACCAAAAATTCAATCCTGTTCTCAAAAAAGGTAAATTTTATTAAAAACAAAAAGAAAATACATCTGGAACTTAAGGCTTTTGATAGATTTAAAAAAAACAATTCTCAAAATTAAGCCCCCAAAATAGCTTTCTTGAGGGTTCAGCTTAAAGGTTACAAGCAAACAAAAGCATCTGGGGTTAGCACAGAGGAGTCCACAATCCTTACAGAAAATAAAAATAAATAAACCTAATCACCTCTATCTAAACATTCCCTGTTCCAATGAATCCTTCTAGGTATTGACGACGAATTTTCATATCTGGTCCAAACTTTACACAGCATTCCAGCTGCCCCGTCTCTTCAGCCCAGAGAGAACAACAGAGAGACAAAGGGAAAGCTTTTTCCCCATTTTAAAAAGTTCTAGCCTTCCCATTGGCTCTTTTGGTCAGGCGCTCACTCCCTTTTCTTTACCTGGGGGACTTTTTAACCCTTTACAGCCACCAAGAGGGATGTTATAGTTAACTGGCTGTGCATAAAAGGGAGCCCCCCTTCATTTATCACATCCTTAAATGAACATCATTTCACAAATGAAATATTCCTCCAAATATTCCAGTACTCTGGTACATTTATAAAGAATGTTTCATGCACCACATTGTGGGTAATTATATGAAAGGACTCCATGGTTCTAAAATTAAACTGGCTCTTTATTCAGAACACTATTTACAGAGCTCCCTGGAGTTGCATCTAGCATTCTACCCATATGCACACAGTCTGACTTCTTGGTGCCTCCTCCAATCTCTTCCCTTCTGCAACCTGTGCTCCTCCTTCCAATTTCCATGGATGTTGCTACAAAAAGTTACTTCATTTACTGAGGTAACATTGATGTTGCTTTCCATAAATCAGGGGTTCTCCAACTGGAGCTCCTGTAATTCTGAAAAGCCTAAATTCAGCTAGTTAGACTGTTAAAAATTACTGCTATTGTAGCGGTTCTTTGCTCCAGTCAAGAATAGAAGAGCTCATTTGAAGGAAAGTTTGGTTTGTTTGTTTTTGGTTTTGGCAATTCCGTTATCTGAGACGTTGCCACTGTACTGGCAATATCCAAAATGGGAGGGAAATAATTCTCTTTTGGGGAGGGGGGAGGCATAGCTCAGAGGTTTGAACATTGGCCTGCTAAACCCAGGGTTGTGAGTTCAATCCTTGAGGGGGCCATTTGGGATCTGGGGCAAAAATTGGGGATTGGTCCTGCTTTGAGCAGGGGGTTGGACTAGATGACCTCCTGAGGTCCCTTCCAACCCTGCTATTCTATGATTCTATGACCCCTCAGGGGGTGATGAGGTTATTACCTGGGGGGTCAGCCTCCACCCCAAACCCCGCTTTGCAGCCAGCATTTATAATGGTGTTAAATATATTAAAAAGTGTTTTTAATTTATAAGGGGAGGGGGTCACACTCAGAGATGTGCTATATGAAAGGGGTCACCAGTACAAAAGTTTGAGAACCACTGCCATAAATGATCAGTTACTGAACAAATAGCTCAAGTGATCAAAACATGAATATTCATATTAATGTATAACACCAGGGTGCTGAAAGTGCATATGCAAGAGCAGCTAACTGGGACCACAGAACTTCTGAGGACCCTACAGAGAGTCTCCCACATAGGTTTCTTTCCCCTATACACAATTTCTTCAAATAGACTGTTGCTTCCTCATTTTTTATCTGAAAAAAGGAACCCATCCCTGCCAGCATGAATGCATCTCAAGTATTATAGTCACTGCTCTGCCTCTGAGTATGCACACTTATCAACTGAGGGGCCCTGATCTCCAAGATCCTGCCCTAAAGTTCACATATTCACAAGTCAGTAGAAATGTAAGCACAATGTTTTGTCTGCATTCTGTGCCATGGATGTCTGTAGTCAGAGATTTGCAGAACCCATGGGAGGCAGAACAACTAAACTGTCTTATTCACCACCTGCTGGCACAGCCAAGCTGTTCTGTGGAATGTTTTGCATAGCCCACATGTAGAGCTAGTTTCAGAGTTTCCCTCATGATACTTACCTTGAGGCAGCAGAGATCAGCAAGGACATCATTCCAACCAATACTAGCGATGAATTGGGAACTGCAGAGCAAGTAGCACATCATTTGCTTGCTTGCAGGGAAATAACAATCTGCCTCTTCTTGGGGATTACAACTTCTCATTTTAGCAAGATGTATCGTAACCCTTAGTTGAAACAAATTCCTCAGTTATGGAGAGGGAGGATGGTCTCATGGCCAAAGCATTGGCCTGATAATAAATAGATCTGGATACTATAGCCAGCTCTGCTACAGACTTTGTGTGTGATCTTAGACAAATCACTTAACTGCTCTTTGCTTGAGTTTCCCCATCCGTTCAATACGGATGATACTTCCCTACATAGTGGGTGGTTTGGAGCACAAATTGTTTGTGAGGTCTTCTGAGCCTCTACTCCTGCGTGCCAGAGAGAAACCTAAAAATAATATTGAATAAGCAGTATTATCTGCATGGTCTTGTGGCATCTACATATGACTGCCATGGCTTTGAACCCCTTTGAATGGCTTTTGCACACACTTTGTCAGGCGATTCCCCTCTGGTAATCTTCTGAACTCATGTTACACAAGCGAGTATGGTTATCCATTATCTTTCAGAGCTGTGTGCACACACATGGATTTCCACAGCTCAGAAAGTGTATTTTGTGAATTATTTCCTTGCTTTTCAGGACATCTGCATGGTCACACTTCTGCCCTGAATTTGAACCAGTGTGATTTTGTATTTTCATATACTAAGTATAATATTTCAGTTCCTTAAGCTTTTTAACATCCAGATAATCTTTAAAAACAATGAGTTACTGGATCGCTTCCCTGAATAACCTGCATGTAAATGGTAGCTTTAGACATGCATTCAGTGTTAATGTGATATTATAGATTTGTCCATGAAGTACTGATTTTATGTTCATATGATAAATGTAAATGTTTGTCATGGCCTCACATTTATATATGACCCTTGTACAGGCCAGTCCATAGCCAAGGATTTATTAATTTCCAGTTTTCCATAGTAATTTTTCATACAGAAATGTTCTAACTAGAAAAAGGGGCAAAAAACACAGTTGACCTAGTAGCACAAGAATTTATCTTCAATGAATAGGGCCTTTAATTATATTCTAGTGCTGCTGTATGCATAATACTGTAAAACTGCTGAAGAGTAAAGTAAGTAATTTCAGTATGAATTTATTAAATCAATTAGATTTACAGAAGTGATTTGAAATATAGTACCGCAATATTGGGCGCAGCAAGTATATAAAAATCTAAAGTAGTTGCTTGCAAGGGTGGTATCGTTTCTAACGGGAATCTGTCTTGGTTATAACAGTAAAAATAATTGATTCTACTTGTCGTGCAAAGCTTATTCTGTAAGTTATTCTTTCCCTAATAGCACCTCAGAGGTAGGGCCATATCATTTTAGTTTGCCTGGGACTCTCTGGACCTAGTAAAGGATTTCATAAACTGGTGAGAATTTATAACACCAGTTCAAACTGATCTGTTTTTCTCCTCACAAGACAAGCAATATATACTAGATTAAATGTATCCAAAAAGTTAGTCATATTTTGTATTATTAAATCTTACATATATGTTGCACTTACTTTTCCACCTCATGTACATTATTTGCGGAGGTAATATTAGAAAATTAAATCAATATGAGTTTGCACAAAAGGTAGTTTCATGTGCCATGCAGCAGCTAAAGGAAAGGAGAGCAAACAGCCTAACAAGCAATATGCTGAAGTGCTTAATAGCTATCTTAGGCCTGGTCTACACTACGAGTTTATGTCGGATTTAGCAGCATTAAATCGAATTAACTCTGCACCCGTCCACTCAAGAAAGCCATTTTTTCAACATAAAGGGCTCTTAAAACCGATTTCTGTACTCCTCCCCAACTAGGGGATTAGCGCTGAAATCGACATCGCCGTTTTGAATTAGGGTTAGTGTGGACGCAGTTCGAAGGTATTGGCCTCCGGGAGCTATCCCACAGTGCACTATTGTGACCGCTCTGGACAGCACTCTGAACGCGGATGCACTGGCCAGGTGTACAGGAAAAGCCCCGGGAACTTTTGAATCTCATTTCCTGTTTGGCCAAGCAAGCTCATCAGCACAGGTGACCATGCAGAGCTCATCAGCAGAGGTAACCATGCAGTCCCAGAATCGAAAAAGAGCTCCAGCATGGACCGAACGGGAGGAACTGGATCTGATCGCTGTATGGGGAGGGGAATCCGTGCTATCAGAACTACGTTCCAAAAGACGAAATGCCAAAACATTTTAAAAAATCTCAGAGGGACAGAGGCTACATCAGGGACGCAACACAGTGCTGTGTGAAACTTAAGGAGCTCAGACAAGCGTACCAGAAAACCAAAGAATCAAACGGACGCTCCGGGACAGAGCCCCAGACATGCCACTTCTATGCTGAGCTGCATGCAATTCTGGGGGGAGTGGGGCGCCACCACTACCCCACCCCTGTCCGTGGACTCTGATGATGGGGTACTCTCTGCCATGCCTGAGGATTTTGCAGATGGGGAAGATGAGGAGGAGGAGGACGAGCATGGGGAGAGCACACAGCACACCGTTCTCCCCAACAGCCAGGATCTTTTTATCACACTGACTGAAATACCCTCCCAACCCAACGAAGCTGGAGAAGGGACCTCTGGTGAGTGTACCTTTTTAAATATAATATATGTTATAAAAGCAAGTGTTTTTTAATGATTAAGCCCCTGAGGACTTGGGATGAATTCGTGGCCAGTACTGCTACTGGAAGAGTCTGTTAACATGTCCGGAGATGGAGTGGAAATCCTCCAGTGACATCTCCATGAAGTTCTCCTGGAGGTACTCTAAAAGCCTTTGCAGAAGGTTTCTGGGGAGAACAGCCTTATTCCGTCCTCCATGGTAGGACACTTTACCACACCATGCTAGTAGCAAGTAATCTGGTATCGTTGCATGAGAAAGCGTGGCAGCATATGATCCCGGTATTTTCTGGCATTGAAGCAACATCCGTTCTTTATCTCTCTGTGTTATCCTCAGGAGAGTGATATCGTTCATGGTAACCTGGTTGAAATAGGGGAATTTAATTAAGGGGATATTCAGAGGTGCCCATTGCTACTGGGCTGTTTGCCTGTGGCTGAAAAGAAATCCTCCCTGCAGTTAGCCACGTGGGGGGCATTGGCGCTGAGCTATTTGTGTTTGGCTAGCAGGAATCTTCCCTGATACCAGCCAGGCAGTGGGGGGAGAGGAAAAGCGATCATCCCAGAGAATTGGATGGGGGGAAGGGGTTAGTTTGGTTTCTGCTGCTGCACGTTAACAGG
Organism: Chelonia mydas; assembly: GCF_015237465.2. Taxonomy (NCBI): domain Eukaryota; kingdom Metazoa; phylum Chordata; order Testudines; family Cheloniidae; genus Chelonia; species Chelonia mydas. The sequence goes on from NC_057850.1 coordinate 93,960,751, forward strand.
AAAACCGCAGCACTAAATGGCCAACTCAACGGGCTTTGCTTGGTATGGGAAAGGAGGGCGCTGCTGTTATGAAGGTGGCAGAAGCCGAAAGACTATGGCTTATCATGGCTGCCTGCAAGCTGAATTCTGTTGCCCGGCACTGCATGTGTGATCTCTAACACCAAAGCCGCAGGCACTCAATATAAGATGCAAAATGCGACCTTGTACCAAAATCACATGTGCTATGTAATGTGAATAGTATTGTTCACCATGAAAGAGTATAGCTATTGTTCTGTAAAATGTATTTTTTTAAATACTTCACTCCCTTTTTTTCCTCCAGCAGCTGCAAATGTTTCAAGCCTCCCTCCTCTGTCCCAAAGGCTATCTCAGATAAGGCGGTGAAAAAAATGCACGTGCGATGAAATGTTCTCTGAGCTCATGCAGTCATCCGGCACTGACAGAGCTGTGTGGAGGGACCCAATAGCAGAGTACAGGATAGTGGCCGATGAACGTGAGGAGAGGTGGTGGCAGGAAGATCAGAGGAGGCATGAGGCAACACTGGGGTTACTGCAGGATCAAACGGACGTGCTCCAGCATCTGGTGGAGGTTCATGAACAGCAGCCGCTGCAGCCCCTGCTTAACCGCCCTCCCTCCTTCCCAAGTTCCATAGCCTTCTCACCCAGACACCCAAGAACGCAGAGGGGGGAGGCTCCAGGCACCCAACTACTCCACCCCAGTGGACAGCCCAAGCAACAGAAGGCTGTCATTCAACAAGTTTTAAAGTGGCCTTTTCCTTTCCTCCTACCCTCCTCCCACACCCCACCTGGGCTACCTTGTGAGTTATCTCCCTATTTTTGTAATCAATTAATAAAGAATACATGTTTTTTAAAAGATAGTGACTTTATTTCCTTTGCAAGCAAGCTGTGATCAAAGGTGGGAGGGCGGGTGGCTTATAGGGAGAGTCAACCAAGGGGGCGGGTTTTCATCAAGGAGAAACAAACAAAAGTGTCACACAGTACCCTGGGCAGTCATGAAACTGGTTTTCAAAGCTTCTCTGATGCGTACCGCGCCCTCCTGTGCTCTTCTAACCGCCCTGTTGTCTGGCTGTGCGTATTCAGCGGCCAGGCGATTTGCATCAACCTTCCACCCCGCCATAAACGTCTCCCCCTTACTCTCACAGAGATTGTGGAGCACACAGCAAGCTGCAATAACAATGGGAATATTGGTTTCGCTGAGGTCTGAGCGAGTCAGTAAACTGCACCAGCGACCCTTTAAATGTCCAAATGCACACTCTACCACCATTCTGCACTTGCTCAGCCTATAGTTGAACAGCTCCTTACTACTGTCCAGGGTGTCTGTGTACGGCTTCATGAGCCAGGGCATTAAGGGGTAGGCTGGGTCCCCAAGGATAATTATAGGCATTTCAACATCCCCAACAGTTATTTTCTGGTCTGGGAAGTAAATCCCTTCCTGCAGCCATTTAAACAGACCAGAGTTCCTGAAGACGTGAGCGTCATGAACCTTTCCCGACCATCCCACGTTGATGTTGGTGAAATGGCCCTTGTGATCTACCAGTGCTTGCAGCACCATTGAAAAGTACCCCTTCTGGTTTATGTACTGGCTGCCGTGGTGGTCCGGTCCCAAGATAGTGATATGCGTTCCGTCTATAGCCCCACCACAGTTAGGGAATCCCATTGGAGCAAAGCTATCTAGTATGACCTGCACATTTCCCAGAGTCACTACCTTTGATAGAAACAGCTCAATGATTGCACTGGCTACTTGCATCACAGCAACCCCCCACAGTAGATTTGCCCACTCCAAATTGATTACCGACTGATCGGTAGCCGTCTGGCATTGCAAGCTTCCACAGGGCTGTTGCCACTCGCTTGTGAACTGTGAGGGCTGCTCTCATCTTGGTATTCTTGTGCTTCAGGGCAGGGGAAAGCAAGTCACAAAGTTCCATGAAAGTGTCCTTACACATGCGAAAGTTTCGGAGCCACTGGGAATCATCCAGACCTGCAACACTATGTGGTCCCACCAGTCTGTGCTTGTTTCCCCGGCCCAGAATTGGTGTTCCACGGCATGAGCCTTCCCCATTAACACCATGATCTCCAAATTGCGGGGGAACGCAGTTTTAGAGAAAAGTGTGTTCATGTCCTCATCACCGCGCTTCCGTTGCCTCCTAGACTGGTTTTCAGGTGCTGGTTCTACATAAACTGCACAATAATGCGCGAGGTGTTTACAATGGTCATAACTGCTGTGGTGAGCTGAACGGGTTCCATGCTTGCTGTGCTATGGAGTCTGCTCCTGCTCGGGCAATCCAGGGAAAAGGCAGCAAAATGATTGTTTGCCGTTGCTCTGACGGAGGGAGGGGCGACCAACAACATGGCTTACAGGGTTGGCTTACAGGGAATTAAAATCAACAAAGGGGGTGGCTTTGCGAGAAACAGAATGGCCCCCACAAGGATAGAACTCAAACCTCAAGGATAGAACTCAAAACTGGGTTTAGCAGGCCATTGATTTCATGGAGGGAGGGGGGAGAAAATGAATACAAAACAAATCTGGTCTATTTCTTGTTTTGATCCACTTCATCTGTCTTTATACATCTTGCTGGCAGCAGACTGTGCAGTACGATCGCTAGCCATCGTCATCTCCTGGGTGCTCGGCAGAAGGCGGTGCAGTATGACTGCTGGCCATCGTCATCTCCTGGCTGCTCATTAAAAGACGGTGCAGTAGGATTGCCGGTAGCACTGAATCACCATGAGATGAAACTTAAAAGAGTAATGACCTGGCTGAGTCACTCCCATGTTTCCCCAGGCGCCCCCGACCTTATCAAGGTCGGTTAAAAGAGCACCCTGGAATACGTCGATGATGGCTACCAGTCATACTGCACTGTCTGCTGCCAAAAGGCAATAAGCTGCTGCTGTGTAGCAGTGCAGTACCGCGTCTGCCAGCACTCAGGAGACATACGGTGACGGTTAGCTGAGCAGACTCCATGCTTGCCGTGGTATGGCGTCTGCACGGGTAATCCAGGAAAAAAGGCACGAAATGATTGTCTGCCGTTGCTTTCATGGAGGGAGGGAGGAAAGGGGGGCCAGATGATATGTACCCAGAACCACCCGCAACAATGTTTTAGCCCCATAAGGCATTGGGATTTCTACCCAGAATTCAAATGGGCAGCAGAGACTGTGGGAACTGTGGGATAGCTACCCACAGTGCAACACTCCAGAAGTCGACGGTTCCCTAGGTACTGTGGACGCACTCCGCCGACTACATGCACTTAGTGCATTTGTGTGGGGACACACACAATTGACTGTATAAAAACGCTTTCTACAAAACCGACTTCTATAAATTTGACCTAATTTCATAGTGTAGACAAGCCTTACAATAGTCTCTGGAAATATAACATTACTTCTATATTTATAGTTTGCCAGGGTGGGAGGGAAGTCACAAGGCTGTTCAGAAAGGAACACAATAAAGATCACCTAGATAGCTCAATGTTTTATTCAAATAAGCAGGATCTGATGAAGTTTACCTTAAGGTACACAAGGGAATAGGTATAGCAGTACAGGAATCACAGTAGTTAATTTTATTCATGGGGCAGTCAGGAAGGTCTCAGAACACTTTTACAGGCAAACCTTATCGTATCTTTTTGAAGATGTACAGAAATTAGAATTGTTTGTACAGTCTACACAAAAGGATACAAGTGGAGGTATACTTCCTATGGGCTTTTTAGGACCTGAGGGAGCCATTTATGGAAGTGAGGTAAAACAAATTCTAGTCTTAAAGCATTTCTGTTCATAAATGGTAGAAATATGCTGAAAACAAGATCTCTGCTTATTTTAGACTTCCTGGTATAATGTTCTTCTTGAGGCATTAAAAAAGATGATGAAAAATGTAAACACAAATACTGGGATAATCTGCAATGTTCAGGTCTCTGCACATTCTGAATGCACAACCCTAAATAAAACTGATAGAGAATTACAAACAATAGCATTTACCTTCAGTGTCTGATAAATTGCTAAGATAACTAATAAAATGTCATTTTGAAATTATTTAGATTCTAGGGGAAAGTTGAGGTGAGGCATGTGTGAATGCATACAGTTGGTTTCATCAAGACAAAACAAAATCCAATACATCTTTCTTTGATATGATATCTAGCTTAGAGTAGATAAAGGAAATGGAGTGGGGTTTCAACAAGTCACTGTCACTGGGGCAATTAGAGCGATATAAATGAGATTTTACTAGTACACATGTATACAGAATTGGATTAAATTGGATTAAAAGTGCATAGATTATAATGGTTAAATATCAAGTGGGAAGAAGTGTTGATGTGCTGCTTGAATTCTTCTGGGTCCCATACTAAGTGGTGCTGATGGTGGTTGTGGCTGTTTTTAAATTTATTATTATTGACCAGTTGGGGGATGAAGTAGAGAGTGTTCTAATGAAGTGATAGGAAATACTGTGAAAGCTAGTTTTAAAGATACAATGTGATATTAGTAAAATAAAGTGGGCAAAAAGGGTATCTAATAAATGTAGAGTGTTTTACATGGGAATGAATGATGACGTATATACACTGTTCTTTAAGAATACCGTTAAGGTAATACCACCCGAGAAGGGGAGAATATGAGAAAGACAAAGAATATAGTGGGTTGCTTTACCAGGAATACCATATGTAAAACAAGCAGAGTAATTATTTCTCTCTAGTCATAACTGGTTAAGCCTGAGATGGAACAATATGTTCAGTTTTTTTGCACCAGGGTTTAGGCAAATTTAAGTGAGTTCAAACTATTCCTGATTTTTCCAAGAGAACTGGGCATGTTCCTTGGGGTAGAGAAATATGGCAGTGGGAAGGCCATGATATAATTGACTGTTCCTTCTAAAGGGAATTTTATTACGTCCTGAATTTTTTGCCACTTGCAGCAAAACACACTGTCAAGGTTCCTTCCCCACTCTGAACTCTAGGGTACAGATGAGGTGACCTGCATGAAAAACCCCCTAAGCTTATTTTTACTAGCTTAGGTTAAAACTTCCCCAAGGTACAAACTATTTTTCCTTTTGTCCCTGGACTTTTTTTGCTGCCACCACCAAGCGTCTAACAAATATAACCGGGAAAGAGTCCACTTGGAAACGTCTTTTCCCCCCAAATCCCCCCAAGCCCTACACCCCCTTTCCTGGGGAAGGCTTGATAAAAATCTTCACCAATTTGCATTGGTGAACATAGATCCAAACCCTTGGATCTTAAGAACAATGAAAAAAGCAATCAGGTTCTTAAAAGAAGAATTTTAATTGAAGAAAAAATAAAAGAATCACCTCTGTAAAATCCAGATGGTAAATACCTTACAGGGTAATCAGATTCAAAACATAGAGAATCCCTCAAGGCAAAACCTTAAGTTAAAAAAAGATTCAAAAACAGGAATATACATTCCATTTACCACAACTTATTTGATCAGCCATTTAAACAAAACAGAATCTAACACATATCTAACTAGATTGCGTATTAACCCTTTACAGGAGTTCTGAACTGCATTCCTGCTCTGGTCCCGGCAAAAGAAAAAAAAACACAGACAGAGAGAACCCTTTGTTCCGCCCCACCCCCCAGCTTTGAAGGTATCTTGTCTCCTCATTGGTCATTTTGGTCAGGTGCCAGCGAGGTTATCTTTAGCTTCTTAACCCTTTACAGGTGAAAGGGTTTTTTTCCTCTGGCCAGGAGGGATTTAAAGGTGGTTAGCCTTCCCTTTATATTTATGACACACACATTTTGCCTATTTGCTTAGTGTGTGAATTTGTTAAATGCTGTGCTCTCTGTGTATTCTACTATTCTTTGCTGGGATGACAGCTTCAATAAGATTAGGGTGAACTTGGAGATGGTACCCAATTTATTCCACTTCTTTCTTTAAAACATCATGTACTCTTGTTGTGCATTTTCCTGCTCGGTGCTTCTTTTTGAACCATGGTTGATGTCTTCAACTAACTTTCAGATAAATAGATTTGCTTATAGTGTCCACACATGTTGTACTTTAATCAACTTGTTTCCGTGTCAGAATAACTTTTCTTGCCCAAGTCCCCTATTGAACCCAGCTGAAGTGTAACAAGGCTATCAGTATGGTGTAATCAAGCTAGACCCAGTTATAGAAGTGTAGTTCTTCTATAGCCATTGTCATACCATGTATTATTATTTGTGTGCAAACCAGATTCTCTCTGAAAAATAGCCCAATCGTATTGATTATAACTGTAGATTATTATAACTGTAGATGGAGCGCCTGTAATTATAATGGGGTAGAGATTGCTCAAAAGACTTTTTTTAAAAAAAGCTCCCAAACTCCAGCAATTATTTCTCAAGTAGCCTTTTGGCAGATTTGTTCAACCTCTGCTCATGCCTTTTTCCTTTCTTTCTGTTTCCATTGTTACTACTACAAAGCTGTAGTTGGCTGTTTTGATGCTGACTTTATTCATGCCTAGTTCCAACTTCTAAAGTTAGGTGCTTTTATTTTCAAAAATCCCAATTTCTTGTGCAAAAATAAACCTTGTGCTCACCACATCAGTCTTGTGAAAGTAATACAGTGCATTTATTAAAGAGCCAGATTTAAGTTACCCCAGTGTAAAACTGGAGTAACCTCACAACTGTTATAGAGGTCAGAATTTGGTCCAAAGTTAGCCAGAATGGAAAGGGGCAAAAAGAGAATAAATTATAATAATAAAAAAGTTATTTACCACAATTATCTGCTGGTGGTGGAGGGAACAACTGTAATGAAGCCAAAAGAATGCTGCCCTCCTCCCAACCTCTCCACTGGAGCTATGTCTGTAAAATTTCTGAAATCTGATTGATATGGTGATATTGTATTATAAAAAACTGCCATGTCAGGAATGTACATATGTATGTGGATCCACCCCTATACTAACAAACCCTGAAAAAGATACGAACCACAGAGATACAAGAGAAGGTGCTTAGGCCTCAATGACCCTATTCAGGTGAGCTGCCCTTAGAAAACCAATTTAGCTGACTCCTCGGAACGGTGTGAGGAATGTAGGAGTAGTGGAAACTTGCCAGGAATAGAACAAGAAACCAGTGACCAGGAGGGGTTTAAACCAAGGAACATATAGGAATAGGGGACCCAGACAGGTAGATGCAGCATGGGGCAGGAGAAAGAAAGAAAGTTCACAGAAGCTGGGTAAGAGGCTCCAGGAGGAAGAGGTCACACGCCATCTAGCAGCCTTATGGGGCAGGAGTTTCTAATAGCTTTCCAGAGCCAGGTAGGCCCCAGGATTCTGGACAACCCAAGGGACTTAGACCTCAGCCCAAGGAATGCCTTGAAACAGTGAGGGAGGGACATGCCTTTAGTATTTATTGTTTTGTATGATTTGTACACTCGTGCATTGTATGATTAAACATAAAGGTGTTAGAATCTGTGTATGAGTGTGTGTTAACTGCTTCACAACTGCTTTTTGCCCCGAGAAAGCTGAACTATAAACCAGAAGCTTCACACCTTCTGGGTAGAGACAGCTATGTTCAAGTAACTAGAATATATAGGGGGTCAGTGCTGCTGGTAGGGCTTATTGCAGGTGGGCTGAGGAGCCCCATTTCTGAGAAGGGGTAGCAGACTGAGAGTCAGGGCCCAGGAAATATGCCAGAGAGGCCAAGTAAGGAACCAGCTTGCTGAGGCTTTAGAAGCGTCACACAAATGAGGAGATACAAAGCACAGCAATCCTAGTGGGTGGGCAAGAGTGAGCACTTGCTAGGGTCTCTCATACACCCTCTCTGGGGTGGAGAAGCTTTGTCTGGACCATCCAGGGAAAGAAAACCCTTCTCCCGTTTAAGGATTGCCCCGCCCACCTTTTTTTAGTGGATGTTAGAAATAATCCAGCATGGATACAAAATCCAATTCCACTCCATGACAACTCTAACTACCTGTTCCCCATCTCTTTTTCTCAGAGGCCCCTCTCATAAAAAAGGGGTAAGATACTATCACAGCCAATAAAACATCTTTCCCTTTGGCCTCTTTACAACACCAACTGTTCCCCAAATGCCTGGTGGACAGCATACATTAGACACAAGTGAAATACTTGACTATGTGTAGCTGGCTGCTTCAGTATTGCAGTGGAAAGTGTGGGAAAAGAACCTGTTTAGGCAAGAGTACACTCATTCTCAGCCACTCTGTTGGGAAGTGTTGGCTTTCTGAGATTGGTGCTTGGATCATCCAATGTATCTTGTGACTACTCAAGATCTTATAACATTCAAAATCTACTAAAATATACTAATACTTGTTCTGCTTTTGAAAAGTGAACTATCTCAACCGGTCAGTATCCTCAAGTCACTTTGTGTTTGTCTACTGAACAAGATTGATGGTTTTAAATTACTATAGCTGATACCTCAGTTATACCATTTTAGTCAGTGAGAATTAGTTTTCACATTTTTGGGGAGGGAAATGGAAAAATAAAGGTTTTGAGAGCAATGGAAAGACAGTAGCTTCTTAAAAGCATTATCTGACATTGCTTTGTATTTTTTAACATTCAGGATTCATTGGAAGAGGTTTAGTGAACAAAACAACAAGAACCTTTATTTGATCATTACCTCCTTATGTTGCATTCTAGTCACTAGCTGTTTGGCCTTTTATCTACAGCTCAGACTTTGGATGGCTTCCAGTTACATCTGCACACAAAGTTAGAAACCAGTGGTTTTAGATATCTGAGGTAAAAATGAAGGCAACTGTGTAAAACACCAAACAGAAACAGCAGCTGATGGTACATGCCACTGAAGGACTCCTAGAAATCAACTGTAACATTCATGCCCTGAGAACAGACATATTTTGTGGGGCTCTAGGAAAGCAATAATATTAGTCACCAACCTCAGAAATGGTATATTTTAATCAAGAATATGACATAGCTGATCTCGGAGTCCTGCTGTCCGTGTGAGTGGACTCCCGTACTTAAAAAAGATGCCTTTTCATCTCTGGCACCACAACGAGTCTGAATAAGGATAGGCTAACCTGGCACCTACTTGCTAGCATCCCCACAAACCCACGTGTCTCTCCTTGCTGGCCACCACCTCTAACAGAAGCTGGGAGCCTGCGGAGCTCTGCACTATTATCATGGGCATTGCAAGCGCAGGCTGCATAATCCTGCTGTATTTGCAGAGCCACAAGAGGAGCTGTGGGGAACGTGAGGATGCCCTGGAGGCTAGAGTGCTGTGGAAAGAAACAATTCAGGGTTGTTGGTGGCATTCACAGAGCAACTAGAGATGATGGAGCACCAGTTCGGGGCCTAAGAAACAACCATGGACTGGTGGAATCATATTGTCATGCAGGTTTGGGATGAAGAGCCGTGGGTGCAGAACTTTCAGATGTGCAAGGCCACATTCCTGGATCTATATGCCGAACTTGCCCTAGCCCTCCAGCACAGGGACATCAAAATCAGAGCCGCATTGAGAGAATAAAATTCTATTTTTTGGACCAAAATAATCTTTAACATGAACCAGGCAATTTGAAAAAAAAAAAGATTTAAAACTTAATACATTAAAGGAACAGAACTCATGAAGGGGAAAGAACAGTCATTTCCATTTCAGGTACATGTACACGAACTGTGGCTTTTGATGGGCTTTAAAAGGTGTCGGAGGGAAAAGGCTGAATTCACAATAATGGACAGCTGAATTCACAATAATGAGTAGGGCGGTCAGTATGGGGCAATGTGGGACAGCTGCTGGAGGACAGTAATGGTTGACATAAGTAATGCAGTGTCAACACATTCACTGCATTGACCTAAGTATATCAACCATGACTCTACACCACTCATGAAGCTGGTGTTATTAAATCTGCACAGCAAGGCACTTATGTCAGCAAGAGCCAAATTTAAGTGAAGACACATCCACAGCTAGGTTGATGTAAGCTGCCATGTGTCCACCTAACTGTGTAGTGTAGACCAGGCCTTACTCTTACAGGAATAAACTGGGAACCAGGGAGGCAGGAGAGTATAATAGTTGAAGCAGATGCTTAGGCCTTGTGGACTTTTTAAAAAAAACTATAAATGCTAATTACATTGAAATATTCATAGGACTTCTGATTTTCTGTTTTTACCAGTAAACACCAATATAGCACCCCCAATAAGATAACAAGTTTAAAAAGAAAGAAAAAAAGAAATTGGCATTTATCCAATAAATGCCAGAAAAACACAGAAAGTGCTTACTTGTATCTAAGGGCTTGTCGACAGGGAACAGTAATGAAAACCATGAGGTTATGATTTCTGAAGCACACAATGTGTTGCACATTAATTGGTCCATGTAGACCCTGCTAGTGTGCACCAAAGGTTACCTGGTGCATAAGAACGGCCATACTGGGTCAGACCAAAGGTCCACCAAGCCCAGCATCCTGTCGTCTGACAGTGGCCATTGGCAGGTGCCCCAAAGGGAATGAACAGACAGGTTATCATCAAGTGTTCCATGCCTTGTCACCCAATCCCAGCTTCTGGCAAACAGAGGCTAGGGACACCATTCCTGCCCATCTTGGCTAATAGCCATTGATCGACCTGTCTTCTATGAATCTATTTAGCTCCCTTTTGAATCCTGTTATAGTATTAGCCTTCACAACACCCTCTGGCAAGGAGTTCCAGAGGTTGGCAGTGCGTTGCTTGAAAAAATACTTTCTTATGTTTGTTTTAAACCTGCTACCTATTAATTTTATTTGGTGGCCCCTTGTTCTTGTATTATGAGAAGGAGTAAATAACACTTCCTTATTTACTTTCTCTGTACCACTCATGATTTTATAGACCTCTATCATATCCCCCCTTAGTGGCCTCTTTTTCTTTTAATGTAGTACTGTTTGAGACAGTACTACATTAAAGCACACGAGGGAACGTTATCAAAAGATTACTTATTACAGTATATACGAGTGTAATGAGCAATTTATACAATATACATTACTCATTACAATGTATATGAAGAGAAAGCCCTCAAAAGCTCCTATTAACCTCAAAAATGAAATTAATAAACACCAAAAAAACAGAAGCTCTAAATGTTCAGTATAGATGATCAAATCAAAGACACTCAAATAGATGCCAGCTAGTGTCCTGAGTTTCAGTTGATGTTTCAGATTTCTTCACAATTTACTTAGGCTGCAATGTACTTCTACTTAAATTATAAGGTGTCCAGGGTAGGGACTGTCTTTCTTTTGTGTTTGTATTGTGCCTAGCACAATGGGGCTGGGGACTTCAGGCACTACCACAATACAAATTAGTAAAAATAACAATAATCTGTTTATAATCAAGTTTCATATTCCAAACAAGGTAGCTCTTATACTCACTGCTACTTTCAAATGTAAAACATTTTGTCTTGACTACACCAACTTTTTATTTCTAGTTGCATCTCTCTGCTATCACTTTCGTTTTCACTCTTAAGATTTTTGACCAAATGATTAATACCTTAGCACAGAGGATAGAGGTTAACTAGTTATGAAAATGTGTATTTAATTTAAGAGTTGGCAAGAGAAAACAGGTATGAACAGATTTATTTTACTTTTTAAAATGTTCCAGAAACAGATTAACTTTATTTTAATATTTGTTTCATCTACCTTGAAATAAGAACTGAAAGGGCTTTGATAAATGGATTGGAAGCTTCACCAGTTTAACTGTAACAACCTCTGTCTTTTGATAAAATGTCATGTAATTTTCCACAGCAATTCTCCTCAGACAGTCACAGACAGCCCTGACATTTCTCACAGCTCTCTACTGAAGGGACTATTTTCTTCCTCAGTGGCAGCATGTTACAGTTGCAATGCTGTGATAAAAGACCCTGGGCCAGATTCTCAGCTGGTGTATATTTTTATAGCTCCATTGGTGTCAGTGGTGATATAAAGACAATTTAAACCAGCTGAAGATCTGCCCTCCCTATAGTTTTTGTGAAGTGATGTGAATAGGTCCTACACTTTAAGTTCACCTGAAAATGCAGAATTGTTCTTGTTAAAATAAATATTAACTGGAATATACTTAACCAGTTTTTTTTATAAGCAAGACTTTCAACAGCCAAAGCAGGCGCCCTGATAGAAAACTTCCTTTAAGAAGATTTCTAAGCTGTTTCAGTCCCCAGATGTGTTTCAGTATCTGAATGGTATTGTTTTTATTTAAAAGGAGCTCATTGATCTGCAGCATGCACACCACAAGCTAAACAAGCAGTTTCATGATAAAGTGGCGGAACTGATGCATGCAAACAAGAGAGTGGAACAACACCAGGCTGAGGTTAAGAAGCTGAGAAGTCGTGTGGAAGACCTAAAAAGAGGGCTAAACCAGGCAGAGGATAAGGTATTTAAACTTTTAATTTGTTAAAAGAATCTGTCACTTACAGTTTATTCACATATTCAAGGGTATACTGTAAATGCATTTATATATTCATAGATTCATAGATATTTAGGTCAGAAGGGACCATTATGATCATCTAGTCTGACCTCCTGCACAACGTAGGCCACAGAATTTCACCCACCGCTCCTGCGAAAAACCTCTCACCTATGTTGTAGAGTTATGTGTTTATTTATGGTCCTAGGACTGCAATCTTTGACATTAGACATGGAATTTGACTTCTTTAGTCCCTTTATCCATTGTCCTGCCAATATAAGATTATTTCTGAAGATTTTATATGTCTCTATAAATCTAATAACCCCCCAATTTATCTTTCTACTGAATATGCCAATTAGGATGTTATTGTTAGGATGTTATGTTGGACAAAATGTGTGTGTGTGTGTGTGTGTGTGTGTGTAATATATACATATAAAAGGAGCTCATTGACTAATTTTTCAACATTCCTATGAGTACAGATTATTTTAAATCACAACAGCACAAAATTCTGCTGCTTTTGCCCAACACCTTCTATTGGGTACAAAACCCAGTTTAATCCTTTTCATTATCAATTACCCTTAAACATCTTAGACTACTTTAGATTCAAGATCATTGCTGATGGTTAATTGTATGCTTGCTGCAAAATATCCATTTCAGGGGCTGTTAATTAGACTTGTTTCATCCTCTCCCTCCCATCCCAAAAAAACTTCAACCATCACCACATGTGCTTTCCTCCTTGCCCTGATTACCTTTCAGTTTAAAAAAAAAAATCTAACCACTTTTTCATTCTGAAAATAACTTGGCTTCAAGATTTTTTTCCCACCAGCCTGGAAAAGAGGATCCCTTACCTGAGAAAAGTGATGATTAAAATTGGTTTATGGTACCGAGGTATCTTGTACTGCTGAAGTGACATAATTTCCCTGCTCACGTTGGGTACATTGATGCTGAAATAAAAGACCCGCAGCATGGCTGCAGCTGGCCTGGGTCAGCTGACTTGGCCTCACGGAACTTGGGCTGCAGGCTATACAATTGCAATGTAGGTGTTTGGACTCGGGAGGGACCCTGGGCTGTAAGACTCTGCAAGTGGGGAGGGTCTTAGAGCCTGGGCTCCAGCCTGAGCCTGAATGCCGACACTGCAATTTTTAGACCAGCAGCCTGAGCCCTGTGAGTTTGAGTTAGCTGACCCGAGCTCTGAGATTCCCTGTTGTGGTTTTTTTATCATAGTGTAGATGTGCCCATTCTCCCTGAATGTTTTGTGATGGAGAAAAATGAATCTTCAGCCACCATTTGAAGCTCATTAAGCAGGAAAGAAAGTCTTCCTTTTGCATCCATGTGATATAGTGATACTGCCTGAAGGCCGGTTCCTCACATTTAGTAGTGGAATTTCCTATTTCTTCCATGTAGCAGCCTTTCTAGATAATCCTAGCCATATATATAGAGAGAGAGGACTGTATTTTCAGAAGTGACTAGTGAATTTGGGTGAATCAATTTTTAGATGCTCAGCTTGAGACACCTAGAAAGAATTAATTTGATGGTAATTGAAAATGAGGAAATAATACCTTTGGCATAGCAAGTGCCAGGCAAGTGTATATAAGATTCCCCAGTTCACAGCTTTGTGCACAGTGAGGATGGTGACTGGCCAGATTTTGATGCAATATTTGATAATCCAACTTTTTTTGTTAAGATATGTGGTCTATGCCCAGTTGTCTTTCAATCTTGCTGTTATTAGTCAGGATCGTAGGATAAGTACTGTGTCCATTAACAGGTGTCTGCAGAATTGGACTCTTAGTTTATTACTTTGCTTTTGCTTGTTGCAGACACCCAATACAGTAAGGCAGCTCTCATGCCCTTAAGTTAGAAGAGTTACTTTTGCATTAATGGCTGCAGCCCACCGATCCAATCTCTGTTTGATTTCAGAGCCAATTATTGACAGACTAGGAGAGGGGGAAGTGAGGAAAAACAAAGCTGGTAAAATGATGAGTCCAAGAAAATATCTTTATAAATAAAATAAATCCTGTTGGGGACTGGATGTTTAGGAATTTGGTAGTAGCACATGAAAACTTTCACTCATGATCTGTCAATACTAGGAACACAGACATCACTGCCATCTGACAGGTTAGCTGATTATTTGAAATTAATTGATATCAGCCCAGTTCCTGTTAGACAGGGTATAACAATCACACACTCCTAATTAAAGCTAATTGGTGCTCCTATTAGAAGCTACAACAGAGGGGTTAAGTAAGCAGAGAACAGTCATGACGACAAAACTGCCTAACTTTTTACTCTAAAAGTGGCCTCACAAAATGTACAGGTTGGTGGGTGCCTTATAGAAAACTTGCACCGCAGCCACCCATCTTAAACCTGTTCTTTGAAGAAATGGGAGATTTCTATTTCCTTGGTGTCAGTCCCTCACCCAGTTCACCATTGTAACGCATAGAGCCTTCTCTAGCAGTTGTACTTTATAATTGGGAGCTATAGTTAGTTTTGTTCAGGGTTATCAGCGGAACAAAGAAAATAATCCTTGCCAGCAGTATGCTGGAACTAACAATATTGCCAAGCAAGTGATACCAAGAAGCATGTTAAGGAACCACTCATACTGTGTAGGATATAGGAGCTCCCCTGTCTAGAGAGCTGCTCTTAGTGAAATACTGTTTGTGGTAATCATAAATGTAATATTTTTATTATTATTTAATATCTTCTTGTTTAAGAGGAAAAGAATATTTGCTGTATTTTTAGGGAAATTATCAGATTTCCAGTTACTTATGTTTTCTCTCCTAATGCAGCAGCTTAACAATGATTTAGCAAAACCATGAAGATTTTATTTAGTTAAGTGCTGTCTGAAGAAGATTATATTAGCATTTAGGTTCCTTCTGTTATTCCTAAAACTCAGATTTAGATTAATACACTGCTGCATTCAGCACTCAAAAGAATTGTGTTTGTGACACAATAGGCAAAATGTCTTTAACCAACCTCAAAAACAGTTTGTTGTTTCCTGTGCTCCATTGGCAGGAAATTATCAGTGTATTCAGGGTGAAATGTTCAACACAATTATTTCTATTCTTGAGCCCACATGAAAATGGAAAGTTCTCATTCTCTCTGACTCTGCTGGGTTTTTGTATATTTTATGATCTACATTATTTTTTGCTCATGCACTTAGTTCATTTATAGCAGAAGCATATTGTAACAGATTTTGAAAGGATATCTGAAAACGTACTAGACATTGCATTTAAGACTCCAAAAACCTAATTTATATATATTAATGCAGCAACTTGAGCTGCTGCCAGATTTACTCGTTATTTTATGTTGTACTTAGGACAAGTTGTTAAACCAATATGGGCCTTCAGAAAAAAAAAAAGATAATGTCTTTACAGAGCTGATTATAAACTCTTTACTGGTTTGCCTAACGGTATCTGAGTGATTACTCTAGCTTGTAGCAGCGACAGTACTATATTGTGCTGAGGAGTATTCTGTGACAAGCCCACTAGAATGATCGGAAGCAAGTACAAGTTTTTTTGTTTGTTTTTTTTTTGGCAGAAGTGTCTATGGAGGGAATATTATTATCATTCTTCCCACTATTTCCTCTCATTCTTTTCAATAAGTGGTTAGGGTACAATAATACAGCACGTGAATGCACTGGGCTGTCTATAAAAGTAGTTGAGCAGTCTAAGCCTGCCAGATTTAAAAGTTTTGTCACTTGTGCCAATAAAGAGCAGGCACCATCCTGGTCCCATGTCACACACATCTTTCTATATAACACGTTGATCATGTACTGAAAAAGGCTAAGGAAATCTAACAAAGCATACCATGCAGAAGAACAGCGAAATGCAGTAGCACCAAAGGTCTCTCTAGCACATACTAATCCTTTCAAAAAGGAAACATTGCCAATGTAGCCTCTCAATCTCAGAACAATCTGTTCTTCTTTCCCACCTCCAGGGATTTAGAAAATTTTGTAGGTGCAATAAAGGTTCCAAGAGATCCTTCCCTGCTGCATGGCCAAATTATTTGACTGTAATCAGTAGGGTGAAGTCAAAACTGAAGATGTTCAAACTTTCAGAAACAAACAAGAAGGTTTCAGGCACCACTACAAATTACATTTGATTTGTAGCAAATAATTGTATAGGACGGAAATAGGGATATCGGGTATGTCTAAACTGCAGTTAGACACCTGTAGCTGGCCCATGCCAACTGACTTGGGCTCAAGCTAAGGGGCTGTTTAACTGTGGTATAGACATTTGGGCTCAGGCTGGAGTGTCCCAGAGCTTGGGCTGCACCCTGAGCCCAAACGTCTACACTGCAATTAAACAGCCCCTTAGCTGGAGCCCTGCAACCCTGAGTCAACTGGCACAGGCCAGTGTGGGTGTCTAATTGCAGTGTAGACATAACGTAAATGTAGAAAACAATGGGTATCACCTGAATCAGGCCAGAAAGTGGAGCCAGAAGGTTTCAGTTCCCCTCGCCTATTACAGACCTAATTTTCCAGACAGAACTGAGTTTGCACCAGATGCAACGATGAAACAAGACCATGTCATCTATAAAACACAAGTTTTTATTATTCGTAACATGGGAGAAAAACATGCAGAATTGTGGCAGAAATAAGAACTATTAATTTTCTTAATATAATTAGAAGCAGTAATGCAAGAAGATACTTTTCTTCCATACCTTAAAATGTACTTGCAGATTAAATGCATACTTGTGTGTGACCAGGACACGGAAGATTGAAATAAATTACATCCAAATCTCAATTCAAGTCCTAAAACTGGTCAACAGAAGGAGACATCTGCTAAGAAGAAGGAAGGTCCTTTTGTCTTGCTTTCCCTGTTGATTTCCATCTAGAACAGACTGAATATTAATGAAATTTTTTAACACATGTCTGTCTTTTCTGGAATAAATCATTTAACAAATATATTTTTAGAATTATTTATCCAGCTCTACATATACTCAGATATTCTTCCCCTTACTGCAAGGTATGAAAAATGCGCATGTTTGCCTATGCTTAAGCAAAGGAAGTGATGAGTTACATTCAATAAAAGGGAGGGAAACATACGAGGATGTTGTGTTTATATTGTGAGCTCATAATTTAGGGCCTGAGACTGCTAAAACAATGGAAATTGAAGGCTTTCAGTACCTTGTATGTTTGGGCCTCTCAGCTATGAACTTCCTTGGGCAGGGACCATGCCTTCTTCAGTATCACATACAGCTCCAAGCACACGGTCTGACCTTAGCAAAGAGCTAATACAAATTGATCAGCATATGTATCCCTAGCTTTATACCGTCAGCATAACAAACGGTCAGTATTTCCCCCTAAATAAATATAATTGCTATTCTTGGAATAAAAACTAATCTGTCTTTTATTCCTCTGGGAATAATGCCACATATCACTTTAACACCTTTTAGAGGTACCACTTCCCAGAGCAAATAACAAAATCATGACAGAAGGTGATGTGGGGGGAGGAAGGAAGAGATTTGTAATCTTTGCCAATGACCAAATTCGAGGGCAGTAAACAAGCATTCCAATTTTCTATCATACATTTTTTAAAATATTTTGCATGTGTGTGTGTAATACATGAGTGAGTTTTAAGGTTAAGCATTTTTAGAACACAGGTGGTGTCCTAGTGGGACAATTTTTTCACTGATTAGTTACTTTAGCATTCCAAATAGTAGCTTAGTTGTTTGTGTGTGGTTCTTGTTTCTTTATTGTTTTTTTGTTGTGGTTGGATGGCTCTCTTTAATCTAAAGTCTTCATCTAAGAGCCTCTAAAATGCAGGAAATTATGCCTGGTTTTACCAATTTTTCCATGAAAAGTGTGTCACCTCCCTTCCCTCAAATTAAATTTGCCTTGCTTACCCACTTCTGTCCATTGAGCAATTAGCCTCCTAAAGGGGGGAATATAAACAATGGCTAGGATTTAAGATGAAAACACCAAGAAAGGATGGTCCTGGGAAGTACAGTAATACTGAGAGTGATTAAATAAATTAACCAAATTAAATAAATTTTTGGATAAATGTCATAAAACATTTCTTAATGGTAAGATATTTCAGACTATGCAGGACAGCATTGCCTAGTGGATAAAGCATTAGACTAGGTCTCAGAAACCTGGGTTCTACTCCCTGGTGGCCTCCTCCGTGACTTTGGACAAGTCATTTCACTGCTCTGTGCCTCTGTTTCCCCACCTGTAAAATGGGGATAATGATACATCAGCACCTTGTGGTTTTCTGATTTGACGTGCTATACAAGAGCTAGGTGTTTTTAAAAAATAATGATAGGGAATAGTTTAAGGGAACAGGTGGAAGATCAATTTTAAAACAATTAAACATAGTTCCATACACTGTGTTTGATTAGTCTCCATTGACAGGGACACGGACTTAATAACAGGCAGATAGCATTGGGTTAAGCCATGAGGGGCCCTAAAAGTGATCACAGGTAGGTTGTGTTTGATGCACTGGAGAAGGGGGAGTTGGATGCATGGTCTTGACTGATGTGGGAATTAAACTGGTGTATCTGAAGTGAACCAGTGGCGTGCATCTTTCAATGGACTTTGGCGCAGGTGTTTAAGTTTCACCCAGTATTTTTTTTAGCACTGTGAGTCAATCACAAGTATGTTGTTTTTCAGATGTGATATGATGAATGTTGTTCTTGTCTGGCAGGCAGTATCCTCAGCCACTTATTGTGGCAACTTGAGTTTCTTAGGATTTAGAAAAATGGAAGCATTTCTCCAGGAGTCAGCTATTTAAAGATAATGTTGAGATTGTTTTGATGGCGAAAGTACATTAATCTTTCTTTGGAAGAGGCACAAAACCAAAGTCCTGACCACTGTCATTAAGTCTCCTTGAACTAGGGATTTAACCAACTTGAGCCAAATTCTGACATTGATTTTAGTGGGATTATATAGATATAACGAAAGGCAGAATTTGGCCTGTGGTATCCTGGCCTAATTCCAAACTGGGTATTTACATTCTGCCTAACTAATTCCTGCTGCAGTTTCAGGTCAGTCTTCACTATTCTTCCTTTCCTCCCGTGCTATTCATTTTCCATTGAGGAGGTGACTGTATTTCCATGGTGCGTCAACATGAAGTGATCTCTCTCTATAGTTTCAATAGCTTTGTTTATGACTTGTATTCCAGTAGTACCCAAAATATGCTATATAACGAAACACTATCTGACTCTCACACACAGTCCTTGTCTTGAAGATCTGACAGACTGATCAGTTAGTTACATTTATAAATTATTTTGGGATTCTTTATAATGGAAGACACTATTATAGTAGTATAGTAATAGCTAGGCACCTGCAGACATGGAAGC
This sequence comes from Chelonia mydas, assembly GCF_015237465.2. Classification (NCBI taxonomy): domain Eukaryota; kingdom Metazoa; phylum Chordata; order Testudines; family Cheloniidae; genus Chelonia; species Chelonia mydas. The sequence goes on from NC_057850.1 coordinate 93,980,344, forward strand.
CACCACATCAAGGTGTGACCATGCCTCAGTGGGTCACAGCTGAGAATACCAGGTTCAGGACAAACCCCTGGGCAGACTCACCCCCAAAGTGGTAATTATTCTAGCATAAGATATACCAAGCCAGTAACAAAAGTAAACTTCTGTCTTACCTCACTGGTTAACAAGAAGTCAAAGTCTCCTTAGGCGTTCCAGCCCTTGCTTCACCACCCAGACACTGGACTCTATGATGAGTGGTTACTGAAAACCAATTTCATCACAGAAGGGGTCCTCTAATCTCAAGAGATGAGCCACATAGCAAGGTCAGTATATAACTCAGATCATGCCCAATAATCACATTTTGCCAATTTTTTTAATATCTAAAGATCTATTTGTAAGAGAAAGGAGATAAACTGGTAAAAGAAATCGGATACATACAATCATTGCAGAGTTCTTGGATCATGTTTGTAGCAGTGATATTACAGACTGCTGGCTTGTAAAGTATCTGGTAATTTCCAAAAGATTAGAAGGTCCTCAGTCCATAGTCAGTATGGTCCTTTCAGTGTAAGTCTAGAGATCAGAGCAGGAAAGAGTAAAAAAGGAGATGCATCCAGGGTCTTTTATATGTTCTCCAATGTAGAGGGAATTTCACTGTCCCAAAAAAAGATCTCAGCCTTAGTTTGTGAAAAATGGCAGGACATGATGGAGTCCAGGAGCACATGAGCAAGTCACAGGCATTTACATGGCTTGATGACTCATAGGAGCAGCCATTACCCATAATCTGGCTATGGTATCCATGGGAAGGCTCACAAGGCGGGGAGGAGCTTCTTCTATAGCCTATTGTGAGAGTTAAGTGTTCTTTAATGTGCCATCAACTTGAATGGTCCATTCATAATGTGCTGGATGTAAACTACCTTGTGGCTGTTACCCCAGGAGCAAACACATTTGAAATACTGGTATATAGTCAATATTCATAACTTTAGACCCAAAGATGATATATGCATACAAACAGGATAATTATATTTGATAGATTGTAACTTTTGTATTGATACCTTACATGACATACTTTATATAAGATGTGTTGCAGCAGTTGTCTAACAGTGGCAATATTAATGATATAAGTGGTCATCATACAGAATCACTCAAGGGTCAAACTTTATGGGACAATTTGACAAATCATGGTAGCATCAAATAATGTTTTTTTTAGATCTAGTGTTTATGGTTGTTTACTGATTTTAAAAAAAGAGCATATTCTAAAGGGCATTACCATTAAATTGCTTCCCTCCTTTCTTAAGTATGGTCATGAAGAACAGATACAAAATAAGAAAACATTACCAAAATATATACCATAAAATGTGGAGAACTATGTCCTCAAAAATACAGAGATTATGAAAGCAAGAGATGAACATCTATATAACTGAAAGAAAAGTGCATGCACACAGAAAGTACTGCAAAATAATTCATTAAACAAATAATTACTAATCAAACTAAAACTACTGCTGGATATAGTGATAGCTTGTCATGAAGATTTATATTATCCTAGAAATACCCTTTTCAAATTCTTTGAAGAATGACAAGTTCTGCTTCTCTAATCTTTCTTTTAATTTCAAGAAAGGGGAGTTTCATTTAAGACTCCGGGGATGATCCTCAACTGGTATAAATTAGCATGGGCTCATTGAAATCAGTGAAGCTTTGACAATTTACACTTCCTCAGGTTCTGCCTCTCTAACTCTTAGACTGTTCAGGATGCCTTGGCTTTTTCCCTGTTCTTAAATTCATTTCTTTCTTAGACTTGTGTCATCCTGGCCCTGTGAAAGAGTATGGGTAGTCTAAGCTTGACTCATCACTCTGTGTACTTTGCAAACATCCCCACATGCCCAAATTGAGGAGATAATTGGTTAAGGATTGGATGTTTAAACAATTAACAAGGTGATTCATCTCACAGCTGGAAGAAATTAAAAGAGAGCTAGGAAGGCTTGGAGTTCAGGGATATGATAGTTGCTCAGGTGGTTTTGGGGGGACAAGGTAAAAAGTCTTATGCTGTGGGAAACTAGCACTTATAGCATGTTGTAAATAAGACATGTAGTGTTGAACTGGCTATCGGAGTGTGTAAGGACTGTTTGCTAAAGGAGTGCAAGGGGAGAGAGCCCCACCCTCTTATAGGCCAGTATAAACGTGTGCAATTCTACAGACATCTTCCTGAAAATATAGGATCCAGCTCTCCTTTTCTTTGCAGCTGCAGAATAGATTTATTAAGGAATTAAGACATATGCTCCATACATAAATAAAGTAGAAGTGAGCTTTCACCCATTTATCTGTAACTGCTGAGAAATTCATTCTATAACTTCAGGGATTTCAGAGGTCATGAATAGGAAAGATAGTGTGTGTATCTGCCCTGCTCTTAATTACTCTGTTTTTTACTGAGCTTTATTCTCTTGACTCCTTTAGTGTGACTGAGCCATCTGGATGTGATATGGTTTATTATTTCTTAGGGACTATGCTAACAAGGCTCATTTTTTGTGGCTTTTGTGACTGTAAACTTATTGTTATGGTAGGTAGCGAGATTCTCCACAGGTGTGACATTTCTGTTCCAAAGTGAATGCAAATTTATGGGAAATAATACAGAGAACCTGCAGACACAATGTGTTGTTTGCAGTGCTTAATTTGTAATGAATGGTGCTGGGGCTCAAGCAATTATTTTACATTCATAACTGATGCAGCAAGCCTAGAGGTGCTGGATCTATGAACTGCCAAGCTTACAAGTGCCAAGGCTCAGCCCTGGCAAGCCCGGGCAAAAATTAAGCACTGGCTGTTTGATACATTCAGCATACAATGCCTTATGCACATATTCATAACTTTTACTAAAAGTCTTATTAACTCAAACCACCAGAAACTCTTCATCTGGAGGGAACTTTTGCTTTCCCTCGCCCAAATGCACCCACACACCTTGCATGCAAATTTGGAGAGCAGGATAAATCTGAGGAGGAACTGTTAGGCAGATTTGTGGAGAGGTGATGAAGGAAGTAAGTGGTGGGAAGGAAAAGGAAGTTGGGTCTATCTTTTAACTTAAGACTTGGATGCTTTGTGTCGACATTCAGGTCCTGTGGCACTTTTGTAAAAATGGGAATTTGTCCTCAAGATTTTCCCTTCTTTTCCCCATATTGTTGTGCAGCATAGCTGTGCTAGTCTTCATCCCAGAGATGGTGATGTGCCAGTTGTGCATACCTTTTGAAATCCTTTGGGATGAAGAGCCATTTTATGAAGGGAAGATATTCTAAAGCATCCATCCTGTGTTCTTCTTTACCTCTCAGGTGTATTTACAGTCCAGTAAGTTTCACAGCTGCACACTTAAGCCCTGAACACTGCTGTGGAGAACACTTTAAATGTTGGGGAGGCTATCCTTACTTAAATCTCAATGTCATACAGGCTATTTTTTCTTTTTCTCCTTTTCTTTTCTCTATATTTTTGTTGGGGGTAACTGAAGATTGCTCCGTAATGCCTCCTTTACTCTTACTCATTTGTAAGTTATATGGTCATTGTCAGCTCATGAAAATAAATACTATTCATTCCTCTTAATTATCGTTATTATTATATTATATATAATATTATTATATATATATATATAATATTATTATATTATTACCAAATGTTCTTTTTCAGTCCCTTGTAGAAAATAGGTTTCTTCCTGATGTTACTAAGTATGCGTGTCATCGTAGGCCACATTTATTATTTCTATCAAGCCTTGATGACAGACTATATTACTGATGACCATACTTTCCTCATGAAAATAATGACTCACAGACTAACTCTGTGAGACAAACATTAATAGCTTTCTCTTGCCTGTTAATGGTTATGACCATTATATAGTCAGCTACCACCTTTTTTTTTCATTTTACACTCCCGTTAGCTATGGACCAATACACACCCAGTCAAAACATGAAAACAAGACTCTTCATAAGTAGAACACATTAGAGATCATTGGCAACAAATACAGTGGCTCACAGAAGATGCAATTTATTCTATAGGCCCTTCCCTCCCACTTCCTTCCACAACTAAGAAGAATAATTTAAAACATCAAAAGGGGAAAAGTGATGGTCATTCTCATCATTCCAAAATGGCTCAGAAGGCAATATTTAGTAGAACTCTTGGATTGGCAGTCCGACAGGATCTTCCATTTCCCAGCCTACTTCCACATCCCAACCAAGGTTGTTTGAACCTGACAGCTTGGCTGCTGAACAACCAGTCTTAACCAAGATGTGATATTGCTCAAAAATAATATATACTTTCCAAGTCTCCAGTAGTCCTTTCAGCCTATGCACAAAGGACTGGTTACTTGGCTGCTTTGTGTCACTTCCTAAGCACAACATAACCTTATGCTTATGTAATTGGGCAGTTAGGGATTCCCCAATGTTTGCAGGAAGAGAGGCAGAGCCCAAATATCTCTGGCTGGTGGGATAGATTAACAGATTCATAGAATCATAGAATAACAGAGTTGGAAGGGCCCTCTGGAGGCCATCTAGTCCAACCCCCTGCCCAGAGCAGGACCAATCCCAACTAAATCATCCCAGCCAGGGCTTTGTCAAGCCTGACCTTAAAAACTTCCAAGGAAGGGGATTCCACCACCTCCGTAGGTAATGCATTCCAGTGTTTCACCACTCTCCTAGTGAAAAAGTTTTTCCTAATATCCAACCTAAATCTCCCCCACTGCAACTTGAGACCATTACTCCTTGTCCTGTCATCTGCTATCACTGAGAATAGTCTAGATCCATCCTCTTTGGACCAACCTTTCAGGTAGTTAAAAGCAGCTATCAAATCCCCCCTCATTCTTCTCTTCCGTAGACTAAACAATCCCAGTTCCCTCAGCCTCTCCTCATAAGTCATGTGTTCCAGACCCCTAATCATTTTTGTTGCCCTTCGCTGGACTCTCTCCAATTTCTCCACATCCTTCTTGTAGTGTGGGGCCCAAAACTGGACACAGTACTCCAGATGAGGCTTCACCAATGTCGAATAGAGGGGAATGATCATGTCCCTCGATCTGCTGGCAATGCCCCTATTTATACACCCCAAAATGCCATTGGCCTTCTTGGCAACAAGGGCACACTGTTGACTCATATCCAGCTTCTCGTCCACTGTCACCCCAGGTCCTTGTCTGCAGAACTGCTGCCTAGCCATTCGGTCCCTAGTCTGTAGCGGTGCATGGGATTCTTCCGTCCTAAGTGCAGGACTCTGCACTTATCCTTTTTGAACCTCATCAGATTTCTTTTGGCCCAATCCTCCAATTTGTCTAGGTTCCTCTGTATCCTATCCCTTCCCTCCAGTGTATCTACCACTCCTCCCCGTTTAGTGTCATCCGCAAACTTGCTGAGGGTGCAATCCACACCATCCTCCAGATCATTAATGAAGATATTGAAGAAAACTGGCCCCAGGACCGACCCTTGGGGCACTCCGCTAGATACCGGCTGCCAACTAGACATGGAGCCATTGATCACTACCCATTAAGCCCGACAATCTAGCCAACTTTCTACCCACCTTGTAGTGCATCCATCCAGCCTATACTTCTTTAACTTGCTGACAAGAATACTGTGGGAGACCGTGTCAAAAGCTTTGCTAATGTCGAGGAATAACACGTCCACTGCTTTCCCTTCATCCACAGAATCAGTTATCTCATCATAGAAGGCAATTAGATTAGTCAGGCATGACTTGCCCTTGGTGAATCCATGCTGACTGTTCCTGATCACTTTCCTCTCCTCTAAGTGCTTCAGAATTGATTCCTTGAGGACATGCTCCATGATTTTTCCGGGGACTGAGGTGAGGCTGACCAGCCTGTAGTTCCCAGGATCCTCCTTCTTCCCTTTTTTAAAGATTGGCACTACATTAGCCTTTTTCCAGTCATCCGGGACTTCCCCTGATTGCCATGAGTTTTCAAAGATAATGGCCAATGGCAATTCCAAGGGCAGAAGAGACCATTGTGATCATTTCGCCAACATAGTTCCTAAAGCATATCTTTTAGGGGGGAAAAAGGCAATCTTGATTTTAAAATTGTTGGTAAAGGAGAATCCACCACTACCCTTGATAAGTTTTTTTCCAATGGTTAATTACCCTCAGTGTTAAAAATTTACACCTTATTTCCAGTCTGAATTTGTCTATCTTCAACTTCAAACTTTAGGGTGCTATACCTGTGTCTGCTAGATTGAAGAGCCCATTGTCATATACTTGTTCCCCATATGAGTGCTTACATACTCTAATCCAGTTCTTACTTAACCTTCTCTTTGTTAAGCTAAACAGAGCTCTTTGAGTCTAGCAGTATAAGGCATTTTTCCCAATCTTTTAATCATTCTCATCGCTTTTCCAGGAACCATCTCCAATTTATCAATATCCTTCTTGAATTGGAACACCAGAACTAGACACAGTATTCCTGCAAAAACCAGTGCCAAATAAGGAGGTAAAATAACCTTTCTACTCTTACAAAGACAAGAGCTGCCATACTGAGTAGACCACGGTCCATTTTGTCCAGTATGCTGACTCTGACAATGACCCATGTTTCAGGGGAAGGGTACAGAACAAGGCAATTATGGAGTGATCCACCTGTCTTCAACTCCTGGCTTCGAGCAATCAGAGATTTAGGGTCTCCCTGAGCTTGGTAGCTCAATGCAAGTTGCCATTAATGGACGTATACTCCATGAACGTATACAGATTTTTTAACCCAGATATACATTTGGCCATCACAACATCCCATGGTAATGAGTTCCACATATTAGTTGTGTGCAAAAAGTACTTCCTCTTGTTTGTATTAAACCTGCTGCTTATTAACTTCATCGGGTGAACCGTGGCTTATGTATTATGGGAAAGGGTAAATAACACTTCTCTATTCCCCTTTTTCCACACCATTCATGATTTTATAGACCTGTATCATAGCCGCCATTACTTGGTTTTTGTTTTGTTTTTTCCCCCATGCTGAATAGCCCTAATCCTTGTAGTCTCTCCTCATATGGAAGTCATTCCATACACTTGCACATCTTTGTTGACCGTCTCTGAAACTTTTCCAGTTCCACTATATTCTTTTTGAGATGGGGTGACCAGAACTGGGTACATTGTTCAAGGTGAGGGCACATTATGTATTTATACAGTGGCATTAAATTACTTTGTCAGATTTTTTTCTCTTGCCTAATAGTGCCTAACATACTGCTAGCCTTTTTGACAGTTGCTGTACATTGTAGAAGTTTTCAGAGAAATATCCATGGTGACTCCAAGATCTTTCTGGAGTGGTAACAGATAATTTAGAACTCACCATTATATATGAATAGTTGGGATTATTTTTCCAATGTGCATTACTTTGTGCTTTTCAACATTGAATTTCCCGTGCCATCTTGTCACCCAGTCACGCAGTTTTGCAAGATCCTCTGTAATTCCTTGCAATCTTCTTTGGATTTAACTATCTTGAATAAATTTGTATCATCTGCAAATTTTGCCATTTCCCTTTTTCAGATAAATAATAAACAGCACAGGTCCAAGTACACATCCTTGAGGGGACCTTGCTGTTCACCTCTCTCCCTTGTGAAAACTGACCACTCATTCTTATCCTTTGTTTCCTATTTTCCGATCAATTACTGATCCATGAGAGGACCTTCCTTCTTATCCCATGGCTACTTAGTTTTCTTTACTTTAAATTAGGCTCATTAGCCTGTAATTGCCAGGATCTCCTCTGGAATCTTCTGTTTGTTTATGCATCTAACTACTGCAATTTACTCATTGCTCAGGCTGTGGCCTAGAGGGGCAGTCATGTTCAGCTCACTATCCACCATGACCCCAAATCTTTTTTAGAGTCACTATTTCCCAGGATAAAGTCCCCCATGCTATAAGCATGACCTGCATTATTTATTCCTAGACATATACATTTACATTTAGCTGTATTAAAACACACATTGTTTGCTAATGCCCAGCTTGTGTAGAGATCCAGGTCTGTCTGTACCAGAGACCTGTCTTCATTATTTATCATGCCTTCTATCTTTATGTGTCTGCAGACTTTATCAGTGATTTTGTTTTCTTCTAGATCATTAATAAAAATGTTAAACAACATAGAAACAAGAACTGATCTCTGCGGGATCCCACTAGAAATACACCTGCTCAGTGATGATTCCATATTTACAATTAGAATTTAAGGCCAGTCAGTTAGCCAGTTTTTAACCCATTGTGTGCCTTGTTAATTTTATATCATTCTAGTTTTTTTTTCATTAAAATGTCATGCGATACCAAGTAAAATGCCTTACAAAAGTCTAAGTATATTATACCATTACTATTACTTTTATCAAGCAAACTCATAAAAAAAATCAAGTTAGTTTGAGAGGATCTACTTTCCATAAAGCCATTTTGATTGGTGTTAGTTATTTTACCCTCCTTTAATTTTTATTAATTGAATGCTGTATCAACCGTTCCATTATCATACTTGGGATTGATGTCAGACTGAGAGGCTACAACTACCTAGGTTATCCAATTTACCCCTTTTAAATATTGACACAGCATTAGCTTTCTCCCAGTCTTCTGCAACTTCCCCAGAGTTCCATGGATTACTGAAAATCAACATTAAAGATCCAATGAACCTGCCTGCCAGCTCTTTTAAAACTCTTGAATGCAAGTTATCCAGACCTGCTGATTTTAAAAGTCTTCCTTTAGTAGCATCCTCCTGAGATACTATTGGAATGGAAAGAGTGTCATAATTATCATCAAATGACAACATCATCTGTTTTTTCTCCAAATACAGAACAGAATACTTATTGATCAATCCCAACTTTTCTACATTGTTGTTAATTCTACCATGACCCTCTAGTAACAATAACAATTAACAATACCACTGTTAGGATTATTTTTGTCTTAAAATACTCCTTCTTATTGTCCATAGATTTCTCTTTGTGTTCCTTTGCTTCCCTTATTGATTTTCTACAGTTCCTAGCTTCTGGTTTATATTCATTACTATCAACCTCCCCTTTTTTTCGTTATATATTGTTTTTTTACAGATGCCTTTATTTTCCCTCTAAGACAGATTAGAAAGGAAATAATCAGCCAGCGTGATTTTACTGTTCTCTGATTGATGCCATAACCTTCTCAAGGATACATGCAGCTTAGGTTTAAAAAAAACCCACATGTTTAGTTTGCATTTAAGTTTGCCATCCATTTGCAAATGTGTATTTCAGTTATTTTCTCTGTGTAGTCCTGCAAGGTGATAAGTGCTCTCTCTCTGATCTCAGAGGATCAGTCTCTGTTATTGTGCCACTGTCTGACAGCATTGCTCAAAAATAATCTGGCTGTCATCATGGTGCTCTGTGTTACCTAATCACCATAGTACCACTTTCAGCTTTTTAGAGTGTTGGTATGATAGGCTTCCTGGCTCTATGAGACAGTGTTCCCTGATCAGAATCACTACCATGCTTTCTGCAAAATGGACACTATCTGCCTTTATTAAAGATATTTGGATATATGCAGACCACTAATGGTGGCTTTCATGGAATTTGGAAGCTCCATTCTGAAAACTCCTCTTCCTAGACAGTCTTGTGGGCCCCAGGAAGCAAACTCCTGGAAGCTTGTTCTTCTTCAGAGTGAATGCTTTTGAGGGAAAGCAACTGAGAACAGTCAGTGAGTCAGCCATTCAAGAAAGAAAGTCCTCTTATGGAGTTTTCCAAGTGAATTCTTTGGGATCAGGATTTGTCCCAAAGGCAGTATATAAAATAAGACGTACGTGTGTGCGTGTGTGTGTGAGCGTGCTGAACTCTCATTGACTTCAGTGAGACCAGGATTTCAACCCTAGTGTAAAGGAATCAGAGTAGCAAGATCTGTAAAACAGAGGTAATCTGTTTGATTGATTTTGATCTTGACTGTAAACTATTTCAGATAAAATATGACTAGTAACTTGTAGGCGTGTGCAGCCATCCCTCTGAGGGAGGCCATGCCTCTGCTGTCATGCATCTGGAATGGCAGTCTGTACAAGGGAGAAGTTAGCTGTCTCTAGGGCTCAAATCTTCAGACAGAGCAGAGCAGGGAGTACTCTAGGAGCCCAGACCCCAGGTGGGGTGGGGCACCAAACAGTCTAATGCTCTTGCCCTCAGGCAGAGCAATCAGTAGTCTATGATCCCGAGCCCCCAAGCAGAGTTGGGCACCAAACGGTCTAGGGCTCAGGTGGGGGTGAGTACCAGTCTAGCATCCTAACTAGGCAGTTGGTAGACCAACCCAGGCCTCTTGCCTGAAGGTGGGGAGACTGCCATCCCAGGGGTGGCAGGGGGTAGAGGGACCTGGGTCCACCCAACTCCACCGGGTCCCAGCCCAGGGCCCTAGCAGTAGTGGAGTGTTCCACCACTGGGTCAGTGGAGATCTGCCCACAACACTCTGACCTGTCTTCAGACAGCAATGCAGCCTGACTACCATTGGCTGTCCCTGGATGCTTTGGATGTTCTCACAACAGCCGCACAATGGGGAGTCTTTGATTTTCTACTTACCCATCAACTAGCTGCATCTTCCATGGTTTGTTCAGATGCTGTTCAATGTGGTCCAAAGTCTGCATGGCAGGTCAAAACCATTAGGGCGGCTTGTTGAGTAAGTAATAATGTACTTGTTTGGAACAGTAGATGAGGTCCAGACACTGCCATTCCCTGGCCAGATCCAGAGCCATGAGGTGGTCACATGTGGTCCATAGTGGTTTTTGCAATTTCAAACATTGTTGAGGAATGCTATCCATAACCTCTCCAAGGGGAAGTTCTGACTAATTTTTGGTGCATTTAAGTTCTGGTGCTAGAGCTATATCTTGACAGATAGCTGGAGGTTCAATGTTTGCTAATACAGAAAGTAACAGTAGAAGTGTTGATTTTAAACTTCCCTTGATGATTCACATGGTCTGATTCAGCTGCCTATCCATAAATTGGGTGTGACAGCTTCTTGTCCACACTGGTGCACAGTACTCTTCAATTGATTACACCAGGGCCAAGGCTGACGTTCATAGCACGAGAGCAGTTGATCCCCAGCTTATTCTCGCTAACTTTTGAATAGTGATGATGTGCGTCTTACCTTTAAGACTACTTTCTTGAAGTGGTCATGAAAGGACAGTGTGCAGTCAAGAATGAGACCAAGATATGTTGGCTTTGGGTCATAACACACTGTTTCACCACAAAACTCAACAGTGTGTTTTGTGCCATTCTGTTATCAAGGGGGAAATAGAGACTATGGGGTAGCTCAGGTTTGGTCTCATCTGCCACTTTTGGAAATATTCCCCTGTGATCTTAAGGTCAGATGTAGGGGTCACTTCAAGTTCTTTAAAGCTACAGGACTCAGTTGTGAGTGCCAAATCATCAGCAAATTTGAGGTGGAACAAACTCAGAATGAAATGCTATGTGTCAGTTCAACAAACACAAATATTCTGATTTGTGTCCAACCAACTGTAACTGGGAGGCCCAGAGGAGCCAGCTGAGGTCACTCAGTTAGGGTGAACTGCACAGAATGGGGCAGGCAATCCCCAAAGCTGGTGGATATTCCAATACTTAAATTTACCAAGCCAGCACAAAACAGTTTCTATTATACCTCACTGGTTACTCAGACATCAATAACACAGTTCCCTTAAAGTAACCCAGCCTCAGGCCTCCACCTAGATACTCATGTCAAATATGATGCGGATTAATGAGAATCTTAGTCATCATATAAAAAAATTCTACCAATCCCAAAGACTCAGACACATAACCTCCCAGTTTAATGAATATTCCATATCTTAGCCAAATACATGCTTATAGCCAATTCTTATGAACTAAACTAAAATGTATTTAAAAAAAAGAAGAGGAAGTGTTGATTAAAAGATCAGTATACATACAGGCATGAGTATAATTCTTGAGGTTCAAATTCATAGCAGAGATGGTGAGCTTTGTAGTTGCAAGGAGTTCTTTTGTAATTTAGTCCATAGGTTATGGGCCAGTGTCCAATATCTTTTCAGAGTTTCAGTTTAGGACTGGGATCTCAGTCTTGTGACTCAAACTTCCCCTGATGAAGCTTAAGATCTGAAATAAACAGGATCAGGACCCAAGAGTCTTTTATACAGTGTTCTAGCATCCACTTGACCATACAGTCCTGGGTAAACAATAGGCTTTTGATGTAACCTTCTGTTTCCTAAACACCACCAGTAATTAGTCACACAAATTAACATAGGGCAATTTACCCATTAGGCTTCAAAGAGACTTATAGACAATGACATTATTTCACCCAAGATTCATCTAAATATTAATATTCCCTGTTGATCTCAAAATTAATAGTTATGGTGACAGACAGAAACTGCCTGTTTACATGGCTAATATCTAAAATACACACAATTAGTATCACCTCTAATTATCTAAAAATACAGGTTTTCACTTCAAAGTTCTAGCCTATCTAGCATTGAATGGCCCTAATTAACATTCACATACTTTCTAACATGTTTTTAAAGGTTGGCTTTGGGTCATTCCGCCTGCAAGCTGCTTAACCCTTTCTGGCCGTATGTTACACTTTGTATAAGATTAGTTGCAATTATATAACAGTGATAGCAATAGTGATTTGCATGATTATATTTTAATTGGACAACATCACGCCAATCCAAAACAAAATATTTCATTTCTGTTTTCCCAATGGAAAAACGAAAATATCCCGTGGAAGCTTTTGATATTGCAGATACTACATTTTCTGTTCACCTTCCCCCCCACCCCCCAATACCCCACATTCCAATGGAAAATTCAGCACTGGCTATAATAAGAAATAAGTGACAACCAAAAAGTTGATATTATTCCTTTTAAATTAAACAATGATGTTTAGAAGAAATCATTTTATTGGATAGGGGATGTGTGATCATAGAAAATGTTTGTTTATCTTACTACCACAGTTTGTTTGGGATCTTTTTAAAATTCATACCTTGAGGTTGAAAAAAATTACTAGACGTATCATGTAGTAAAACTATGCTAATCTGCAAGAAATACAATGCCTGTGCCCCCCTCCCCCAAAAGAAAATCACAATTTCTTTTTTTCCCCTCCATTTAGCCACATCTATAGATTTGCAAAAGTGGCAAAATCATACATGTCAGTAGTTGTTAAAGATCATGTGAAACACAATATATCCATTTTACACATGGGTAAATGGAGGCATGGAATAACAGCTGTTGAGCTGCACATAGCAATACATAAGAAATTAGGACTGAAAACAGAGTTAAAACACTGTATCCAGTTGAAACTGGAGGAGGTATTTAGGTAGAGAGAATGTAAGTACCAAATCTAAATAAAAAGGCATCTAAGAAAATAGAGGTCATTTATAATAATTTGGTTCTAAAGTTTTCTGTAGTACTGAGCTTTCTGTAAATTGTTAGTAAAATAAGAGGCCTCAGATGACTGAATCAGATGCCCAAAGACTATGGGGTTAAACCATACCCCATAGCAGTCACAAGGTAGCTCCTCTGCTGTGAGCATGTTGAATCAGACCACTTTAAACCAAGCAATTCTGAACATGATTAATCTGAGTAATCTCATTAGTACTAGAGTTTCTCGCTACAAAGATAGAAAGTAAAAATAAGTGAAGATTCTGGCCTGCTTTGCTGCAAACAAGTTATGCATCTTAGAAAAAAAAATGATGAAAGATGCAACAAATATTTCACCTTTCAAAGATGGCAAAATTAAAACCCATCCCTAAGTGACAAACTTAGCTGCAGTGCCTTGATCAGAAGGAATTCACTGGAAAACCAGGTAAAACTGAGACGTTGAAGCAATTATTAAAGGCATATGAACATGATAAAAGATAGTTGAGAAAGTTCAAACACTTGTCCCTTAAAAAAGAAGAATGAATATCTGTTCTGGACTCCTTCATGTACAAGTTATTGTGTTAATGTCTCATGTTTCAGGTAACTAACACTTTGCTGTGAGCATGATTTGATGGCAGCCTTTATAAACTGATCACAATAGGAATAGGACAATATTGTGAATAAAGTTCAAGGCATTTCCTCCTGATGAAATGGCTAGCTAGCTGAAAGTGGTGTGTACCATTAATTCCAGCCAGTAATTATTGCCACAGAAATGCTGTGAACTAAGATTATTGATATTAACATTTCAGAAAGTTCTTTCTTTTTCTCTCTCTCTCCCTTCTCCACCACAACGCTTTTCACTATAATAGAAAGCTACTGATTAGCAATATCAGTCACAGTGGACTGCCCTTAATCTGCATATAACTGCCATTGATAGGAATAGGATATCTGTAATGGTAAGCATTTACCAGGATTCTTACAACACTGCAACATTGCACTGCAAAGATAAATGTAAGCGGGGGAATAGTCCCGCTATTGTGGGGAACTTTCCTGGCTTCTTCACAACCCTGGTCAAGTGGGCTAGTGAAAGGATCTGAATCCTCGCTCCCACTTCCTTTACCCAGTGGCCTCCCTGCCCTTGAGGACTCCCCTTCCGCTCTCCTGTCTGGCAGAGTCCTCGTAACCCCAACAAGGCTGGGCCCAGGATTCCTGGGGGGCTCGACCCCCAACCCTGCTGTGGTCACCTAGGACAGGGGCTAGGGTATCCTCACTCCGGGGTACTCTCTCTACCCTGGGCACTTCTCTGACTCACTGATCATTACATACAAGTTAAAGCAAATGCAAGTTATTTAATCAACAATTAATTTTAAAAAGAATTAGGAAAAATGGGAAAGGTTAAAGGAAACACATCACCCCGCTCTGTGGCAGGGACCATCACACACAGTGTTTCTGGAATGTCAGGGCAGTTCACAGTCTGTTCCTTGTAAGTCCCAGGCCTTCTTCTCAGGCCCTGGCTGTGCTACAGGGATGCTGTGGGTTGGACACTCGCTCTGGTGATGGCCACACACTCTCAGGTTCTAGGTGTCAGGGCCCTTCTTCCCAGCGTTGCCCCCGCCCTGTCGGGGTTACCAATCCCCCTCTGAGTGTGGCCTACAGAGCCTCCTGGCTGAGGTGTCTCCCTGTGCTGGGCCCACTGCCCAGGGTCCCCCTCACTCTCCCCAGCTGCTCACCACACCCGGCTCCGGACTGCTCCAGCCCCAGCCCCCAGTTTCACTCTGTCTCAACGGCTGCTGCTCTTCCTCCAGCTCCCTGGGCTGCTTCTCTGGCCCCTCTGGCTCTGGTTGCTGCAGCTCTCTTCCCAGGACAAGTCTGCTCTCTCTGGGCTGTGCCTCTAGCTTTGCGGCTGCAGCTCTACTCCCAGCACAGGGTCTGCTCTCTCTGGGCTGCTTTTCTGGTCCCTCTGGGTCTGGCACAACTCTGCTCCCCAGCTCAGCTTGGGCCCCTATTTTCTCCTTATCTCGGCCCCACTCTGTCTGACCCAGGCAATGCCAGCTCACACGGAGGATGGAACTCCCCTTGCCTCCTGACTCCCTGATTAGCCTGCCCGCCCTGTCATTCAGGCTGACGTGGAGCATTGGCCTCTCCCCATTGTTCCGGGGGGCTGTCAGTCTCAGGGTCCTGATTCCCCATCGACCGTTCCCCCTTTTAGTCCTGGGAGCTAGCAACTAAAACACCCCCACTGAGTATTAGTAAGGGGGCAATAGTCCCCTTACATAAAGTTAAAATATCATTCTCCAGTTTTACTTGGATCCTTGTACTTAGACCCATATCTAGCAAAGCGCTTTAGCACAACCGCAACTTTAAGCATGTGTGTAGCCCCAGTGGAAATAATAGGACTATGTACATTCTTTAGTTTTTTGTTGGATCAAGGGCTCAGGTACCAAGATTATATGTAACTCATAATTACTGTAGATAGATTAGATACTTTTGAGGATCACAATAAGTGGAACAAGAGAATTAAAATGAAACTTATTGTATTGCTTAAAACAAGTGTTGCCAACTCTTTTTGGGGAAGGTTATAAGGGGTGGTTTCACAGTCCCTTAAACCAGTGGTCTCCAAACTTTTTGGCTCGCGCACCCCCAGGGTGAAGATCGGAAGACCAGCCACATGCGCGCCGCCGATGGAAGAAGACCGGAAGACCTGCCGCAGGCGGGCCGCCGGAGGGGAACACTAGCCGTGGACATGCAGAGCTGCCGCCAAAGGAAAAAACTCCTGCTGCCGTGCATCCCCTGGGATCATCTTGCGCACCCCAGTTTGGAGACCACTGCCTTAAACTTCGCTGCACTGTGTGTGTACCCTAAAATTCAGTGTGACTCTTTTCCAAAACTGTAACTCCTTAGTGGGAGAGAGTTTGCTGAAGACTCTTTCTAGGTTTGCCAATTTTGAGCTCAAGGAGCTCAAGGAATTTGTTTTAACCTATCAAGCCCTAAAGAGTTTGGTTTACCATCTCTCTGGTCATCTGAGGCTTTGGATAAACAGTGTGGTGTTAGAATGGTGTTGGCCAGCAGGTTCATTCTAAACTGCTAGTATAGGCAAAGGCAACTTTAACAGATGCTGATCTAATCATGTTGAAGCCTACACTCCCCCACTTGCTTTGATTTGACCAGCTCAGTACATGCTAAAGTCCACACTAGCATTTTAGTACGTGGTGGTTAGCACCGTATAACATGCTACAGCATGTTTTAGTAAATACAAACTCTGAGACTCCACCTTTTTTCCCTATTCAGTACTGCCTCTGCTGAGAACAAGTCTGAGCTACCCTGTCTAAAAGGGAAGAGGCAGCTGGCTGGCTGGTGTGAGTGGACTTTGCCTTTTGGAATTGTGTCTCTACATTGGGCTGTCAGAACCCAGATCTATTAACTTGCTAGCATGCTGCAAAGCCCATCTGTTTTTCTGGGGTTTGGGGAAAGTGTGAGTTGAAGGCTGGAAGGTTCTACGTGCTCTATAGAGGTGGCTATTTTGTTTGCAGATAGTTATTTCCTGTGAATTTTAAATTGTGTAATTAGGGCCTGCAGCACTGGATGGGTGCTTAGTAAATCTTGTACAAACTGAAATAAATAAACAAGCCTGGGAGAAGCCTATGTTTATAAAACCTGTGATCTAGAGGTATCTTTGGGGGTGCCTGCAAGCCTCCCATTTAATATGTTCCCAGCAGATTTAAGGGAATACTGGGTTCTGGGGAGTGGCTGAGAGGATGAACTCCATTGGGATACTGCTAAATTATCCTTGAAAAAGATTATTTATCCTAGGGGTTTATAAAAAAAATACTTTGACAGCAACCTATTTATTTTCATTAGAAATGGACCAGGTTATTCTGCAAGCATCTGCCATTTGGTGCAAGGCAATTTGTGTCAGAGCTACCTTTGTATCCATCCACCAACAGGACTTTATCTGTCACCCTGCGCCCTCCGTTTGAAATTGACCCAGTTGAACACATTTTTAAGGAACAAAAATGTAAGCTTTTTTCCTCCCACAGAGTGCAGCTTTAGATAAACTTGATTGCCAAGTTTTGTTGTCTTGGGAGACAATTAATTTTTCTTTGATTTAATTGGGAAAATGAATAGATTCTCCAGTCCCTCAAGACTCCTTCCTATAAGCGCACAAAGCTTTGGGACATGGAGATTTATCACAGGCTGAGGGAGAACACTTATGGGAGCCCCTTACTAAAATGCTGGCTGTGCCTTGGTGGGTTGGTAACAACTAGAAGTTGGTTGACTTTCACCTGTTATCAGGTTTCATTCTACAAGTTTCATAGAAGTCAAATTAGAATTCTACAGAGAAAGCTACTTGTGACCTTATTTTTAAATCATGATTGCATTTTATTGCTTTTCCAGTGACTTGGCAGGTACTTTATTGACAGCAGCATAAAAACTGGGGGAAATATACAAGGACAGATAAAATATCCTCATACATAATTAGAATAAATGTTCTAGGTTATTCCTTATTGTCCATAAAACTTTGTGATGCTTTAACAAAAAAGCTAAGAAAATAGGATATTTCATGTATTTCACAGAAAATTATGTATAGGAAATAAAACGTGACAACATTTAGCACTGAGTACAATGTTATCTGTCCTTACTAAGAAAAGGGATCCTGATTCTGTGTGCTTGTGAGAGAGAATAAAACACATGTGATAAAATCTTAAACACAAATGTAACTTTAAAAAAAATTAACCTCAAATATCAGTGGATGTTATTTGTGTCTATTATAATAACACTCATGGTAAAAACGTGCGTGGTACATTTCAAAACCAATCAGGTCTGTTTGCTTTCAGCTCGATGATGCACTAAACCAGATTCGAAAGCTACAGCGATCTCTGGATGAGCAGACAGAGGCAAATGACAATTTACAGATTCAGCTTAATCATTTGAAAAGCAGGTGAGTGCTTTACACTTTTAATAATTTGAATCTAGGCTGGAATGTTAATACAGGAAGATCAAGTGAAGATGCGCTTTCACTGATGATCTGTCACATTTACATCTGTCTAGTAACTGTTGCAATTGTTTGATTCCCCCTACATTTCTGGTTCATATGAATACATTCAAGCTCCTACTGTCATTTGGTTTTTAATCAGTCTGGGTGAGAATGGATAAACACACAAAGAAATAGGTGCAGTTAATCCGGATATTCTGGGGCCCCATGCTGGGGACGTTGTGCAACTGCGCCACCCAGCTTAGTGCTTAGTGTGTGAGACAGGCTCTGCAGTGGAGTTCTTGACATGCAGAGGGGGAGTGCCTCCTGCGCTCCTCCTAAGTAGGATAAAAAACATGCTTCACTCTAGCCTTCCCTTCTTCCAACACCTCTCCCCTCCCGTTACAGTGAGTAGGGTTCTAGCTCTCATCGCCAGAGATAAGTTACACCACTCAGGATATGAAGGGACTGCAAGTGTGACTGATCCCTTCGTGATGGTGCATTGCATAGTAGGGAAAGTCTGCCTGTACCTCTCCTATACCCTTGTGCACCCACATGTGTGTCTGTGTGCATTTATGTAAGTAGTGAGCATTCATGTGGGACTGGATATAGTGAATAGTAAAATATATATATATATCTCAAAACTGTTTCTAGTAGACTATGAATCCAACACTCGAGGATGGAACCTGCCATTCTTGCAAAGATTACAGGAGCATACTCAATATTCTCATTGTTTATTTCATTATCCAATAGCATAGATGATATCCAAAGAAAATGTACAACTGACACACTTTTTTTCTGGGGCAAATATATGCTGCTCCATTAATTGTCTGTTACTAAAGAGGCTACTTTAAAGTGTAGCTTTTTCTGGAAACACAAGGGTTGGTATAAATATGGGTGTCAAACTGAAGCTGGAGCATTCAAAGAGGTATATATTGCACCACTTTTGTTTCCTCAAAAAACTGCAAAATATACATATTGTGAAAACACATCTAACCCACCCATATAATGCATTTATATTTATAAAGCATCTCACCTGAACTTGAATGCTTATCTTGGTTGACTGTGAACCATGTTCCATGTTATCCAAGAGGCTGAGAAGCCAACTTACATTTCAGAAAGTAGTATTTTTTGAATATATTAAAAGATTTTTCCTTTTTTTGTTGCTGCTGGTTAGCATGGTGGGTTTTTTTTTGTTAAGTGTTACAGCTGAAAGACAGATTACAGCTATTTGCTTGCTCACCCTAGACTAATTCTGAGCCTGCCTTATGCCATCACTTACACCTGTACAAAAACACTAAATGTGTACTCACTCTGCACTCATAAATGACAGCCTAAAGTGCAAAGTACTGGAGAATTAGGCTTACAAGTGATCAATCAGGAATGCTAGGACTCTGGTGTACTTTGAGACAGGTAGCATTCAGTCATATTTTTTCATGATATATTTTAAAATATTCCAAGTTGGATGTATTTTGAACCCACTTGCATGTCATGGGTTCAAGATTTCCCTATGGAACCATGCTGCCTTAGGTCAGTCTTCCGTTGGTTGTTCACTCCTTGCTGAAGTGAGTTAGAAACTAAAACATTTTATATCTTTTCCCTTCCTATCCTACCTATGGATAAAAACAACCTCTAAGTGTCTGATCAGATTGTTCTGCTTAAAGTTACCCTGAGGGTAAACTATGGATAAAGAGATTGAGGAATGTACGTATAGGGACTTTTGAGTTTTAAAGGTAACATAGTAGACTACTAATGGTATATATCACAGTTATGGGACTAGCTGCACTTTTGTCCCCTTTCTGGTATCTGAGTGCACCCCCACAAATGGCAGTCCTTGTGCCTTTACTCTCCTGGGGTAGAATTTCAGAATTTTCACACTCTTGGGTTGTCATACCCAGATCCAAGTCTATCTGTGTCAACTGCTTATCAGCATGCCTGCCCAAGTGTACAATTGGGTTTCTTCCCTGTGACTGGGAATATGGGGTAAGATTCACAAAGAGACTTAAGTGTTGCAGTGCTGACCACCTAACTTCTAGGTGCCTAGAAACAACACAGAAATCCACAAAGTCTGAGTTAGGTATAGGCTCCCTATACAGTGAATGGGGAGGAGATAAACACCTAAGAATGGAACCCACAAAAGCCAGTAAGCTAGACAGGGAGCTGTCCAAGCTAGCCAAAGAGAGATGCCAATGACAGGAGTGTGTCCTAAGCCCTACTCCCTCATGGAGATAGATGACTAAGTCCAGGCTGCAGGGAGGTAACTCTCTCTGCTAGTGATCCATGAATGGGAACCCCAGGTGGATTAGGTGCCTAAACCACTTCTTGAGGGAATGGTTTAAGTGCCTACCTCATTTCACACAAACTGGGGGGCAGGAGGAGGAGGAGCCCACTTATAACTCTTAGTCCAGTGGTTAGCGCACTTGCCTGGGATGTGGGAGACCCAAGTTCAATCCTCCTCCCCTGCCAGAGGCAGGGAGACAATTTGAACATGGTTTCTCCTACCTCTGAGGAGAGTGCTTTAACCACTGAGCTATGGGGTATTCTGTTGGGGCGGGGTCCCTCAATCTCTCCTGTTGAAGCTGTTTTACTGTGGGTTAAATACTAGCGATTGCAGCAGGACTGGACCGAGGGTCTCTCAACTGGATCCAGGTAAAGGAAAGTGGATATCATGGGTCAGAGTGAACTTGAGCAGATAATTGGCCTTATCTATATAGCTAATGGGGCCCTGAACACTGTGAAGTTGTGAGAGAAAGCTATGTAGCATATAGGATACAGACTTGCAATCAGAGAGAAATTGTATGAATTTAAAAAGACTATTAAGGAGGAGATGGCCTGAAAAATGAGACTAGAAGACTCTCTGATGATGTTGCAAGATTACCCGGACATAACAACCCAAAGAATAATGTTTTAGCAGCTTATAGTGGGACATAGAAAGGAATCCAATCATTCATTCCCTACCCAGAGACTTTCAAAGCCAAGTGAATAGTGAGCCTGAAATGACTTCATATATTGTGGTTGTAAAGAACACCAAGATAACTACCCCTCTATACAGATAGAAGATTATTGTTAACTCATAGTGAATTAGTAAGAATGAAAGTGTTCTGTATTCATATCCTGACAAGGAGATCTATCAGGCTGCAGAATGATATCCCTTGGGAAGTGGTTCACATCCCATCACTTGAGAACAAGAGTTGGAATGGACTAACCAGTTCATTATATTTATAGGGAGCAATGTGCTGTAGGAAACCATCCTGCATTGTCAGAGAGGTAAACATAATAGGTTTATTGCATCATGCCTTAATTCCATGAAAATTGCTTGACCACATTGAAAAACATTTTGTAATGTTTTCAAAGCACTTCAAAATTTGGTTCCACTAGGCTGCCTTATTCTACAGTGGCAAATTTTTATGGGGCTTTTATGGATCATCTCCATAAAAATCTGAGTGCTTGCTTTAAAATGCCAGGTCATCTCAATAAACATGATAGTATGTTCTTGACAGAGATCGATGTACAGCACACTATACTGTGAAAGGTCAAGGAAATAGCATTGTGTCATGGTAATATAAACATTTTTTATTACACAATAAAATCAACAGCTACTCTTTTCTTTTTAACACTATGTCTGTATTTTATAGCTTTACCATGGAAATCCAAATATTACAGCTCTTCCAAGCTTTGAGGCTTATTAACATTCCCTGTTTTTGTTAAGGAGATAATTAGTAATGCACACAATCATGAGAAAACCCTTCTCAAGTTCAAAGTCCCTTTAAGAATTCCATTTCTAAATACCGCTGCAGGAATTTGGCCATACAATACTGACCAGCAGAGTTAGCTGTCCATTAGGTACTGATAGCAATGTCCCTCCAGTCAGTGACACTCTAGAAACTAGGTAGTATTAGTTAAGTGGCTATACTACTACAGTACCACCTGCTGCTACCAGACTAAATGGATTTAATAAGAAGATATTGGAGCACTGTTACTGTTAATCAGAAAAAAGTTCCTTGGTGGTGGCCTGGTGGATTTCAGCCACTGAAGGACTGCAGATTGTGACGTGGCAAGGCCAGATGGCTAAAGGAAAGTAGTAAGAAACAGGTATGTTAGCCCCAGGCTAAACAAATCCCTGTTACCATGGTAACCAAATGGCAGTTGCTCCAGGTTAATCAAGACACCTGAGGACAATTAAGATCCTTCCAGAAAGCAGTGGAGACAGCTAGGTTGATTGGGACACCTGAAGCCAATCAGGGGCTGGCTGAAAGAAGTTAAAAACCTCCCAGTTAGTGGGGGGGTGGGGTGCATGTCAGGAGCTGGAGGAGGAAGTCACGCTGTTGGAGAGACTGAGCAGTACAAACCATATCAGGCACAAGGAAGGAGGCCCTGAGGTAAGGGTAAACTGGATCTCAAGGAAGTGGGGGCTGCTGTGGGGAAGTGGCCCAGGGAATGGTACGTGTCCTGTTTCTAAAAAGTCAGCTATCATAGCTGATACTATTAAGGTCCCTGGGCTGGAGCCCGGAGTAGAGGGCGGGCCCGGGCTCACCCCTTTCCCCCCCTGATTAATCACTGAGACTGAGAGACAACAGAAACTGGGCGAGGGAGGGTAGCTTCTCCTCACCTCCCTCACTGGCTTATGATGAAAATGGCTCAGTAGGCTGTGACCCTTGCCTCTAGAGAGAGAAGGGCTACATGGTGGGTCACAGTGAGCCTCTGAGGATAGCAAAAATCCGCCAGGAAACTCGGGACCCACAGAGACAAGGATAGAGCTTTGTCACAAGATATTGAAGAAGCTCTGGCCTAACTAGGAGCCACCTTGTGACAACAGATGGTTCTATGAAACAGCTGCACGATTGATACTGCAGTTTCTATAGTGGGTTTGAAATGTGGGTCATTGTTTGGGTGGCTTAGTTCCACCAGCCCCAAATGACCAACTGTGTACTGACAAGACTTTAAACCTTTTAATCTTTGAGGCAGATTATCTGTTGAGCACTATTCACATAATAAGAGTGAATAATAAAGGACAATGCAAAAGGAATAATTTTTAAACAGCTCTTTTTTTCAAAGAAATTGTGTGAAATATTTTAGGTATAGCTTTTCCCTTTTTTTCTTATTAAATATTTGTATGAAAAAACAATCTTTGTTTCATAAATCCTTTTCTGCTGCTGTTTCTTATTCCTTGTATAAAGACATAAAGAAGTAACTTATTCTATGTTGTGATAACCCTACTGGACTACTGTGCAGATTGTAGTGATATTACAAGAGGGGTTTAGAACTTCAGGAAGGGGAATAACAGGAAATGATGAGCATTTTAAATATCAAGACATAATGTTCTACTTAAAATAGTGTTTTTTAAAGTTTCCCATGATACCTCTTCTGCTCTTTAGAGCAAGTTAATGCTTTATTTGCACCAAGAGCTGAATTCTTAGTGATGCCCATTGCTGACAGAACAATATGGAGTACAGAAACATGCTCTGCAGAACTATCCTGACTTACATGAATAAGTTCAGACATGTCCTGACATACAGTGTATCTAGAAATCTCAGGTAATATATGTAATATATGAAACTTTCACAGCACATTAAATTACTTAACTGACAATTTCCCATCTCTCTTCATTCATACTCTTAAATTCCATAACTTTAAATAAAACACAGTTTTCTTGTTAATATTTATCCCAGTGGAAAACCTTTTTATGCAGAACTATTACTAATAAAGCGTTCAAGATATTAGTTAACCAGTATTATGCCCATGAACTGTGAGAGCTTTTGCATGAATTACCATGTGCTTACAATTGAGGTATTATGTAAGAATACTTCAGGTGCAGCCATCTGTAAATATAAACTTTTTTTTTTAATTGAAATGTTATTCCCTTACTGTCAACCAGCCTGTAATTTTTCCCATGGTTTTGCAGCTGAAACTGTGCTGTTGTTGCCATACAGTAGGTCAATTAAATATTACTAGTCCTTTAACACTCAGTTGACAGCACTGGGGAAATAATATTATAACAAAGAAACAACCTGTTTAAAATAAATTTGAAACAATGTTATCCTTCACTGAACAGAATACCATATTGAAACTGTGGCTTTTTCTTTTTTCCTCAAGGGAAGCCAATTGACCTACCGTTATATGTTACAAAAGGGGAATATTAAAGCACCCCCAAGAGCATGTTGAGGCAACATACCACTTGTTTTCTTTATTTAATTGTTTCCTGTGATGTTGACAATGCAACTATTATTTTGGGAGACCCATAGCCAGGCATAGGCTTGGAGTGCTAGGGATTATTCATTCTTGCCACAGTTAGTAATGGTTGAATGAGGAAAGCATGATTTAGGTATTTTTGGTGGTAGCCATGTTGGTCTCCCTTCACTTGGTTCTCATATTTCTGCTTGGCCCTTGCAATGTAGACTAAAAAAAGTGTGGGCTTTCTATAGCCAAAATGAATATGTCCTCACCATTCATACGTCCCATTGAATTCGGTATGATAGCCCTTGAGTAACTACTCCTTAATGTAAGGGGTTCAAAACTTGGCCCTTAAACAATAGTGTTTGTGGACAGGCTCAGCTGGCAGTCTGGCAAATGTAAGTGTTCTAAGAATGACATGCTTTGTGATGCTTTCAAGGAGCTCTTCCTACTAAGGATGGCACTAGAGAGAGTCTGGACTGCCAAAGTGCAACATACAGCTGACAGCTCCCACAGAGCTGCTATGAGGTCACCTAAAAGCCCTGCCTTCTTTTCAAATTGTTGGCTCAAAAGGATCACACACAATGATGTCAAAAAGAAAGAATTGTTTCAGAGATGTTTGGGGGTTTTAGAGTGTGTCTAAATACATTGTCTATTGTAGCCTCCTTTTGTAAATGGAGCTTCACATTTTGTAAGTGATTTGTGCTACTTTGGCTTCTGGCTCTGCGCTGTCAGTTTTTACCATAAACTTCTAATGATAATCTACTGAGATTCAGTAGAATAGGATATAAGCTCAGCATCATAGTTGGTATATTTTTACATGATCCACTTGATAAGACACTGAACTGAGATTCAGGAGGCCTTGATTCTCTTCTTGGCTCTGCCACTGACCTTGGACGAGTCACTTCACTTCTATTTCTCATTTTTTCCCCTCCCAGCTTCTATCTGTTGTGTCTGATTTAGATTCTAAACTCTTCAGGGCAAGAACTGTCCATGCATTTTTACAGCATTTAAAGCAATGGGACCCTCATTTCAGTTGTGGCCTCAGGTTGCTTCCATGGTAAAAATAACAATAATATCAAATTTGATTGTTTCAAGGAATAAAACAAAAACGAACAACCCCAAAAATACCCACCCCACCCCTCTGGCAGTGTGAGAGGACTGCTGCAAGGTAAATTCTAAAGTTAATCAGCCCTACACCAAGTCTGAAATCACAGCTTGAGTTTGAAAATAATTCAATATTCATATGAGTTTTATTCAGATACCTCAGTGATGGGTGTATAAGAAACTAAATGAAATTAAATAGACAAGGGTTAAATATGTATAACTTACACTTAAAGAAGTTTACACGTTCATTCACTTTCACTTAGTAGAAACATACTCTTCTCCTCTGCTTCATTGTTGTTTCCCTTGACATGTTTTCTGCCTTCCTATTGTACTCTTTCTAATTATCCCTTAACTTTGCATTAAAACCTTACTTAATGCCCGTGCCCCCAGTTAGCAGAGCTTTGGTTAGCTGGGAGATTTAGATATGTGCATGAAATTGTACTGTGTGTGTAGATAACCCTGGTATTTTCATCCTATCCCGGGGGGAGGAGGATGAACGGGAACTTGACATAGTTGACTGCTTAACTCCCATATTGTACTGCATTTTATTATCTGAGACTTTAGAAGTCCTCCAAAATCTTCCAGTAAACAAGACTCTATTCTACTAAATGATCTTTGTCTCTCTCATATAACATATAGTGTCTTGCATTTGAGAATTGCTTTGAAAATATAGCACCTGGTAAAAGCTGGTGCGATACTATTGACTTCAGTGGAGTTGTATCTGCTCATGCCAATGGAGGACAGCCCATTTTCCAATTAATATATTATCTTTATAATGTGATCATACAGTGGCTAATCTGTCTTACTCAATTTGTCAGTGTTGTTGTGGCTATTTCATTAATAATTTAAAAACGGCATTGATTGTTAACTTTGAAAGTTTGAAAAGGAAAAGTTTTAGAGTAGCAGCCATGTTAGTCTGTATCCACAAAAAGAACAAAAAATACTCTCTAAGGTGCAACAAGTACTCCTGTTCCTTTTGAAAAGGAAAAGCAATGAATGCTCTGGATAATTCCAGAATTTGTACAGGCTGATAGTTGCTGCTGCTAATAACACTTTCAGAACATTGCTTATAAATGTGAATTTAAATGTCAAAATACTTACATAGTCCACAACTAATATTTTATATATGTTTACATTATGGACGTACTTTTAAAAATTGCCTGGATTTGCAAGGAAATGTGGCCTTACTTGGGGTTTGCTTGCTACAAATACTTCTCATTTCTCCATCTGTACTATGCAGTGAATTATAAGAAGCATAAGAATGTATTATGGAAATATGCTGTCTTGGGAAAATCTGCTTTCCCTAATCAAGGCTACCCACTGTACAGAGCTGTTTTTCACGTACAATCTATAATGTAGGTGTTGAAAAGTTGCACATTCTCGATCAATATATAATAAAAGGATGTATTAATGCATTTGTATAAGATTTGAATGTAACAGTGTTAATATCTGTGGTGGCATTGCAAATCTATTCCCGGAGGATTTAAAAAAAATAATTGCCGTTGTGATTATAATCATGGCTAGGTGAAGCACTTAAGATCAAATAAGTACTCTTTGAATCATTGCCCAAAACTCCAACTACTTTTAGTTTTTGAAATGTTCAACTGTGGGGCCCCTTCAAAATGCTATCCTCACCCTTCTATCCTCTCCCCCCATTAGTTAACATGTGGTACATGTGGAAGGGGACACAGCCTGACAAAGGTACCTCTCTCAAATGCAAATTTGCCTCCTCAGGGGGCAAAACAGTTGGTGCCCTCTCTTATAGTGTTGATAGGCCCTCAATGCTGGTAGGCTCACTGCTGCCTATGCCTGTTTCAGATGGCAGACAGCTGGTTCATCTCCTCTCTAATGACTTGGTGCAGGTGAAATAGGGTACTTTGCCATTTATATTATCTTTTTCTTAAAACAATTAGATGTTTTCTGATATAGTGAACCTGTTTCATGAAACGTATGTTTCTTTAAACTTCACACAAATTAAAAGGAAAATTACACCCGTAGCCCAGCTTTCAAACATGGGTAGCTTAAACAGTTATCTAAATACAGATATTCAGATCAGAGCCTGATCCAAAGCCTTTTGAAATCAATGGAAAGACTGTCATTGTTTCCTTTGAGCTTTGGATTGGACACTTGAGCACCAAAATGTGTTTTCTAGAATCCAGATAGTATTTGTCTATCCTGTTTAGAAACTCTTTGAAAATTGGACTCTCCACTGCCAACCTGCCCGTAGTGTCATACTGAGTTGGCTTCAACATTGACCGTGCTACTACTTATGAAAATATGCACTAACAGTGTATACTATGAGGAGAGAGTTCGTTTTTGTGTTCACTCAAAGTGCTAGCTTTAAATATAAACTGCAGTACAAATTCAATTTTGAACTGTTATGTTTGGCTTACATATTTTGAAGTTTATAGTGAAAAGCCAGTTCCCTATGTCTCCTATAACAAGCAGTTTGAAAATGCAATATGTCATGCAATACTGCATTACAATTTTATTCAGTTTTTAATTTGACATAAAATACCATTTTGTTAGCAAACCCAAAAGATATTTTTAAAACATCATTTACCAGTAACACACTATAGAAATGTGGCATCTGCTTTACTTAAATAAACTTGTCTGCATTTTTACTTCCAAATTGTGATGCAGATAGATACAATATAGCTAAATAAACATATTCCACACTAAGAAGTAAGAAAAAATTGTTATAACACAATCATTATAGCCTGAGTTTATAGTTGTAAATCGAACATCGTACCAAATGGGCATTATGTGCATTACCAGACCACGAACCAAGTACATTGACTGATCAGTACACCAGGGCCTAATTCTATTGGGGTGCCAAGCTTCTAGTGATTCCAGTAAGAATGGATAGGACTCAGTAGCCCACAGACTCAGTGTTCCTGTATTAAGTCTTTTCTATATTTTTTCTGTGTGATATAACCCTGTTAACTTGATTTAAGCAATAAAGAAATAAACCTGTTAAAAGATTAGATTTACTTTTCACCAACCCATTGCAGAGGTCTTCTCTGTAATAGAAACTAGGTCATGGATTACATATATCAACAGTTTTGAATACTTTATAGTCCTTTACTATCTCCAATTTACTCTTATTCATAGAGAATGACAACAATGGTGGCTAGCCATTTTTCTATTCAATAAGGTCAAGCACATCATAAATACATTACTTGTACTCTTTTGAGAGTTTGCTTCATGGTCCTGTTGCTCTTATGACATATCTCAGCAAGGTCAGCCAGTGGGCTGCATATCTCTCCAGGCATTTTATCTCACTTTAGAAAGGATGCTGATGATAAATCATCCAGAAGCCCTTGCATTCCCAATTTCTCATTAGGTCTCCATTCTGTCAGCAGGCTTGACAATTTTATAATAACCAATTGTGTGTCGGGGCGGGAGGGGGGTTTGAGAGACAGAGAGTATTATTCTTCCTTTTACCTCAGGGTCACAGCCCATGAAATGCACCTGCGAGCACCCTTTGAATTGTGCTTCATCAGTAGGATATCGCTCAATATTAAGATAACTTACTGATAGCATTTGGTCTATTAACACTATTGATATATTGCCATACCTATATTCTTACAAACTGTTGTTTTTAAAAACAGAACTGCAAAAATGGAAAAAAACCACCATATGAAATTTATAAACTTTTAATATGAACAGTATTAAAATGCCCATGTTTTAGCCATGTCAGTGGATAAGTTTAGAACTGTACACCTTCTTAACACTAACCCTCTTAATTAATGATCAGATTCTTGTTTTCCAATCCAAACACACATGTAGGTAAAGTATGATTGTTGTTATGACTTTGGGTTATATTTCAAAAGTAGCCTTTAAGTTTTTATGGTCAAGAAACTGAGTTTGCATACTGAAATCAGAGATTTGGGGAACACTAATCTAGAGGCTACATTCAGGGTCCACGTAAAACTGAGCTGTCTTTGTGGCTAGACCTAGCTCTGTCTTCATATCAACATCTTCTATGAACATCAAAGAAAGTGGCATTTGAGACTGTAAGGTCCAAGTCTTCTAAGATACTTTATATATATATATAATATTCTCTCTCTCTCACACACTCATACACACATACACATAAAATAAAATAAGACATATTCAACATAGGTGGTCAAAAATGTTCCATCAAAAGTTTTTTTGGCAGAAATAGCTTTGTGACAAAACTGAAATTTTCATGCAAATATTTGCAGTTTCACTGAAAATATTCAGTTTTTTGTTGAAACTTCAAAAAAAGTTTTTTTTAAAAAATCATATATTTTCATTTTAAAACTGGAAAAATGCAGTTCACTTCTGCCAAAAAAACAACAAAGATGGGTTTTGGTTGTTGAGAACCCAAAAATATTTAGTTTTTCTCCAAAATCCTGAAAACGGTTATGACAAATCTGGATTACCCCCTGCCAACCTGACACACACCTTGTTGAAATTTTCCGGATATGGGGGTGGAATTCCTAACCAGCTCTATTGTGCATGTCATTTTCAAACCAGGTAAAAATAAACACCTGTATGTCTCTACAAATTTTTCTACACCACTCAATATGTATGACAAATAGGTGTATTTCCCCCTATATAGGCCCCAGTCCTGTGAACATTTCCCTTGTTTTCATTGACCTTTGTGTGCTGAAATCCCACTTGCATGCATAATTTTGGAGAAATATTTGAAGGGCAACTTTCGTTCTAAAAATCTTGACTAAGAAAAGTTCAATTTCTTATAAATGTGTGTTACAGTAGGAATGTAATATCTCATTTCCCAGAAGCTTATCTCCATAGGGAAGCAGAGTGATGGCAAAATGGAGGTACATGACTGCACTTGGGTAGCATTGCAAGGGAAAATTACAGACACATTTGGACCCCCTCCTTAAAATGTTTGACAACAGAGCTGGAACAGTGAAATAGGAAACAGAAGACTGAGTCAGTTTCATATATTCATAAATTCCAAGGCCAGAAGGGACTGTTATGATCATCTAGTCTGACCTCCTGTATAACACAGGCCATAGCTTATATGTGCACCGTTTCCCTTTGCTCATGCAACCAGGCTGTCAGTGCAGGTTTCTGGTTGATTAAATGACACGAGAGCAGAAAAGATTATTACACTGAGATGGCATTGAGTGGTTTGTCCTTCAAAGTTCCCTGAATTCAAGGCAAGGAGAGAGAGATTGGAGGAGAATTTTTAATTGAATTTTCTTGATCCTCAAAATATAAAGTTCTCTTTGGGGGATGGGCATAGGTTCAGGTCAAATGTGGGGTGGGAGTTTTTATTTTATATTTTCACAAACCAGTTCACCCACGCCTCATTATTCACAGCCATGGATGTATGAATACAAAGCGGCTCAAGCAGCCCAAAAAACAAAAACCTCAGCAAATATGAACACCCCCCCCCATTCCTTCACCAGTCTTCTTTTACGACAAACTTCTTCCCCATTTTAATGCATCAGTTGGATGTAAAGGGAGCATAAAGGAAATCTCCACACTGTTGCCTGAGTTCTTCATGTCACAAAGGAATTAAAATAAAAATTAGATTTAATCAAGACTCATGAATGAATAATCAGATTGTACATTAAATCTTAATTACTTTTTCTGAAATATAACCAAATAATTCAGAATCATTGTTGCAGTGAGATAGTACTTACATTAGCACGACTGAAGCCAGTAATTAGAATATTTCATAAAATACTTCTAGCATGGTCAACAAATCCAACTTTTTTTAGCCCTTTATTATTCCTTCATCTTTTATGTATGAAAGTTCTTCATATTTTTTATATGAAAGTTGTGTGGGGAAAAAAACACTTAGACTTTCTTTACAAGTTTAAATCTCTGTCTGATATTCATCCTTGTGTAGGCAGGTCAGCTATTGTGCAGTTTTGTGACCTGATTTTCTTGAAGATGAAATGCACCTCACAGCAAGAGAATGAGACGGTGCTAGTAGTTTCTGAACATATTCTCACTTCTCTTCCAAGTCTGCAAATATCTAATGGACTTGATGCTGAAAGGTGCAGAGTGGGCTCTACTTCTGTTGATTTCAGAGGGTGCTTAGCAGCTGCTGAAGGGGTAATCTGCGGGTTTACTGTCACAGGATGTGAGTAGCTTGCTCTGCAGTAATATCCCATTGCTTCAGTGCACTAAACATTTCCTAGTACACTCCGGTTTCAAACAGCAATACATCAAAGTGCTACAGAACATTTAGTGAACTGTAGCAAGATCCTCATGCATTGTAGATTCACATCCTGGCTTGCTGCACACTAAGGCTATGTACACACTACAGCTTAAATCAGCGTAAGTTATAAGCCACCCCCCCGAGCGACATAAGTTACACCAACCTAAGCGCCAGTGTGGACAACACTATGTCCCGCTGACAGAGCTACTGCCACTTATGAGGGCTGGAGTAATTAAGTCAATGGCAGAGCTCTCTCCTGTTGGCTTAGAGCATCTGTACTAGCAGCGCTAGTGCAACTGCACTACTATAAGCTCTGTAATATAACCATAGTCTAACTCACCATGTAGACAAGCCCTGCCTCTCAAGGGATAAAAAGCTAAGTGAGGAACAGCCGTGTGGAAATGGGGATGGTGTAAAATATATTACAACGTTCTGAAACTCTTGTTTAAACATAATTCTTGGAAGTTCAGAGTAGCTCATGCTTACTATAACTAAACATCAGCGCACAATTCAAGCCACCCTTGTGTCTGCTTACTGATAGTTTACTTTGACCATACGTTTGGCCACTTTTCTGTTTAGGCCCATTTTTCAACATCCTTACTCATGCTGCATAACAATTTACTATCTGAGTAGCACCGCTGAGTTAAATGGGACACTTTCTTGTTATGGTACTACCCAGCTTGAATAAGATTGAATAGGACTCAAATCTGCTAAAGATATTTTATATTTACCTCTCAGAAGAATGAGTGTGTGGTGGTAGAAATAGGCAGTCAAGGTTCATAAATTTTATGTATAGCCACTTTAGAAATCATAAAAGGAGATAACCAATGTGGTTCTTGTTGGTGGCACAGGTCAGGAAGTCCACTTAAAGTTAATAATGGTAATGAACTCCAGCCAAGGAAAATATCACTAATATTTTCAACTAACATTATTTTCATCATCACTGGGTATATTACAAAGCACCTGCCAAATTATGATTTTTGCAGAAAATAGACATTTCATCACTTTCAACATTTTCTACAAACTCTTCTCTTCTATAAATTGAACTCAGTGGGGCTACTTGTGTCAAGAAATGAGTGTAAGTGTTTGTAAGCAGCTCATAATATGGCCCTCAAGAAAAGCAATGTCTGTGAATAAGGCTATAACATTTACTTCCTTCCATGTGTTTTTGTTTGGTCCTCAAGATAAGCATATTTGGTTTTACTCTTGTTTTGTTTGTAATTTTTTTAAAACTTAAGGACATATTCTGATACCTTTTCTCCCTTGGAATAGTATCCACTCCATGAATGGTGCCATTGAAATCAACAGGAGTACTTGTGGAGTTAGATGTTGCCCTGCATTAATAAGAGTATCAAAATCAGTTCCCCAGTGATTATTAGCTGGCTACATTCTGAGGACCAGATTCTGTTATCCTTATCTGTGCTGAGTGTTTCATTTCTCTACAGATATATTACTCTAATCTATTTTAATTAAACTGCTCAATGTGAATGAAGTGGGGCAGAACCTAGCCCTCATAGATTTCATGTCAGAAGTAGGTCTTGAGGAGGGATTTACTATAGTATACTATATTTTATTTTGCATTCTTAATTCTTATGCTGCAAAATGTCTCTAAGTATGATGCAGCTACAACTGGAAAGTCTTAGTAGGCTAATAGTTATCTGACTGACGATTAAAAATTGCATTTTTAATGTTACTTTTAACGCTATTGTCGTCACATCTCTCAAGTACAATATAGAACCCTGGCCATGCAAGTTGCTTGCATTGTCAAATGTAAGTACAAATGTATTGATCCAATCAAGGATGATTTTCTTGCCACCCTGCTGATGTATAATGTTTGTTTGCCTTTATTAAAATATGCTATAATCTTCGTTGATACATGATTGAATCATTTATCAAAAGGAAAGGTTAATTGTTACCAGGCAAAAGGCACTTTTTGATAAATGCAGTTTTTAAATGTGCACATACTGCAGCAGTCACTGATTATCCAAAATAGATACTCTACGTACACCAATGTAAATATTATTTATCAACGTTACGGGAACATTACTGGTGTGATCCTGCTCTCCTTTCTCAGGCAGAATTCCTGTTGTCTGCAATGGGAAGTATGCCTAAGAAAGGAGTGCAGAATTGTGTCCTAAGACTGCTTGGGAAAACAAAAATCAACAACAACAACAAATGCAAACAGTTCTTATTTTATGTAACACATTAATGCAATTTTCAATGTGTTTGTTTGTTTCCTCTTTTCCCCTAGAGTGTTTAAGACTTTTTTTAATCTGTAAAGAAAAGGAATTATTTTACTCAGCCTTATTAAAGACTCTGGTGCATAATTTACCTATTAAAAATGCCTGGGGAAAAAAGATCATCAACTTTGTTGCTCTTGTATAACTTGTATCAAGATAATAAAACCCAGAACTCAATTTTACCTAGCATTATTTCTTGTAGTTACATTAAACTCTTTGCCTTAAGTCAACTAATCTTACGAGGATTTATAAAGGACATGCATAGGCAATCAATAATTGAGCAATTCACAAATGGCGCAATAGTTTAGTTTTCCTTTTTCTTTTACTGACGTAACTCCATATAGGACTTTGAAACATGTTTATTATGTACATGTACATTTTCAGACAGTATAATCAGATACTTAATGAACACTTTTTTCTTTCTCTGTTGCTATGGCAGAAACTATATATGAAAAAACAATGAATTTACTTAATTTGTATGCGCATGAGAAGTGAAAAATCTTGCAAATACCCATGCAAATATTTATTACTCTCATGAAGGCTTGTCCCTTAAGTGTTCTCACAGCCATCTTGAATCTCTGATTTCCCTGTTCCTCTGTGTGTATGTGTATGTATTTTTTTTAAAAAAAGCCAATCAACAGCAAGAAAATACTATGTGACCAATCACACAACTTGAATAAGAACAGTGAAATGTTATTCACATGGTGAATTGGAAAGACACAGTCAAAGTAAATAGTTCCAGAACATGTGAAATACATTCTCATGACATGTTCATTAAACAACTGTAAATAAAAAGCCAATTTGTAAAAATCAGTCTATTTGCAGATAATTTGGAATAGCGAAAACTGATCATTTTTCTCCAGTTATTAGCTACACATTGTTTACCCAGATCTTCTGTTGAATAGCATAGAATCCGTAAGTTCTTTTGCTTATTATTTGGAATTTGTTCAATTACTTTGTTTCATTTGGAATTCTCTATGCATATCTAATTGTACACCCACATTCCACACCTTTTGCAGATACATTTTGGGTCACACTATCTGTTGGCATTACGAGGGTGTAATCATACATACATCCCAGATTGGCTGTGCTTCTTCAAATGGGCATTATGAATATCTATAGTTCTCCCTGCAAATATAATTGAAAAAAATTCTGTTTAGAAATCTAAATTTAATTTTAGAATTTTGGCACTCTTTCTCTACAAACTACTCTGAATGTTTAGTGTCAGGTTTGCTCTATATTAATAATTGGCCATATACTACAATAAATATTTCAGACTTATGAAAAATAAGTTGCTGCTTAAAATCATCTAAACCAATGCTGCTATTATGTTGTGACTGCATTCTTAACACTAACCCCTTTCAAAAGAAACATAGTCAGACTTTGTTTGCCATAGCACAGTGTGCATAATTGAAATGCAAATGTTGAGATTCATGCCAACAGATACTTGACTGACTGTATACTCTCTCTTAATGTAAATTTGTAACTCCAAGGAGCTGTATTTTTTTCATTTAGGTTCCATCAGTACTTAATTTGTAATGAAAGAGGTGCTGGGGTCAAGCAATTGGGTGCTGTGGCTCAAGCAATTTTTTACTTTCATAATTGACATGGCAAATCTAGCGGCAAACCCTGGCACAAATTAAGCACTTGACGCCATCTAGCAAAACACTTTTATATACATATTTTATGCACTTGTATAAATGCTGCACTGGATTAGATCTTCGTTCTGCAGAAAATAACGTTTTTTCCAACAGCATTTAACATATAGAAACCTTTTTTTTTTCTTTTTTTTTAAAGATTGATGTTGACTAAAATTGAAGTATCTTTCAGGCGTAGTTAATAGTGCATGGCTACATTGATTATTTCATGCTGTTCTTGATAGGTGGAAATGTGCTCATTTTGTATGTGTCAGTGATTTTCAACCTTTTTTCATTTGTGGACCCCTAAAAAATTTCAAATAGAGGAGTGGATCCCTTTGGAAATTTTAGACTTAGTCCACGCATCACAGTTGAAAACCGCTGATATATGTCACTTGTTGGGCTACTTCTTTCCCTACTGCTTTGCTGGTTCAATATTTTGATTCAACATTTCAACTCTTCCTCCATTTAACTTCTCACTTGGGCGTGAAAATAATACATATTAGTCATTTTAGTCTGATTTTCATTAAGTTTGAGAGCACAAAATAGGTTTTATTAATGTGAAATGTAAGTGTACGTGATAGTATGAGAAAATTGTGTCAAAGCCATTGCCTATGGAAATATATAGCAGGCCTGAATAGAGTAAATGTTTTGAAAAATTTGGCCCTTCCACAGCTCTATAATGACAGGTTTCAGAGTAGCAGCCGTGTTAGTCTGTATCCGCAAAAAGAAAAGGAGGACTTGTGGCACCTTAGAGACTAACAAATTTATTTGAGCATAAGCTTTCATGAGCTACAGCTGAATGCATC
Organism: Chelonia mydas; assembly: GCF_015237465.2. NCBI lineage: Eukaryota > Metazoa > Chordata > Testudines > Cheloniidae > Chelonia > Chelonia mydas. The sequence goes on from NC_057850.1 coordinate 94,016,711, forward strand.
CGATGAAGTGAGCTGTAGCTCATAAAAGCTTATGCTCAAATAAATTTGTTAGTCTCTAAGGTGCCACAAGTCGCTCTTTTCTTTTTACAGTTCTATAAGAAATTTTCATCTTACTTGGAAATTGTCCCTTTAAGTTATGCTGTTTACTTGCATGAACATATTGGAAAATCCCCATCCTCAAGACACGAATGAAATTTAAAGAAATTATAGACCCTTTGGATTATTTTTATTTTATACTGTTTAGCTTTTATATATAAAAACGTGATTTTTCTCCACTGGTATGTCCCTATGACACACCAACTGCAATAATCATTTTCTCCTATTATAGCTCCATTTTCTGTTATTGCCACATCTGTGATTTTTTGAGTGGGTTGATTGCTATCACTCGCTATATTTTCAAAGGTAATTCTAAACTAGATACTTGCTGATTGTGTGACGTTTAACTCAAACAGCAGTTTGTCCTCCTATATGTTATTATAGTCTGAACTACCCCAATAATTGCCAAGGTACTGAAGACATTCTTGGTTTCTTAATTTACCTGGGATTTTATCGGTATGAAGCATCTGGAATGCAGTTGAAGAGGTTTTGGACATTTTCCCAAGTCTAGTACTGTTGCACTGACCGGGCAAGGCTTTGTTCTCTACTCAGCAAAAGGTCAATCCAGACATTTCCACATTTGGCTGTTTTTGCAGTGGCAGCAAAATTTCTGAGTACATGATTGTCTTTGATGAGTATTATTTTTTTCTGCTAAGAACATCAGCCCCTTATGAGCTATTGTCTTCTTTTTTTTTTTTAATCCAACCAGTCACACTGTGAAACATTGTGCCCTACTTAATTATGGTATAATTTTCATGGGGATCCAGAAAATGATAAGGTTGAAGTGGTTGGTCACCTGCTTCCCTCCAATGATACTTCAGATCTATAATTGATCCATGAATTGAAGCCTAACTCTTCAATACACCATATTCAGATTGAGTCTCTCAGAAACGAATGTTAATTTTCATTTCTATTATAACTATTGTCACTCACCACATCTGACACCGAGTTATTGTCCTACGTGAAATATATCATTTTTAAGAGAATTCGAAAAGATGACTAAGACACAGTTTCAGGTCCACCTGACATATGTACAACAAATTTTATTCTAGCTTCCCACTGGGGATTGCCTAAGGGCAGGATTTCTAATAACTTGCTTATTTTCTTCTGCTAGTTCATTCTCTGGTAATTTTGGAAGTGCAGCTAGTGCTCTAGGCTCACCTATTGAAAGAAAAACAGATTACATTTCATTTCAAGGGTAGGAATCTGTGTCATTGAGGGGAAAAGTGGGGTGCTGTTTTTTTCTTACAAATGGGTATTTAATGACACCTTTAAGATGACTTGAGCTGAGAACCTATACTCAAATGTTACGATTATAAACATGGTATAAGTGCCAAGGGAAGTGAGAGAAAAGGATCTTTTGTGTCAAAATCTTGGAACTCTGTTTCCAATTGTTCCCCCCTCTAGTAATGGATAGTTCTGAAACAAAGCAAAGCTAAGGTGTCTGTACAGTAATATGGGTGGAGAAGGATGGGGGTGGCCACCACAGTTGTCAGAAACTCTGTCATTGGTCAATGACAGAAAGAAGGGCAATCCCACACCAGCTGCAAATCAGCACCATTTTGTGTATAAAATCTTCTACGAAGTGTGTGTGTGTGAGTGTGTGTGTGTGTGTGTGTGTGTGTGTGTGTGTGTGTGTGTGTGTGTGTGTATGCGTGACTATATAAAAATGCAACAGGCAAAGAAGACTCTTCCCTGGCTAATTTTCTATATGTTCCTGTTGCAACAAAGTGGATAAAAGTGTTTCCCATGAAAAAGTTACAGAGAGAGTTCACAGCAGGATACATCATGTTAAGTGGGTCCTAAAGCAGACTTCTGGGACTTGTAGGCAGATTTTTATAGTACTGCTTAAAAGCATAAAACGCTCTTTGCTTTGTGTTTGCCAAAACTGCCTCTCTGCTATGTTCTGACCTAGCTTTCCAACTTCAATCTTTGTAGATAATTAGTTTTATATAGATTTTGTCCTTGTAAAAGATCAAGCCTTGTGTCTATGATAGCATTACCATTCATCCATAATGTACAAATTATTACAGGGTTCATGATGCTCTTACCTTTTGTATTAAATATTTCCAAGTTCAAGATGTCTGCTCTTTATATTACAATTGTTTTTGTGCTCCTCTCCTTTTTTATATGTTCTTGCACCATTTTTGGCTATTCACATCCCCTCTCCTTCACCATACTCAGAAACAATATTTCAAAAAGAGCATCTGGATTCAAGTCTGGCAGGGCCCCTTCCCTAACACATTCATTTGTAAGTCCACTGACAGGCTGCACTTGCTGCTCGTGTCTATTTTGTGAAGATAAAGCGCTCAGAAGTACTTTGAGAAACTTATGTATACAGTAAACCTTTTTAAAATGTCACGTTCAAATATGGACAGTATAAAATTTGTGGACACAAGGTTTAGGTGCAGTAATAGAAATGAATGGCATCTCACTTTGTTAGAACGTCTATAATTTGCTACTGTTGTATTACTTAGGCTTGGATATTACTGATTAGTAAATTGGATATTTTCTAGGCAAACCTATATTTTCATTATGAAGGCATCACCAATTGGCACCCCTCTTCCAAATGCCCCAAATTTTATAGTATTTGAATCTAACTTGTTGGCCATAGATATTTCCAAGAAGGTTTGGATGCAACCTGGATCCAAACCAGACAGCCTATTTCAGGATCCTCTAGTTGAAAAATACCATAGTACACTGTTAATTCAGATTTCCTTCTTTTCAGATCAGGCCCCTGGCTCTTTCTCTAGACTCATCTTCACCTGCTTCCTTCTTCCTCCCACACCCACATAGCTACTTCTTTTCCATTTTCATTGTACCCCAAGAGAGAGTGCCTGTAGGCTTCTACTTCCACCTTCTTTCCCCGAGATTTAACCTTCACCAGCTGCCATTTCCTTCCTCTCCTCCCAAAGCACCTCTCTCAAAAAAGATCTCCTCCCTCATTCCATCCCCCTGAGGTTTCTTCAGCCCCACAACCAACACCTTTTCCCTTCCCCATCCACTGGGACACTCCAAACCTGCTTCCTTTTACCATATTTCTTCTCCTTCCTGCTGACTCTTCTTTCCTTCCCCTTACTCCTCTTACTGATTATTGCCTCCAGGACACACCATGGCCACCCACTGGGCAATGCTTCCTTGCATGATGCATTCTGGAGTTTTATTGACTTCATGTTCCTGTACTGTTTAAATTTGTAATGAGCCTGAGGTTGGCATGTGGTTTTTCTAATCCTTTCCTGATAACTTTAAATTTATACATAGTCCCAGAAAGCAGGGCAAAAATTATTTAAAGGGGAAAAGGTTACTTTACTCTGTTAATGTCTCAAGAAAAAAAAAGAAACTTAGAAAGTGTAAAATTCTCCACGTTCCTATAAGCTGTGAATCCAAAACCCACATCCCTGGCCAAAATATGAGGAATGAGGTTTTAGAGACAACAAACCATGTGTGCTTGAGTCACATAATGAAAATACCGTACACTTTCAATACAATCAATTAAATGTAGTAGAGTATTTCACTTCTAATCCACTGGGTCAAATCCTCATAAGACTGGTTGTAAACCCCACCCCCACACCCAAAAACACACAAACAAACAAAAAAACCCAAAAAACCCACACCATTACATGGCTATTTGATGCTTAATGTGAAACGAGTTGATAGTATCAGCTCCTTTCCTAGTGGATGAATGGTTAATCCATGAAACTTGTCATTGCAGTTGCCTTTTGTTTTTGTAGTCTTAGCACAGAGCCCCAGACTGAAAGATCATAGACTCCCTTATCAGCAGACATGATTTGTTGGGGCACGTTGGCATGAATATAGAGATAACCAAAGGCTGATAGAGTATGTGATTCTCAGAAGTATATGACATTACACTTTTTAAAATGGTGGACTGCAGAATGGTAAGCAACTACACAATGCAGTCTCCTTTTTTGTGCCAGCAGCTGCTGTCAGTTAAAATACATCACACTAACAAGATGATAATATAAGGAAAGTATCATTCAAAATCACAAAGGCCAACACATGCATTTTATTCTCTTGGTGTTTTTGCTTATAAACCAAAACATACTTCCATGGTCATGCAACAACTATTTTTAAAGGGACCACTAACTCAAATTTACTGTTTTCATCATGCCCCAGGACTTTTATCTCTGATTATTTGTGGGTTTGTTCCAAAAAGTGAGGGTTTTAATAGCAAGTGAACATCCAGATTGGTGTTTTTAAAGACACTGTAAAGAATGCCAGCCTGGGACCAGGCAGGTGGAACACTCCAAACTGGACCTACTGCCGTTTACAATGCTCCCACATGCAATGCAGGTCAAGGAGTCTCTCAAGCAGTCTAATTCTGTATGCTGGAGGCTCCATCTCTGCACTCCTGTCAAGAAGGGCAGTAGGATCTCCTGCAATGTGTGGAAAGTTGAGAGGAGATAATTCCCTGGAATCTTTCTTTTAAAGGAATGTGAGGATTGCTAATTTGGGGCAGCAAAAAAAGAGTGCAGGCCTGAGGGAATCAGATCATGTGGCATAAAGAGGAATAAATAAAAATAGCAAATATAGTTTTGACAAAAATATTTCCTGCTGATTTAAAAAGTCTAAATTTAGCAGCTGCTATTTAATGTCCTCCTGAGTTACTGTTGGAATGGAAAGTATTTCATCATCGGCATTAAGTAATATGAATTTATGATCTGGATTTCCCCAAATACTGTACAGAACAGAAATATTCATTAAACGTTTATGCTTTTTCTGCATTACTATTCATAATTGTATCATTTCCATCTAGTAATGGACCAATTCCATTGCTAGGATTCCATTTATTCTTGATATATTAAAAAAAATTCTTCATTGTATTTAACTCTGCTTGCCATAGATTTCCCCTGGTCCTTTTACTTCCCTTACCACTTTTCTACAGTTCCTAGCTTCTAATTTTATATGTATTTCTATTAACTTTCCCTTTACCCCCATTTGCTTATATATAATAAAATAATATGGGAGCAGTTGTTCCTGCTTTCACTTTCCTTTAAACCAGATCAGTATTTTAACCATTGTACCCGTCTTTCTTGGTTGCGGATTTTTGGGCATCTAGTAAAATGTTCTTAAACAATTCCCAATTATCATTACAATTTGTGTTTAACTTCTTTCTCCCATCCAATTTGGCTCATAATTATTCTCATCTTTGTGAAATTAGGCCATATAAACTAGTCTGGACTTTGTTCTCTTGGTACATAACAGATGCAATAAAGTTATAATCACTTGCACCTTAACAACGACTAATTTTTAATTCCAGAATCAATTCCTATTTATCTGTCTAATGTAGATGAGATCTAATGTACAATTACCGCAAATTAGATGCATCACTTCTTCAATTAGGGAATTGTCATCTCTAATTTTTAGAAATTCTGAGGACATTTTATCTTGTGCTTTCTGTTAGAACATTGATCCCTAAACATTAAGATTATTTTCTTTTGAGTTACCAGTGACTCAGAAATAGGTAATGCCATTTTTTACATACAGTGCTACCCTCCTCCTTTTTTGCCCTCTTGATCCTTATTGAATATGTTACAACAATTAATTTTTACATTCCAATCACACAGATCATCCTAACAGGTTTTAGTATTCTGAACCAGGTCAAACTTATGATCCTAAATGAACAATTCTAGTTCCTCCTATTATCCAAGCTCCTAGCATTGGTGTATATAGTCATTTATAGACTTTGTTCTGTATACATCTCTTGGTGCCTTGATCAATGTTGTTCTCAATATATTAATTTTGTGCTAAATTGTTCCCCCTCTTCACCTTTCCCTTTTTATTGCTAGTTTAATGCCTTACTGACTAGTCTCGCCAGCCTATCCCTGAGAAGATCCATTCCCCTTCTTCTGAGATGGGGGTCATCCAAACTGTACAGATCCCTTTCCCCATAGAAGGTGGATCAAAGTTCCACAAAACCAAAACCTTGTACCACATACCGAGCTAGTGGGTTCACTTCCAGAATCTTCTGTCTTCCTTCATTAGTGAGATGGGAATGATATCAGAGAAAATCTTTTGGACTTTCTCCTCCTTCAGCACTCTTCTGAGTTCTTTTGATGTCATCTAGAGTCAGTGAGGTATCAGTATATAAATGTGACATTATGGCTTTAAGAAAAGCTCCACCTATTGCAAGTCTAGTGATAAAATCATGAGTTGGCAACAACAACAACAAAAACTTTCCAGTTGGTGGGCATCCCTTTTTAAAATCAGAATTCTTCAAAATCTCAAGAATAGTCTTCTTATTTTTTCACTGTCTGGACAATTATTGTACTAATTATTTTGCCCCATCAGAGAATTATTTTGAGAATTTGGGAATGGGGACTAGCCCAATTTTTCTTGACAAATAATGCAAAGGCATTCATTGATAAAATGCTATTCATAGTGTTGCCATCTGTGTTATATGCCAGATGCTGTAGATGGCATGTCACATCTGATATGCAAGGCTCAGTCGCTTTACTAATAGAGAAAGAAAAGCATGTTGACATCCTCTCCCTTCCAGTCAGTAAACTGTATCTGCATCTTGATTGTTTTCTTGCAGAAGGGATGAAAGCATGTTTTATTTGGGGATGGTGTGACCCAGAAGTTCTGACTAGCAGCACTATATTATAATTAGCAGAGGGGAGATGGTTGCTGTGAGATCTAGCAGTAATATAGTCACTTTTCTGCAGCAGTCTGTTGAAGCCTCTTTTAAGGTTATTCTACACTAGAAGCACGACATCAGCACAGGTCTCCCATTGGCATAATAAATCCATCTCCGCTCAGAAGACTGGCTTATTCACACTCCTGAGTGACGTAAGTTATACTGTAGTAAGTGGTAGTGTAGACCTGACCTTAGTTTCAGTGGGGACGGGTAGCAACTCCGGAGTTATTTTCATTTGTTATAGTAAGTAGCCATGAAGGAGTGAAAGCATTACTATTCAGGGATCTAAGTTGAAGACTTAAATCAGTATTCACTTCTGGGACAGTGAGCCATAAGAGTATTGTTGGGAATCGGTTTCTCAGTCTCTGCAGGGAAGGATTAACTTGCCTGTCTCTTCGTTGACTCTGGTCAATATGTCACTCGTGTTGAAGGGCTTTAGCATGAAGCCACATCCAACCTCTCTCTGCCAGACACACATTACGATTTCAATGGGAGACATTGCCTACATACCTTTGAGGATTTGGACCAGAGTCCTTCAATGTGAGGAAAGAAAAAAAAAAAGATTGGAACACCACCGATTCATCATTTCTGCACAAGGGAAGGAAAAAGACATAGAAGGGGAATAAGAAACCAGTTTCATTTTTTGTTTGCCTTTTCAACTCCTCTATAGGTTGATTTTGCATTTGTATGTGCATGCATGTGTAGTTTTACCCAGTATCTTAGATACTTGTATAGCCTCATTTTTGTAATATCTGTACACCTTACAATCTTTGTGTTTATCTTCACAACACCCCTATGAGGTAAGGAAGTGCTATTATCCTGACTTTTACAGCTGGGAAACTGAGGCACAGAGAGGCAAACTGTCTTGCCCAGGATCACAAAATACATCTGTGACAGAGCAGGGAACTGAACCAGGTTTCCCAAGTCCTTGGCTAGAACCCTAACCATTGGGCCATCCTTCCTCAATAGGATGTGCACAAGTATAATTGGCATTTCCTCTCTAGAAGTCATGTCTGTTTTCTATATAGGTCATTGAGACTTGCTGATGCATACTCTACAACTCTAGATAATCTCCTGCATCTATAGTTTTCATCTCAAAGTGCAATACAAATTTGTTTAGTTTCTCTATGTAAGGGACATTGTGCCCAGTAATTTAGGTGTAACATTTAGATTTAGTTAAATACCTATGGATTTTGACACTGATTTGGTTTTTTTCCTCACCTACTTATCCATTAGATAGTCTTTGCTTACAAATTTTTATTCCTGAATGTTGTGGAAAGGATTGTATTTCCTTAATTTTTTCATATTTATGCTGCAAACAGTAATCTATAAAATAGGTAATATGTTCTGCTGATAAATATTAGCATAACTCTATGCAGTATATTAAAAACAGACCTGGGAAGGTGAGACTACTTATATACATCATAGTATTTTTCACTGTGGTGGGTCAATACCATATTTTGTTCTGGAATAATTTTGACTATCAAATAGAAAGAAAGAAAGAAAGAAAGAAAGAAAGAAAGAAAGAACAATACATAACATTCATTTTCAATAAATTCAAATGTGTAAGACTCTCCACTAGGCTTTCTAGTTCGTGCCATTTTTTTCTGTAATAACTCATAAAAATGATAGCTCACTGATGTATTAATCCAAAATTTAATTACTCATTTAATTTTCTCGGGATGCTTCTATTCTGGGAGATTTAAAACTGTCAATTCTATTTAGCAATAGACTATTTCCCCCCCCCCCCTTCTTATAAAGCCATATCTGATAGAATGTTACCCTTCTATATTCATACCTGCAGTTACTCTGAGGGGACTTTCTTGGTTAACACATTTTCGTCTTACTTTTCTGTAGCATATGGCATTGCTGACTGACTGCATATCAAGGGGAGACAATTGTTGTTGTTTTTATCCTACCAATTCAGTTTATATTTTGTCCTATCTTTATGCTATCCCAATTTACATATAATAATTAGTATATTTAGTTTGATTAGCGCATGCAGCTGCTACTGAAAAGGAAGATGCTTTAGTATTTTGCTGTTTACTTTCATATTATAATGACAAGCCATTTCCGGTAATTAGATTACTGTTTACTTCAAAACCTGAGACTGAGCAGTAGTTATCTGCCTTTAGCAGCATCTGTATGCACCCTTGTTGGACCTGCCATCTGGTCTTCTCAAATGGTCACTTAGTAAAAGTTTCCTTCTTTTACAGTATTTAAGTGAGTATTTAAATGTCTAAGACCTCCTAGTATCTGTTACTAAGCACTGCACTTACATTTTCATGTTTGGAGTTAATAAGAGCAACAGCATTCTATCCTTCCCTTCAAATGATTTCTATATCTTAGAAAAAAGTTAGTATTTAGAGCAGCTTTGTCTTTCAAAAACAATTGTGGTAAGATTAATGTGCCGGCCTCTGGGAGCTAGATGGCAATAAACTAAAGCCTCCTTTAAGATGTGGTTAAGTTGTATTGCCAGTAAACTTGTTTGCATTTTTTCTAACTGTGAGGTACAAAAGGCTGCATTTAAATTATCAGTGCAACATAAATTAACAAGAAAAAGGAAATACAAAATTAGATTGATCCATTGACTAGGACAAACAGTTGAATGATTTACAGAAAGAAGTGATGGCTTTAAATGGCAGGCCACACATATAACTTGGGGAGGGGCATTACATTGCTTGTCCCAGCTCTCATGTACCAGGCATTTAATTGGTTCCAGTGTGGGTTACAAGGCTCTGGCCATGAATCAAACAAACCAGGGTAGACCTTCACAAGTCTACCCCATAGACTCAGTTCAATTGTACAACCTCTAATTCCCTTTCCCTACACCTGTGTAATTGGTGGGAGGACCTCAGTCCACAAAGAATTTAAGCTCTTCCTTCCTCACCCCACATGAGCACACAGTCCAACTGTACAATCCCAGGTCTGGAAGCTGGCCTCTTTAGCGTTCACTCACTAGCCACCAACCACAGGGAGCACCAGCTATTAGTATGGTCACACCCCATAACCACCATGCCAGGTACCCTCTTCTGCCTAGCCAAATTTCAGCTCTAGTATCTGACAGATGAACTCCATCATCCTTAGAGAGCTCAGGACCATTGTATCGGATATCACTGTGTGTTACCACCACCACGGCCAGCCCTCAACTCTCAAAATTATGCTGGCTATCTTACTGTTTACATTTTTCCTTGCCCTGTTGCTTCAGACTGGCTCAGTGGGTCTCCACTAAACTCATCTTGTGACCATTTCTGGCCAAATCAACTGAGGGAGAGACCATACCTGTGTAATCAGCTCCGTATTCCTCTGTATCCTAAGCCATAAATTTAATCTAATGTAGTCCCACAGTCTCCAAGATCATTTTTGCTCAGGTGAATAATCAGGACAGCAGGTGGCTGTAGCTCAGCCATCAACAAGTGCTGGAAGTAGCTCATGCCCCCAGCCATACCGCTGAAGGCAAATGGCTTCAGCCTTGAAACTCACTTGCAGTTCACCTGCTGCCTGGCCAACAATTGGCCACAATTGCTTAATCAACTCAACAGCAATGAGCAGCATCGATGAGCACTGGGGCCAGCTCGTGCCCTGTCCACCATACCAAGAGCTGATCCCACATCATGCCCCTCCTGCTCAAACACTGAATGCATACAGTTTCAGCCTTGAAGCCCAGCAGTGATCCACCTGCTGATTTGGCTGCCTTCTTGGGAACCCTAAAGCACATAATCAGTTTGGAAATCACCTAGAATCAGAAACAGACAGGGTTAGTTATACTTACTGCCAGTCCCAGCAACCTTTCCTCTGGGTCATGTAATAATTCAATTTCCAGCTCTCAATAGCCTGAACCTTTCAAGAGACATAACCCATTGACACTGCCCATGTCCCTGCTCCAATCCTGAAAGAATATATATCGAAGTTAGCTGGCTTGAGACTGCAGTAGGCTAAAGCTCTTTTCATTACTGCAGAAAACTAGTATTTTGTTAGGAAGCTGCCATGCCAGTGCATAACAGCAGGCTGGGATCCTGGTTCTGTATGACTAGGAAATCTATGCCTGTCTTTATGGGGTACAGGCACTGATTTGCATATTCCCATAATACCCCCCAAGGGCCCTTTACCCAGAATGGTCTATATTAAGTGCAGTGATACTGTTTGGGTCACAACCATATGTCCAATAATTTAACTACCCTGCTGGATATGTTCATGGCTGCCTGAGGCACCAGCTCACTTGAATCTGAAAGTACCAAAGAAAGCCCCAGTGAATGTTGTATTAAATAAAATGGCCTCCATCTGAGAACTGCATATCCTGGGCAGAGCATTTAATAACAGTGTAAGAATTTCTAGTTATGGTGTTCCTGTCCTCCTACCCTGTGCCCATCACCTCTGGACCATCCCTCCAAGAGCTTCTGCACTATGGAATCTCTGCATGGGTCTGAGAAACCTGTTCGCCTTCACCAAAAGGACAGGTCAGCTAAAAAACCTGATAGAGTGGAGGGAGATCACCCGTGGTGCACCACAACACTGCATATCTCACTCCTTGATGCTTAGGGATGGGCCACAGATGCTGGAGCCCGTCCTGAACTCTAAATTCCATGCACTCACTGAGGCAAGTCTTGTCCTGAAAAATCCTTCAGGAAACCACATTCTCAACTAGTCCTATTGCAGTCAGAATCCAAAGTTTCACAGCTCATTGGGCATCCCTTGTGGACCTCTGTTGGCAAATGGGGTGAGCTTCCAGAATCTGTTGTCCATCAGCCACAAGATGGACTGTTCCTGCCAAGGTTGTGGTTCCTGGCTGCTGAGAGCTCCCTGTCCTAGTCTGCTCCTCAATCTGGGATGGAAGTTCTCTCCTTCACTCCCCTCTGCAGCACTGATGCCTTATCAATGGTCCTCGTCTGCTCCAGAGTCATGTACAAATTGAGAATCTCTTTCCCCACAGGTCCCATGACTCCATGGCAAAGCTGTGTAAAGGAAACACCACCAGTCTCTGAGTCCACCACTCTTAATGCATCCATGAGGGCCAGACTGGGGCTCTCCAGGGCACAAGAAGGAACAACCCCTCCATGGCTCTTGGCCACTCTTGTGCACCCATTTCCCTCAGTAGTGTCAACCCCTGCTGTAGCTGCAACTACCATCAGTCCCAAGCTCTCAGATGCCTTACTTTTGCAGCCAGAGTCTAACTGCCCTCTGACTTCTTGTTCATGGAGAGTGGGGAGCAGGGCCTGGTGCTGTCTGTACAGTAGCTCCACCATCAAGTGGGCGCTAGCAACCTCCCCTGGAAACAAGAGAGGGGGAAGCGCAGTGACTCCATGGTCAGTCCAGGCAGCAGGACCTAGGGAGCCAGATGCTCACACATCAATAGCGGCAGCCCCACATGCAAGCAGGAAGAGGGAGAAGGACAGTGGCTTCCCCCGAGTATAATTTTTGGTGGCTCTGGAAGCAAGCTACATCAGCCTCCCAGCAGGGCTCCTGCTCCTTGGCTGGTCTGTGCCTCTGGGTTGGGGAACCAAGCTGCCAACCCCGTGGTGAGGCTGAGATCCCTCTGTCATTGTTGCCTCCTCCACAAGTAGCAATGGGGGTCCCAAAGCACTTCCCTTCCCTCTGGGTGTTGCAATTTTTGGGTGCAGAAGGCACCTCTATTCTTCCTTGTCTTGGCATCCTGGTACTGGAAACCTAAAAGAATCCATGCACTGGTTCTGTTCCCATGACTCTTGTAGCATTGCTCACATGTTTTCTTGCCCCAGCCATGGCTGAACTGCTTCCTTAAGGCTAAAGAAGAGTAAAAGGCTTTTGAAAAGTCCTGGTTTAGCATAAGTAAGAAAGGTGGAGAGGACACAGCAGCCAGTCTGCTGGCCCCATCCCCCTTTGCCCAGCCAGTGGCTAAACAGAGAATTGAAGAGGGGCTTGAGGGAAGCAGTGGACTCCCCATCATCACATATATTTTGGACTTCTGTCAACCCCTGCAGTCCAGTCAAAGTACCTCCACAGCTAAAGGTGGCAAGAGGGCATTTTTTCTCTTGGTTTTTATGAGAAAACTTAAATAAAGTCACAACAATTTGCATTAAAAAAAGACCTTCTTGTTCAGGGTTATCCTGTAACATGGCTGAAACTCGTTTTTAGTTTTGCATGGTAGATGGGACTGAACTATGTTTTAACTGTGTTAAACCCTTGGATTGTAGCAGTTAGGAAATGTTTTAACTTGCATCCTGCAATACCAAACTATGCTTTGATCATGTTGAGGAGCTACCATATTGTGTCCCACAGTAGAGCAGTTATTTTTATAAAGGAGATGGTATTTAAGTCAGCTTGTGCTGTAACTTTTGCATGCTGTGATCTGACTGACTATTTTCCGCATGATTGCTAGTGATCAGTTTTACAACAAAAGTAAAGCTGGTCAGGAATTTTCCAACTAAACATTTTTTCCCCTGGCTTTCTGGCTTTGTGTTGTATCAAAATTAATTTAAGAAACTTGCTTGTTTGTTCTGTTTTTGTTGTGTGTTGGTGAGGGAAAAGGAGTCACCTGATAATGATATTCTTGTCTTGTAAGCGTAAAAGGAAAGACAAAGCAGAAAATAATGACTGGAGATAAAGGGAACTTTAAGGAAATGAACTCAGAGCAGAATATTATTAAAAAGCATAATTTTAAAGCAGCTCCTAAAATGTCCTCCTCAAAATGAAAAAAGTAAAATGGTAGGTATTTCATCAGTAGCATACTTGAGTCCAACTAAGCATTAAACTAATCTATTATATCATTTCTTCTTTGTTAAACCCTGAATCGAGCAGCATAGCAAAGGGTAAACAGAAGTGATGGGAAAGATGGTTGCATATGTCCAACGGCATTATATTGTTATCTGGTGGTCTCTAGAAGCCTCTAGCACAGTTGTGCTAGTCATTGTACATATACTAAAGAAAGAGACAGCCCCTATCCCAATGAGTTTATAACTGAAGTATAAAATGAGAGATGAGAGTTGGGTAAAACAGATGGGAAGGGGACCATAAAGGTAGCAATGAGACAATACCGGTCAACATAAGCATGAGCTTTCTGGCTTCCTCTCCTTTGTTAATATATAAAGAAACTCTGAAACCTATATAGAGAATTGTGGCAATACAAATGAGCATGTTTCATTATTTAAAGGAAACTTGCTCTTGTATATATTCATAGGAACTTAACATATGTGGTAATCGAGTGCTGGTCCTCCTCTACTTCCAGACATGTTTGTAGTGCTCTCTGTAACAGTTGATGGTCTGTTTGCTTTCCAGTGCAAGCTTTGATTCAGGAAGTAGGGAAAATGAAAAATGCCAGCTTGGCCCCTACTCTGAATTGGTAATTTAAATAAGCTTCATTGATTAAATGAAGTTATTTAAACATACAAAGAGCAAGCATTAACTCCATAGTGAAAATACTGACTCTGTAAAGGTATCTTAATACGTTTACACCATTTGAAGGTGGCTTGAAAAAATATTGGTGGTCTTATTTTAGCATGAAAATTACAAAAAAGGGAAAATGAGAAAATTGAAGGCACCTAATGGTCTTTTATAGAGACAAATCAACTTTCAAATTAATTTCAAGAGCAAAAAGCTAACATTTTGCTGATAAACCATAATTTTCTGCTTAATAATTATCTTTTAAGAAAGAGTCACATTTTATTAAAATGACTAATTAACTCACTGTACTGCTGCGCTAATAACAAAGGAAGCACACTAATTGAATATTGATAGGACAAGTTTTTAATAAAAGGAAGAAGTTAAATGGTAATATCTTTCCCATATTCCAGCAGCAATTTAAATGCAAATGTGCCCCCCAAAGGGGGGGGTATGAGGAATCTTCTGCCTATGGAGGCAGGGAGTGTGGGCATTCTAGCAAAGCACATTTATAAAAGGGACACTTGTAGTGGATCTTGCATTCAGGCTGAGAAATGAAAGACAGGTTATAATGGCAAAATGCCAACTTGTCAAAATGGAGCATGAAATCCATTGAGTTTAATGGGGCTAGGAAGTTTTGATATTGACTTTACTGTGGCCAGGATTTCACCCAGGGTCACATATCTTGGAAAGAGAGTTCCTAATGAGGTATCTAAGAAACTTTTGATTTCTGAATCTTTCTTAGACTTCACAATGGTCACAAAACTCAGACATGATCTGTGACCAAAACCGTGGGGCTCTAACTTCTGGATGAAAGTTATTTAATTCAAATGAAAATAGAAGTAGAATAACCAGATCCTGCAAGATTTTTGTGCAGATTTTTGACCTCAGTAGGAGTTTTACACATGGACAGGTGGGAGGATCTGGCCCACTGCATGCAGTGCGTATTGCTGTGCACCATACTCAAAACAGTGGTATGCGCATGCAGCAAGTATAATACCCATTGTGTAATTGGAACTATAGCTGAAAAGCCAAGATATAATCAGGTGCCACATACTGAGTCTGAGAGAGAGACTAAAAATGAAACTACTAACTTTTTTATTCAAGGATGAGACAAGAAGGACTCAGGTTGTATTCACCAATCTATGAATCACTTGTTCAAACACGAAACCAAGATAAAGGGAAAGGTCCTCTTTACGTGATGCCTCATAGTGCATTTGAATAATAAATGAGAACTATTCTACATATTGTTTTCACTGAGCAGCATTCAAATTCAGAACTGTCTTTATCATTCAGATTCAAAGCACTGACATCCAAACTTTGCTTCCAACCGGATATTTCAACACTATCACCATATTCATAGTCTGATAACCTTATTTTCCTTTGGCATTTCTAATTTATAACACAGGGAGCCATCTGAATAATTTAAAATGGATGTTTGCACTTGAGAAAAGCAGAAATGCAAAAGCAAACATGAAAAGAAAACCTGTAAGCACCTGTTAGTGCCTTCTAATTATGCTACATGGGCAGAAAAAGTGTGGAGGGAGGAGGGGACAAATCCCAAACTGTGTAATCCAGTTTGGATGACTTTTTTAACCTTATAATTTTTTAAAGCTAAATTTCCTATATCTACTCTGACAGCTCTATGTCCAATGCAATAGTGTGTATCCCCCAACTATTAATACAGAAACTGTGCAAAGTTGGAACAAACTGCACCAGCATAGCTTCCTCAAATGGGTAGGGAGACACGCCCTTCTGCACTTAGCCAGAAAAGTGCAGTGAGGCAATGTATGCACCACCTTTCAAAAGGCTGTAGCTGGGGCCATCCTGGCATTTATGTCCAGGTAGCTGGATATCAGGCACAGTGAGTCTCAGAACATTTGTTGGAGCAGAGCAGCTCTGTGCTCTCTATGATGATTGGAGTGGGTTAAAGCCACAATCTCGTCTACACTGCATTCCGTTCTCTGGATGGGAGAGAAGTTTTGTTCACAGTACTATTTCTCTAATGAACATCACAGCTAACGTGAAGGCTGTTGTAATTGGGACTGATACCTTCCCTGTCATGGCTGAATTTGCCGTAAAAGCTTTAATGGAATGGTTTTATCTTTTTCACAGTGTTGTCCCCCATTGTATCCATTAATATCTGAAAGCAATGAGAAATCACACACAAGTCAAAAGCAGAACAAAGATGAAGGCAAAAGGTGAAGATTTACTGATACATAAAGCAAGAATTACCTAAAACTCGAACCAAACTCTAAAGCTCTAAAGAATTTTAGTGACTTTTATTTTTCAAAAATTAAGCATATCTTTCCTAAGGATAGCTGTAGATAAAACTAAGTACAGAAGATCTTACAGCTATATATAACTAGTCATGTGTAAACAGTCAGTAGCAACCTTTCACAAGACCACAGTGGACACATGCACATGCTTGTATCTCATATTCCTGTTGATTAACTCAAGTTCAGTGGTCAAGAAGACTCTTATCATCATGATCTCATTGCTGATGAGAATCTCAGTCCTGTCTTCATTACCTCAACCTGGACATGCTTAACAGTATTTTTGGCCTATAAAAACAAAGTACTAGACATCCTGAGAGACATTATTTTCACAAAATACTTACCTTGATTTAGATGCACTTGTTTAGTAAGCAATGCGCCTCTTACAGGAAAAGGTTTTGGTGTAGCAATTGCATAGTATTAGGTAGCCTGAAAACTGACCCGTTAATCCACACATTACAAAAATAATTTTTAAAAAGTAATAGCAAGAAACTTCAATGCACAGGAATCATAAAAGCAGTGGCACGCTAATCTTCCTTCTTGGCAAAAATTACTTTGTTTTTCCTCTTCCTAATGTGAACGTTTGTTAGACACCCTGCTGTGGGGGAAAAAAAAGCAAATATTGGATCCCTTACTTAAGTACAAGTTCTCAGCCTACTCTCTCAGATAACTTTGTTTTCTGTTGAATCACATGCAGTGGGAGTACTCCAGTAAGAAAGATCACTTGCTTTCAAATAGATTTTGTGACAGTATGTGATAGTGACTCATTTCTGGAGTCATCAGTGGTAAATTAAATTTAAATGTCTCTTTTGATGTGTGTATTGCTGCTCCTTCTCTACCACGGTGAAGAGTTATTTAACAGGAACTTAGTGGAATGAATCAAGGAAGACTTTTTGCTATACTGATATTCCATAAAAAGAGTTTGTTTCAGAACTTGTGGCTATGAACACTACCTATCTTGGCAGCTCATCATTCATTGCCTAAAAGATGTTTAGCGATTCAGGAAATGTGATCGCTGAGAGGGAACAAGGCATAAACCTAACAATACTATGCCAACCTGTATCTTTTCTGAAATGAATTGTAAATATGTCTCAATCTCCCTTTTACACTAACACAACTTACTAATTTTCAATTGTTTGCCCCAATAAATCTACTTTTGCTCATTTCATTACATGCTTATCTAAACTCAATTGACTCATCAAACCATATGAGGGCTCACTGCTTAGTATCTCAAGGAAGAAGGTGATAACAAGCTTTAGAAATTACTCTGTTTGGTGGGCTTTTCTTATTTCATAGCAGTCAATCTTTAAACCTCCTTTATTTGAGACAATGCTGAAGAGGCTGGCATGAGATGTAAACCAGAAGAAATATATTACATCTGGAAAAACTGCCTACAGAGGCCAGTGTACTTTCAAATCATGTAAATGGTCAAACCTATCACGTTTTGTTTTGTTTTCCATTTTGATTAATACATAGGCAGGAAGCAGTTGAACTCCTGAGCTTTTTGGTTTCAGAACCTCTGATTTGAAAAAGGACCTAAGTGATTTCAGTGTTGTCACTGGTAGGAAATTAGGTGATAAAGGAGAGCATACTTAAACAGATTTTATACATTCCTGATTATGGCTATGAAAATGTCATATGTTCTCTGTATTTTCTCTGAGCTGCACAACAAACCACATAACAAATTTTGAAATGTGCAGAAGTTTCAGAAACAAAGAGAAGAGATTCGTATGACTCCAAGGCTACATCATTATAGTTGTTGCTATGATACTAGCATTCTTGCCCTATGTGTTTTGTAATAGGGTCAACTGCCTTCAGAGTTGACCCTATTGGCCAGGGGTGCCTCTTCATTGCCCTGTCTTTTCCCTTCATCAGAACTTAAACTCTACACAACCCAAAGGAAATTAAACATTCCCTACCTGGGGTCCAACTTAATGAATCCTCAGGCCCACTGGCCCTCCAGGCCTCAACTCTAGTTCAGCAGTTTCTCTCCTGATAAATTAAAAATAACTCAATCTCTCACAGTCCCCATCCATGTTTCAGGGAGGAGCGGCTCTCCCGAGCTGCAGGTCTGCCTCCTGCATCACAGCACCTTATGCGTGGGGTTTGGCCTCCCTGTTGATGCCTTGTCCCCTACTGACTCAGCCTCTTACTCCCTGCAGCCTCTATAGGCATAGTCACAGCATATTAATATCTAACCCCCCTCTTTTTTTCCTATATTGCTTGTGTCTGACATTCTTGCCACTAACTGCCAATGGATTTCCCATCAGTGCTGAGAAATTCTGACTTGCAATTGTTACGAATTACACCTGGTAGGACACGCACACAACTGCTGCGAATTATACCTTGTAGGACACGCACACAAATGCTACGAATTACACCTGGTAGGACACGCACACAAATGCTACGAATTACACCTGGTAGGACACGCACACCAGTGCTGCGAATTATACCTGATAGGACACACACACCAGTGCTGCGAATTATACCTGATAGGTCATGCACAGTTCAAATCTAGGCTGAGGCACAGAAACAAAGTCCACAACTGCAGAGTTCCCAAAAGACACTAAGTTTATTACGCTCGAGCGTGGTGCCCCCCTGCTAGCCAGGAGGGGACCCTGAATACAGATTATACAAAGGTTATATACTTTTTAGCAAAGCATGTTGCCCTCGTGCATCGGAAACCTTAGCCAATAAACAAACCCTTGTCTTATCTACCACCTATCCCTGCTTGGTGCATTCCTCGTGCTATACCAGTATGTTAATTACACAGAATGGTCCTAAAGCCATGCATCAGTAACTTTTATTATCAGGATGGGAGGCCTCACATCAAGGCCAAGAGACAGGGAGTTAGAGACTAACAAAAACCAGATACTGGGAGTCAAGGCAGGCTGGAGACAAGGAGGAGGATTTTCACAGGGATTCAGTATCTAAGGATCACTCCTCCTGGTGTATGATGTGCTGGCATTGAAACAATGGTGGGCCCCAAACCAAAATGGAGTCACATGTTCTAATTTTTCCTTAACACAATGAGAAGTGAAATGTTTGGATCTGCTGCAGAGAACCAAGCACTTACAGAAAGCAGTTTCTTTTCAAATATGAACAGTAAAATCTTTAGTGACCTTTAAGACCATGAGCAATATTATACTGGCATACTAAAGGCGCAGTCCTGCCCTTAGATATGTGGGCAACGTGAATGCATCACTCATTGCATGTCTTGAAAAATCAGCTATTCCTCTTCCATTTTTTCCATTAGTGTTAATTCAGCCACTTCTCTTGTGTTTTTCATGATCTTTTCACAAGATATCCAGTGACGCACACCCCCACATACTGGGGGTCATGGCCAAGATCAGAGCATTCTAAAAAGTATTATTTTTAAATTTTAGGGTTTTTTTAATAGAGGGTGCAATGGATGGGACTGTAGTTTTTTATGCAATTTAAATTAAAATGTGAACTATGGGTGCTTGGGGTAAATAGTGCTCCAAACAGGGCTAGACTAATCCTTTTTTGTAAATTGACAGATATCAGCTAAACCCACCAGTATGTGATTCATATAACAGCACACCATATTAGTACAGCCAGTGGTTCTAAGATGGTTGGGGAAATTGTTTTTGTTTTATTCTGCTATAAAGCTTCTGTTCTTGTATCACAGTGGCACACTCACTTCATAAAGTTCATACCAGTCTCTTCAAGTCATATTGTTATTAAATCAGGTGGGGAGGAGGGGGTTGTGACAATACTGTTGACTGTTATAAATTCTTTAGGATGAACCAAAAAATCCCCTCCAAACCTAAAACACTTTTACCCCCAATATTGCTGATATATATTTATATCACAACATTTCTGATATTTTCTATATTCCTTTGTCTCATGAACCATGAGAGAATATGTTTGCAGGCTCCTTGACTTAATTCCATATTTTCTTCCTCTAAGGACATGGCTCATGCCCTGAAAAAAATTATAATTGCTCATCTGAATTTGTAATTGGGACTGATGTGGATAATTTACTTTTTTGACAGATTCTTGTCACAAAGATTAAAACAGTAGACATAAAGTTTTAAGAAGGGACGCAGGAGAAAACCAAGGCTTACTTGGGGGTATGGAGAATTGTGTTATGAGGAAATACTGCAAATGCAATGATCCGCTGAATAAAATAGTGGGAGCTACTAACATCAAATAATGTAAAGTGTAGGTATCCATCTGGAGGTCCAGAACATTATGGCTGTAACTGCTCAGAGATTGACT
Source organism: Chelonia mydas (assembly GCF_015237465.2). NCBI lineage: Eukaryota > Metazoa > Chordata > Testudines > Cheloniidae > Chelonia > Chelonia mydas. Next base: position 94,037,339 of record NC_057850.1, read on the forward strand.
TGTACTATTAGCAAGTAGGGAATGAGATATATAATTGAGAGGTAGAAAGGAGTTTTTGTAGGTGGTGATTGGCTAAGTTCATGCTGAACTGATAATACTTTTCAGATTTAATTGTACTATACCTACAGTCTTGGATAAGTATCTTAAATTACTATTTAAATGAAAATAAAATAGACGAACCTAGAAGTTCTTGACTTCTTTGCTTCCAAATTGTCTTTCTCTCTTGATAAAGAATATTTGTTCGTATGTATTATCAATTGTCAGCATAGCTATGATGTAAATTGCTTTTACAAAGTCAATAGAGAATCACAAAAAAACGCTTGACAGGCTTCACAAAGTTGTTGCTATGAAAAGGTTACCTTTTTTAAATTTTACAGCAACTAAGTGGATTATTTAAAAGAATAATATTTAAGAAGAATGGGCTTCTGCTTTCAACATAAGTCTGGGGCCTGGGAGTTTAGGGTTCTGTTCCCGCTCTGCCATAAACTTTCTCTTGAGTTATCAAAATTTTAGGTGGGTGGCAGCCAAGAGAAACACTGAAGTCAGGCTCTGTGTGTGTGTGTAACTAATATTGCAATCTTTACCTCTCTGTGGCTTCTGTAAAATGGGGATGGTGATAATTCTTTGTTCTCAGGAGTGCTATCATGAGTAACGCATTAGCATTTGTACATCTGAGATAGAGGATGCTTTGTAAAAACAAAGTGTGATTTTTTTCCCCCAATAAAATAAAAATCTAGAGTGAATTCCATACCTTAAATTGTGACAAAGGTCTGTTAGAATTTTAGCTCTAAACGCTGAAGTGTCTTTAATTACTTTATATAATGTTTTCCATTTCTATGTATGCGTCTTTGTTGCTGATACTTTATGGAAAACATTAGAAACAAAATAAATTTAATTATGCAGGAAATGAATACCCGGATGTACATATGGACACAAAGGGGCAGGGAAGTTACGCCAGAAATGACTGTTACTTATTAAGATATTCCTCACCTTGTGTTATTTTTTAACATCTTTCATAGCTTTAGTTTATGGGAATATACCTGTTAACTTCTGTCAGATTTTTCTTCTCTTCATGGTTTGAAAGAAACACCTGCCACACACAAATTGTAGTTCAGTACATAAAAAATCCTGGTCAAGGAGTACTTTAGCTCATTTCATTTGTGGCATAAGGGTTGCCAAGAATTTTTTAAGTTACCTAGCAAAAGTTCACATCTTTAATGTGAAGAGACTGCATAAATGCATAATTCCATTTAACGCAGCTGCTTTTTCTTATCAAAAAATAAGAGTTTGGCTCAATCTACTGCACAATTTTATCCGGTTTTTGAATTGCTCTGAAGATTTCCTAATGCAGGTCACTATATTCTCTTTCTGAAAAATTATATATTATAGAAATTACTTGTGGTGTTCATTTTCATCAAAGCCCAGTAATGACTTGCACATCTAAAATCATTTAGAATGTAAGTCCTCCCAAAAATGTTGTTAAGAGGAGTTGTTAACCCACTTGTCAGCTGACTCCTGAAGCTACCTTCTAGAAAAATATTTTAGTAACATCATAGTTCTCTAGTCAACCCGTATTTCAGAGGAATTACTCATACTCATACGCTGAAGTTAGAGGACTAGAAGACTGCACTCATCGGAACGTGGCTATTTTTTCCCCTCCCCTCAAAGACTAACAGAAACAAAATATATCTGGATCTGAATTTCTCAAGCATCTGCTGGTGTTCAGTTGTGATTTTTTGGTTTGAGCCTATCTCTATTAACATCTGATTTTTTTCAACATGCAGAATGAATTGTAATAGGTTAGTTCATCAATTTGGCACAATAAAAATGATGTGCCATATTGTATCTTTTTGACACATGGTATAAAAGATACTTATGCAGTGTCTAATACAACTATTATTATTTTAGTTCTTGATTTTTTTAAAATGCAACTCTCAGTGCCCATCCAGTGTTCTGGTGGCCTACCCTATAATTTTTTTTCAAAGGACTGCCCATAGACCTCTTTCAGCCCATGATCTCCTTAACATCCTTAAAGATCAGGGTATTGGGAGGGAGCGAAGAGGTTAAGGTGGACCAAGGACCATTCACCATGCCTGTAGGTCCCTCTCATTTATATTGAGGAGGCCACAGCTGAGTGCCTTTGTAGATTTCAACTGTGGCAGTAGAAGAGAGAGAACCTTTCAGGTAATCAGATTCCAAACCACTGAAAGATTTATAAGTTAAAACTAACACCTTGAATTCCACCTGGTAGATTGTTTAAAGTCAGTGGCGATCATGAAGCATTGGTCTACTTTGTAACTCTGCTTAATAAAAGGACTACAGCATTCTGTGCTCGCTTCAATACAAAATGTGAGTGTTGTGTAAATAGCTACACTTAGAAGATGCACGTACACATTTGTTTTGTGTAATTAGAGTGTATACCTAACATCCAAATGTATACCTGGAGCAGGGTGTTCTCTCCCCTTTAAGAGTGAACAGGTACTGGCACCAGTCAAACCCCATTCCAGTGTTTTGGAGCACATATGGGGAGAGAGGATGTGGTCACAGGATGATGATTAGTGTGTGAGTGTTTCCAAGTAACAGTTTCTTTAAAGGCCCAGGCCCAAGAGCTGTGTAGAATAGGGCAGAGCAGACTCGCTTCTCTCCCAGCCAACAAGATCCTAGGAAAGAGGATAATTTATAATCTGTTTCTTCCCTCATAAGAAAAGATACGTTAGAGGGAAAAGACCTCTGCTGATCTCATTCTCCAGGAAAAAGGTCCTCTCCCGTGGGGGCAGGGGGCATAGGAGAGTGGGGAGAGAGACTCCAGAGAAGGAAGCCTTCAAAGTTGCTGCTCTGTAAATGAGCAGGGAATGACCCAAATGAGCTTAAGAGGGGCTGACAGGGAGATCCTGAAAAGAATCTGGAAACGGCTGAAAACTGAGCCAAAAGGTTTTATGAAGAGTGTCTGAGTGGAAAACAGACCAGACCTTCAGGATGGAGGGGCTGGATCCAGTTTGAGGCTAGTGTGCAGACTCTGTTTTTTGGGGTGTTTTCTGTTTTGTTTTGTTTTTTGTACTAGAGTACCCTGGAAGGTGGACATTAGTTAAAAGACTTAAGCCAGAGGGCTGAGTAACTGGAGCAGCCAAAGCAGGCTGTAAGGCAGCAGCAGCAGCCAAAGCAGGTTTTTTCAAAGAAACCTTTAGAAGAGGAAACTGACACAGGGCCTCTGCATGGCCACTTCAGAGGGCACTGAGGAGGCAGCATACACTTTGATAATACCAAATCTACCAAAAATTCCAAGTATAATTATTCCAGCTGGTTGGAATGTTTTTGTCTCAATGATTTTTCCACAAAAATGCCCTTTTTTCAAAACTAGAATTTTCTGTGATATGTGTCCCATTTCTTGTGGCTCAAACTTTCAGGTATAAATACCATCTTCAGGGCAAAGGGCCAAATTCTGCTGACTTTCATTCTATACAATCCCAGTAACTTCAGCAGGTTGAATGTGGTATAAATCAGTGCAAGATTTGGTTCAAAAAATGTTGAGAATAACTTCTTATTTTGCACCCACAGGACCGAGGTTTGCGTACTATAATGTGGACAGTAGTGAGAAAAGCAATGTGAGCAAAATCACCCTGAGAACAAATGTTTGTTTTTAGACTTTGTGCTCACAAGGCCATGGAGGTGCACACAAGGCCAGGGCCATGATACAGTAAACTATCCTAGTTTTTCTTAGAAAATATGTGCATTTATGAATGCAGTATGTAACTTTGCATTATCAGAACATCCTTAAAAGTTGAGATTGGGAAACCTATTAGTCAATTAGGATTGTTCCCTCTAGTCTGTCCAAAATTGATTCTGTAATCTGTTTTTAGTACTGCAAAGAGGATAATTTCTTCTAATTTTTCTTAATAATCAAGAATAATATAAGTCATGCACCTTTATAGGAACCAGGGAATTAATGAAAAAGGATTTCCTTACTAATCAAACAAGTTTTAAATTTTCTTTAACATGAGAGGATGACTTCAGAACTATTAGAGAGAAAAGGTATATAATTACCAGGAAAAAAAAGCTAACCAAAACTGTCTTCCAGTATAAGTGTTTTAATGTTTATGAAATTCAAGTGATTCATGTGTTAGTGACATTTTATTCTGGTTCTTAAACAATGAGCACCAGTTTATTTTGTTCTTCTTGACAGAACAGCATCTATTACAGTTGTGTTCTCAATGATTGTAAACTAAAAATCCTAAGAAAACGACACTTATGCAACCGAAACAAATAATTATTCATTTCAGCCAATTTAAATTAAAATGTATTTTTCCTTTAACAGATAGTCATTAAAAGAATCCAGATGGCAGCATTCCAGTATCAATATGTAGACATTCCATTAAAAATCTCACCTTTTGCTCTTCTGCATATGCTCTGGACATGAATTCAGGGGCTAAGGAAGGGCAAACTATTCCAATAAAAATCTGTTGCCCCCCAAACTAGTGTGACAGTACTGCATACTTTCACTATAGGAAAACCATAGTAGCATTTTATTTCTTGCCCACAGCATTTTCCATAGCACTGTTGACTACTCCTGGTTAACCTGGATTGTCTGGCTGGAATGCAGCATCCATTCATTCATTGGCTCAGAACCTCGGGCAATGTTTTGCTTCTCAGAAATTGGCATTGATGTTGCCCATTGGCTTTGATAATTAAACTGTACACCTGTTCAAGAATAAGCACCAGATTGTTAATGATTCTTGGCCATCATACTGTCAGTAATTTTCCAACAATATTTCTCTTCAAATTAGCAGTATATTTTTGTGTTCATCTAATTGTGAGACAAACTGTTCCAAGCATTCCATTGCAATATGTTGGTAAATCCTTAAGCATCAGTGTTCTAAACCAATAATACTTTAGGTAACGTGGGAAAACTGTTGAGAAAGATAAGCATTTTTAATGAAGACTTCTTTAAGTTTTGAGCTCATGATCAGTCTTGATAAGGCATATTTAATTGCACAGTTTTGTTACAGGAGATCTCATGAAACCATATAAAATAAATTACTTTGTGGTGTAATAATGCACTAATTTGAAAACTGTCATATCATATTCTCAGAAAAAAATAATTGCATTAACAGCTACATGCTATTGAATCACTGTGATTCAAACAAATAATATGAATGGAGTGTATGTGAAAAAATAAATGACAGGATGAATTACCATATATGAATGTAATTACGTGTTAGACTCCCCCCGCCATAATAGATAATAGGGTGATACTATATGTAGCAGCATTATTAACATGTTAAATCCATATAACAATCATATATTGCATATTACATTACTAAAGGTGCCATTACAAGATGCATCAGCCTTCTGTTTCAGGCAGACCATGCTTTCAGTCCTGTTCACCTTCTGATATTTCATAAAGTCATTGGTGACACAAATAGCAGGTGCAGAAGTTACCTATTCTGTTCACTAAACATATTTTCACTTTAATTCTGCCTTTGCATTTTTTAGTAAAGCATATTATGGATCACAAGGGGAGAATACTGGATGGCTGGGCATTTTTTGAGCTGCATGAAAGAACCTGGGATTATCCAGCAGTTACAACCCCAACTCTTTTTAATTTGGAAAACCAAAGTAGGGTCAAGTATATAACATGAACTTCTTTAAGGGGTACTGTCAAAGTTGTAGAGCCTTAGCAATTGACATAACATATGGAGCAAATTTAATGTGTTTTATACCTTTTGATTTGCAACTTTCCTTAAAATAATTGTATCGGTTCTAAATTATAAAACGTACTGTGCCCCAAACACTGAAACAAGTTGGTGAACAGGGTGAACTTGTAAAAAATCCCCCCAATCTCTCCCAGTAATAAGTGGCACAGTTGCACAATACTATTGGAATGGTCCTCTTCATTGGAGAGCAATTTTACAAGACAGCTGTCCCAGGTTAAAGTGTGGATAATGTTCTGGACTTAACCTGAGCCCCTGCTAAGCTCATCTCAGTAGCCCAGCATTTTATTTTTAATGGTGGTGGTGGTGGTTGTTTATTTGGGGGGGCTGGAGAGGGGAGAATGCTTTTTCTTGCATGTGTTCATTCTTTCCTTCACTGGCACATCTATGTGGTTTACTGTCACTCCCTGAGCCCCCAGCATATGTGGGTTTGCACAGAAGCAAGCTCCCAGCCTGGATCAACAGACTTGAGCTAGCACTCTAAAAAATAGCTATGTAGACAGTACTATGAAATTGCAGCACAGGCTGGAGCCTATTCTGTATCTCAGGGAGTGTGGGTAAGGCTAGAAGAGATTGGACCTGGCTAAAAGGGAATATGACTGGGTCCATGAAGTGTCAGGATGGTGACCAGTTCAGAAAACCCTGATGTTCTATGTCCTGAGACAAGAATTAACCATCAGGGCCTAGAAGCAACTGGAGACCATATAAACTCTCAGGAAACCAGTTGGAACATAAAAAAGGAAGAGGCAGTTAGCTGCTAGGACTGGTTGAACAACCAAAGTATCTGCTGAGGAAAGGAAAAACCATAGACTGCTGTTTTATTTGAGCCTTGAAAAGTGGGGGTTTGCTCATAATTCAAGTGTCACAGGTTTTGCAGTGCATTTCACATTTTGGCTGATGTATTCTTTCTGTTCCATAGTACCACTAAATCAGTCAATTCATATTTTCTCTGTTATAAACTTTAGTTTATTTTTAAAATAGAAAGAAGTCATAATCTAAACAAAATATTTTGAATTTATTCAAATACAATGTTTTGAATGATTTTTTTTTCAGAATTTAATTTCACAAAAAAGAGAATCACAGTCTTTGTGCACCTTAATGGAGTAGCGCTGCATGGGAAATGGATTTCCTCTCCCACAAAAATATTCAAAGTATCAAAATAATTCCTGTCGCAAACTGGGACAAAAAGTAGAAACCCTGAACATTTTTGCAAACCAAAAAATCTGATTTTGTTTTGTTTGAATCAATGGAAAAAATGTTTCGATTTTGCCCATTTTTAAATTTTTACTATAATTAGTTTACATTTCTAAATGAAAAAAGGTTTCAGACAAGAAAACTGGAAAATTTTAATTTCAGAAATTTCCAAACTAAACACTTTGACAATTTGGAAACCTCTAAAATTTTTCAACTTGAGAAATTTCTCAAAGCAAATGTTTTTCCACAAACATTTGAATGTCAATGAATCTGCCTTTCTTTGACCAAAAAAAGAAAAGTTTTAGCCAAAAATTTCTAATCACACCTAGTTAGGAGTTCCAAAGCTCATCTTTTTGACACTTATTGCTGCTACTATTTCTATACATTTCACAACCCTTACTATGTAGCATGGCCTCCCATATCTACCCTGCAGGAGAAACACTTACCATTACTCCTTTATCATAAATAAGTTAACTGAGAGACTGCACACAGTCAGATCTGGCAGAATGCTAGGAGTTAGAACTAGAGTTAGCCAGAAGAATTTCATCAAAACCAATTTTTTTCATGAAATGATATTGATATTGATTTTGATAAAACTTTGCTTGGGGGGAAAAATTGAAATGTCCCACTTTGACATTTTTGAAACAAAATGTTTGTTTTTGTATCAAAATAACTTTTTTGTGTCCAAATTAATGTTATTGTATATTAAAAAATGAAGAGGTTGAAATCAAAACAAAATGTTTTGGGTGTATTTAAATAAAACATTTCAATTGGCCAGAAATTATTATTTGTTTCTCAGAATTTCATTTTACACACACCAAAAATCATCTTCTTCTTCTTTTTTGGCGGGGGGGGGGGAGCTTTTTTCCCAATTTGGTTCTCTCATTGAATCATAGAATCATAGAATAACAGAGTTGGAAGGGACCTCTGGAGGCCATCTAGTCCAACCCCCTGACCAGAGCAGGACCAATCCCAACTAAATCATCCCAGCCAGGGCTTTGTCAAGCCTGATCTTAAAACTTCTAAGGAAGGGGATTCCACCACCTCCCTAGGTAACTCATTCCAGTGTTTCACCACTCTCCTAGTGAAAAAGTTTTTCCTAATATCCAACCGAAACCTCCCCCACTGCAACTTGAGACCATTACTCCTTGTCCTGTCATCTGCTATCACTGAGAATAGTCTAGATCCATCCTCTTTGGATGCACCTTTCAGGTAGTTAAAAGCAGCTATCAAATCCCCCCTCATTCTTCTCTTCCGTAGACTAAACAATCCCAGTTCCCTCATCCTCTCCTCATAACTCATGTGTTCCAGTCCCCTAATCATTTTTGTTGCCCTTCACTGGACTCTCTCCAATTTTTCCACATCCTTCTTGTAGTGTGGGGCCCAAAACTGGACACAGTACTCCAGATGAGGCCTCACCAATGTCGAATAGAGGGGAACGATCACATCCCTCAATCTGCTGGCAATGCCCCTACTTATACATCCCAAAATGCCATTGGCTTTCTTGGCAACAAGGGCACACTGTCGACTCATATCCAGCTTCTCGTCCACTGTCACCCCTAGGTCCTTCTCTGCAGAACTGCTGCCTAGCCATTCGGTCCCTAGTCTGCAGCGGTGCATTGGATTCTTCCGTCCTAAGTGCAGGACTCTGCACTTGTCCTTGTTGAACCTCATCAGATTTCTTTTGGCCCAATCCTCCAATTTGTCTAGGTCCCTCTGTATCCTATCCCTACCCTCCAGCGTATCTACCACTCCTCCCAGTTTAGTGTCATCCGCAAACTTGCTGAGGGTGCAATCCACACCATCCTCCAGATCATTAATGAAGATATTGAACAAAACTGGCCCCAGGACCGACCCTTGGGGCACTCCGCTAGATACCGGCTGCCAACTAGACATGGAGCCATTGATCACTACCCATTAAGCCCGACAATCTAGCCAACTTTCTACCCACCTTGTAGTGCATCCATCCAGCCCATACTTCTTTAACTTGCTGACAAGAATACTGTGGGAGACCGTGTCAAAAGCGTTGCTAATGTCGAGGAATAACACGTCCACTGCTTTCCCTTCATCCACAGAACCAGTAATCTCATCATAGAAGGCAATTAGATTAGTCAGGCATGACTTTCCCTTGGTGAATCCATGCTGACTGTTCCTGATCACTTTCCTCTCATCTAAGTGCTTCAGAACTGATTCCTTGAGGACATGCTCCATGATTTTTCTGGGGACTGAGGTGAGGCTGACTGGCATGTAGTTCCCAAGATCATCCTTCTTCCCTTTTTTAAAGATGGGCACTACATTAGCCTTTTTCCCATCTTCTGGGACTTCCCCCGATCGCCATGAGTTTTCAAAGATTGGTTTGGGTGTATTCGAATCTCAACATTTGGATGGAAAATCTATTTTCTGAACAGCTCTATTTAAAACCCAAGTCTCATCATTCATTCATGCCTATCAGAAAGAGTATACCAAGTTCATATATTTCTAACTACTTCTCTATCCACTAAGCAACACTGCCCAGAGCCAGGAATAGAACTGAAAAATCCTGTTTTCCAGTATTACGTAGTTGTATATTCCACCAGCAAAGTATGTGTATCATCCTGCACTGTGGCTGCGCCACTCTTTCAGGTCAAACTGCAGATATTTGTACTAGGGATCTGAATTCAAACCCTGAATTCAATACATGCAGGGTTGGATTCCTTATGGTTGGATATGAAGGAATATCTGGGTTTTTTTTCTAATATTTTTACTATGACTGGTTTATTTAAGTCACACAGAGTGAAAACATCTTTAAAAACAGGGGTTTTTAGAACTCGGTTATAGTCTGTCTATTGCAGCATGCTGATTAATAAAATGCAGGCGTTCCGCGTTCTTTGCCACAACTTACAGTTTTCTCTGTGACATTGAGAGGTTTGGAGGTTGAAACGTTGGATTTCTGTGGTTTTTCTCCCACTCAAAGGCAGACCAAGAGACTTTTGTTTGCATCAAGCCAAAAGAGGAAACTTGGAAGCTAGATTCAAGATAAACTCAAGGAACAAAATGTTAACCACTAATTCATATTGGTGACCAGTTACCTACAGGAGTAGTCCCACTGGAGATTGGAGTCAGTGGGTCTATTCCTGTGTGTAACTGCTCATCAGCATGAGTAAGAGAGGTTCACAATATGGCCCTAACAGGATTTTGTTTTTACTCTTGCTTGGCTGGGTTTTTCAGATCAAAGACCACACATTCACAGTGAGATAAATACATAGAGGTGGAGGCACCCACCCTCACTCCCTTCTTATTCCCCAGCAGGGGCAAAGGAGAGAAGGAGAGAAAGAAGACCCTCTTTCTCCATTAAACAGGAGAGGAAGACAAGAACCTCAGATCCATTCACACCATGAGAGACTTTCCTTAGCTGCTCACAGATTCCCTGATGTGAAGACACAAATATGAAAAGAATCTATCCCCACCTGCCCCACTTCATCCCCCCACTACCACTACCACCAGGAAGAAAGAGAGGTGGAATAAGAGAGCTAAGTGGGGCAAATGAGTTTTCCTTAGTGACTCAGTCCTGGAAAGATCAGTTTTGGACTCTGCTGCCTGACCTCATCAACCTCCACTTCCAATCGTAGTCAGTTACATCTTCACCTGTTTCAGTGCTGACCCTCCTTCATTCACCGCATCTGGGGATCATCTGGTAAAATGAATATAAATGAGATAAAGTAAAATAAACTTTGTTACTGAATGGTTCAACAAAGTAAAATAAAAACCTAACTGAACAAGTTGGCCAAGATTAGAGTTGGACAAGATGGAAGGGGGCAGCAGGAAATAGTAAACAGTAGCATGGGGAGAGTAATGGGAATTGTTGGAAATACCATCCAAGAAGAGGAGAAGAGTGACTGATTTTGTATCTTGACACATGGCCTGTCAATCCTGATTGCAGCCCTTCTTTGTTTTGTTTCTTTCTAAAATGAAATGTCAAAACATTAATTCAATATAATGATTCCCAAAGGCTGAATATGCTTGGGTGTGTTATAACGTAGGTTGAAACCAGTGTTTCTCAGATAGTAATGTGTGGCAGTGGCACATGTTTAGGGAGGCATGATGCAAAATCCAGTAAGCACTTTGAGCAACAGCAGCACTTCCACAAAAGGAAAGGCCCACCATACTCCCTAAGCCCTATGGTTCTTCTGCCTTATGCCACAGCAGCTCTCATTCCTAACACAGGAAATGTGTTGACTCTGAATTACATGAGTAGTTTTGTGTAGGAGGGCACAGGGATGGGAGCAGAGGCAGACAGGGATGGCAAAATATCATGCCATCATGTAATTAAAGCCTGAGATGGTTTCAAATGATCACCAGCAGGGCTTCCGAGGGCCCTCCTTCCATCCAGCTGATGGGGAGTTTAGGTGCCAGCTTCTTCCCTGAAAAAAGCTTGCTCTGACTGCTCTGAGGTGTTTACTTTTACTTAATCTTTTATAGCTAACTTCCACAAAACACAGAACTCATAGTAATCCCTACTGGACCACCAATTTTCTTAGCTTCAACAAATTTCTCATCTCTTACCAGAACATTTCTAGTATTTCTTGTCATAACAACAATAACATTTATACATCCGGGGCACTTAACACCGAGATCGGTTGTCCAAACATCCCTTTCTTTCTCATGGTATATTAACTCTGTCCCAGCCTCCCATTCTGATTAGCAAAACTGCAATCATGCAGCTGTTTGGTCTTGCCTCTCAGAGCCCAAATGATCATTCCTGGCTATAAGAAAAGGAGGACTTGTGGCACCTTAGAGACTAACCAATTTATTTGAGCATAAGCTTTTGTGAGCTACAGCTCACTTCATCGGATGCATACTGTGGAAAGTGTGGTATTTGGTTTTCAGCTACCAGTGGCTGACTGCAGTAATGTCAAGTTTAATTCTCCCATAACAATCTCTCTATTATGTTCACATGTTTCTGAAGACCTTTTTGATAGGTTTGGACAGACTGCAGTAAACGTGACAAAGTTTGTAAGTAATTCATTACTTTGTTTTGACCATAGTATTCTACGTCAGGAAAACCGTCACCAGTTGTAGCTGGGTACATAGGTTATGTTCAATAAGCTTCAGCAAAATTGACATCTTCTCTAGAATGTCTCCATATCTAATACACATTAAAATACTTTGCATGTCACCTTTAGTTAACAAATATTAACATAAGTAAAATGCATTTTTGAAAAGCTAAACATGAATAAAATTCATAGTGATACAAAATTTGGGATATTTTACTGTATATGACCACTACATATTTTCCAAGAGACAGAGGGTCTCTAATAGCTAAGCATAGCAAAATACCCAAAGGTTGGTAGGTTTGAGTGTGTTTTTCAAGCCTTATTGTATTCTCCTGCTATGAATAGAATAAGGGTCTTGCAAAGGTTACAGCACCTAACTATAGTACAATTTCAGCATGAATATAATGCATTCTAAATATAATGTCCTATACTTATTTACTATTAGCTACTTTACTACTCTGGTTACATGACATGTCCTTTTGAATTACTCTTATAGGTATAGCACAAATTCATGAATTTAATAATACATTTCTCTTGTGAGCTGAACACATCTATTTTCTATTAGTTAGCAGAAAGCAAATTATATCCTAGTTAATTATTTTGTTTGTAAGAGCTGTTTTCTCTCTATATTTTTGCTTATTAGAGTCAGCTTCACAAACCTTGACAAAGTCCATTTCTTGTCTAGTAACTATCACTACAATATATAGCAATGAAAGACATTTGCAAGCCATCTTTTTTTTCCCATTTTTCTTTGGCCTGGCTGAAAACCCTATGGAGTCTTGGCTAGTTTAGTCAGCACAGTGATTCAAAGACATTAGAGAAAATTTAGAGATTTATTAGATAAATCCTTTGTTTATGAAAATTTTTCACAGCATAGATCACCTCATCCTAGAGATATTGCCTCATGGACCACCTCCTCTCCTGTTGGTGATTGTGAACCACCTAAGCTACTAGTCGCAATCAAATGCCATCCCTGTGGCAACTACAGCAACAGCTTACATGGAACAGTAACTTTTAAAAAGTAAATAAATTTAGTTTCTCTTAATGGAATTTTGTAGCTGAGAACAAAACACCAGCAGCCAGCACCATGTGAGCAGTGATGTCTTCTAAGAACTAGTGGTGGGCCACGATCTACAATGTAGTTCATTTTTTGTTTGTGTGAGGTTTATTTCTCATGATATACTCTATAGCTGAAGGTACAAGAAAAGCATGGAATAATAAACTGGCATTTGGATTTTAATTCCAGATGTGAGCTGTCTCTTTTTCAAGTTTTTGATTTATTGGAGGAAACCCCTTTATTAAAAAAAGTTTGATCAGGTTTCACTAAAGAAGTCTTTAAAAAAAAATACACAGAGAAGAGTGATAGAAACAATTAAAATGTGTATAAAGTTTAATTTACCAACAGAATTAAGTAACAAATTTACAGAGCTGGTTTTGAAATATATATATATATATTTATTTATATATATTTATATATATATATATTTGTATATTTGTATAATATATATATATATATATATATTTATATATATATATATGTGTTGCAAATAAAAATGTATTTATGCAAATCTTTCTATTTAGGGAATGACAAAAGATGAAGGTTACAATAATCTGGATAGATTGGAGATTTGGAACTTGCAAATCCTAAAAGATGTGATATCACCTTAACATGTATTCTATGGTATTAGTTCTTATGGAAGCAGTAAATTACAATTTAAAAAAATAAATTGGAACTGTGGCAAAGTTGTTAAAGGTTTATTCTCATGTCAAATTAAAAAAGAAAATATAATTAAGCTTTTTTCTTTTATAAAGAAGCTTTTTTCCCTTAGGAAAACAGTGTTAAGAATTTGACATTATTCTCACTATAGAATGGAGATTAAGTACTGTGACAGGATTTTTTTTTTTCCTGAATATATGCACATGTTGATCTTAAGGTGAGGTGGGGATTCAAAGAACTGTGGGTCAGGAGATCCTTGACATGAATCACTTCACATGGATCAATTGGGACTGACTCGTGCAGCCTCATAGAACTAGTCCTATAGTACCCTGGCAGTCCCTCCTGCCAGTTAAGGTTTTCATAAAAAGAAAAGGAGGACTTGTGGCACTTTAGAGATTAACAAATTTATTTGAGCATAAGCTTTCGTGAGCTACAGCTCACTTCATCGGATGCATGCAGTGGAAAATACAGTGGGGAGATTTATATACACAGAGAACATGAAACAATGGGTGTTACCATACTCACTGTAATGAGCGTGATCAGGTGAGGTGAGCTATTACCAGCAGGAGAGCCTGGGGGGGGGGGGGGGGCGAACCTTTTGTAGTGATAATCAAGGTGGGCCATTTCCAGCAGTTGACAAGAACGTCTGAAGAACGGGGAGGGGGGGGGTAATAAACATGGGGAAATAGTTTTACTTTGTGTAATGACCCATCCACTCCCAGTCTTTATTCAAGCCTAAGTTATTTGTATCCAGTTTTCAAATTAATTCCAATTCAGCAGTCTCTCATTGGAATCTGTTTTTGTAGTTTTTTTGTTGAAGAATTGCCACTCTTAGGTCTGTAATCGAGTGACCAAAGAGATTGAAGTGTTCTCCGACTGGTTTTTGAATGTTATAATTCTTGACGTCTGATTTGTGTCCATTTATTCTTTTACGTAGAGACTGTCCAGTTTGGCCAATGTACATGGCAGAGGGGCATTGCTGGCACATGATGGCATATATCACATTGGTAGATGTGCAGGTGAACGAGCCTCTGATAGTGTGGCTGATGTTTTCATGTTTATAACTTACCTAGTCTCTGCCAAACTAGCAAATAGCAGTCTTGAGGACCTCCTCTTTCATTTATATGACACTAATTTGGATTCAGTTACCCAACCATGTGGAAGTAGCGTCCTCTTCTATTGTGAGAGGGAAAGTTGTTAGTTAGACTGTAGTTTGGTAGTGGAGAGCTATTGGTAGATGCTACAGACCCAGCTACCAAATTACCAGCATTGTGGTTAAGTGTTGTGGAATAGGAAGAAATGAGACAAATATTGAAGGAAATATAACTTCTTCTCTTGAACAGATATGATGGTGCTTGCCTGTAATTTGCTGGTTTCTATTAGAGCTGGGTGACATTTTTCAGATTAGTTTTATTTACTAGAAAATGCTGTTTCACATAGACTGAAACTATTTGTGATTCATTATGAATTTTCCAAATAGTTTCAGCAATTTATTTTTTCTGGGTGGATTCAAGGGGACTTAGGCACCCCTCACAAAACTAGAGGAGGTGGTGGTGGTGGTCAGGTCCTCTTTATACCCAGATATTTGTAGGTATAGTGCATCTATAGTGTAGATAGTTCAGTGGTTAGTGCACTCACCTGAGAAGTGGGAGACCCAGGTTTAAATCCCCACTCTACCTCATTTGGAGAAGGGATTTGAAGTTGGGTCTCCCAGGTTGCAGGTGAATGTCCTACCCACTAGATTATTGGATATAAGGGGCACCATTAGCTCTACCATGTCTCCTTCCTCTATTTTTGAGACTGGCATGTCCAAATTTCCTTTGTTTTAAAAACAAAAACCAAGGGGGGAGGGCAAGATTTCAGTTAAAATGTCCAAAGTCACAGAGTTTCATTAGGGTCAAACAAAATGTTTTGTTCAACCTGAAACATTTGTTTTATTTTGCTAAGAAAACAAACAAAATTGTTTTATCCAAATCAAATTTTATCTTTTTTTTTCAGTGTGACCAACCAACTAAAAAATCCATTATTCATGAAATTCTAGTAATACTCCTTGAAATAAACACTCACCACATAAGTGGTAGGGGTATCAATCTTGTTAAGCAGCCTTTACACTCAGCAAGAAGGAAAAGAAGAGATCTTTTTAAAACAAAACATTTCAATTTTTCATTTTGAACTATTTTTCATTTCAATTTTTGCATTATTATATTGTGACATACCAGGGTACAATCAAGATTAATGAGTAGCTGTGTCACCCCTGCCCTGCAAGCTTGGTTACCTTCTAATGGGAAGTAGTTCCCACCTGGGCTGCTCTCAAACAGCCTTCCAGCATGCAAGTCATTCCCTGAGCATTGGTGTGTAACTTCAGCCTGCCAGCCACACTTGGGTTACACTCTGATTCTCACCAGTCTTGGTAATATTTCAGGGTGACCTCAACACACCCCCAGTCCCAGATTTCCCCCCAGAAATGTATGTCATGTGCCACTCATCCCTCTCCTGGACAGTACAAAATATTTTAAGTCTGTTATTCCTCAAAGGGAATAATATACCAGTTTATTATCTCAAATAGTTACTCGGACATTTCAGTTTAAACACACTGGATTAGATAAAACAGTAAAACAAGTTTATTAACTACACAGAGAGAGATTTTAGGTGAATATAAGTAATAAGACATAAAAGTCAGAAATGGTTTAGTCAGAAAAATAAAGCTAAAACATTTACTAATGCCTAACTTAACAAACTATATCAAATTCAAGCAAAGTTTCTCACTGTATGCTTTCAGCAGTCTTACTGACCTAACCCTGTAGGTCACAGCTTCTCCCAAATAGTCCAACAAATTCTTCCTTTGTTGCTTCAGGTACAGTGAATGCGATGGACAGGGAAAGGGAGAGGGGCCCCATGGAGTGGTTGTCGCTCCTTTTTATAGTTTCAGTCCCTCTCTTGAAAAACATTTCCAGCTGAGAACTAAGAGACACAGAGCCTGTGTGAAGGGATGTTCCCTGCTGACTTTTTCTCACCAGCTTAAGCTTTCTTTGTTTCCCTTCCTGCTTGATGACTGTTTACTGCTTAAATGCAAATTAAGCAGAATGCACATTCATTTGTTTAGGATAGACTTGTATGCCAACTTCTGTTTGTGCAGAGCTGTGGGGTTTGGAACGTGTTAATAATACCATACAGAGAAATCTTAACTTAAAATGTGTGTGGGAAGATTGTATGTAATCAGGATGATGCTGATAATCAAATTATGAGTTTTCAAATGATACCTTACAAGAGATGCCTTGTTCAAAAATTATTACAATAGTGTGTAGGGTGTGAACACAGGTATATTCTGTCACATATATATACTAATACAAAATTTAAAGACATTAAAATTAAAATTAAATGTTCTTATTTTGTCATAGCTAAGTGTTTCAATTGACCTGAAACTTTTTTGTTCATTCACAGAGGACTTAACATTTTTTGGTTATTGTTCCGATTTGGAATAAAAACAAATTTTGAAACCTCAAAACCCCATGTAAAATGGAGCTTCCATATTCTCCACAGCATAAATGTGAGCACTAGATTCATTTCAAATAGACCAATGAGATGGTAACAATCAACCCATGCTCGATGTGAACTGGAATTATAAAGGCTGAAAGATTCCCGTACCAATCTGTGGAGACAGCAAATAACCCCAAAAGGTGATTTATTTTAACATAGGGAATTATCACAAACAAGCAGAGAAAGGCAAGAAAGATGCTCCTGAATTAGAGGAGGAAAAATGGAAATTAGTACAAGATACATGCAGTAACGTATCGAGATCCTGCACTACTGACCCAGCTTCTCTGTGCAGGTGTTCACTCAGTCAGTTCATGATATTCTTTCCACTTACAGGTTTGTTGAGACCTTCATGCAAGTGTCTTAACTTGACTATTAATTTAGCTTTCCATTTCAACAAGCTTCATGTCTTAACTCTTAGAAGGGCATATAGTAACCATCCAAGTTTGCTTTCATGCTACTGAGAATGTTTCTGCATTGATGCCTGAGATGTCACATACATGTCTTATTAGGATCTGTCATTAGTTCAAAAGATGGGATTTTTTTCCTGTTATGCCTGTAACTGAAATATAATAATAATTTTGTAAAGTGATCTTCTTATCTGAGAAGGATCACTTGTTGGAATGTGTCTTCTTGAAAGAATTTTTAGTCTGATCTCAATTGGGATTTCTGTATGGTGGGCAATTGAAAGCTTTCTGTAAGTGCCCCAACATTCAATGTTCATATTACCCCCAGCGATGAGATGAGAAGAGTCTCTTCTTATTTTCAGGTTAGATATGGGTAGCTTCATTAGTGGAGCAAGTCTGTTGTATTACTGATGAATTATTTTTGTAAAAGCAGTAATAATTGTTGAGGACAACAGATTATTAGGTTCAGGAGACAAAAAATGTTATTGAACAAGGTGAGAACTTGTTTGTGTAAGTTCCTAATATGTAGAGAGAACTCATTTTTTTCTTCTAGGATTTAACCGATTGAATGGCTAACATACAAAATAGAGAGCAGAACAGTAATATCTCACAGGCATTGGTCAGAACTAGTTTGAAGTAGTTGGTGACTTTAAATGGTCTCTATTGTAGTCAGTGTTTAAAGAGAGAGGAAGAGTACCATGTACTTAAAATTAGTTATTGTTCCTTGCTAAAATTGTTCTGGCACTAAACACAAATATTAATTGAAGAATGATGAATGGACTTATTATCTAGGTACTTAAATAGCCATGTGCTTCACCACTAATACTGAATATTATGATCTTGAAAAGTAACTTTACTTCCCAAGAGGTCTTTTAAAAAGATCCGCAACAGTTTCCAATAGGTTATAAAAGAAAAGGCACTTTCTTTTAAATACTGTTTACTAAAACAATATGAACTTTTCTATACACACTATAGTAAATGAATGACCCTAGACTGAATATATTAATTTGTCCAAATTCTAGGACTGGCTAGTTGTCATTGGTAAGCTTCCACCGCCCCACCCCCCCAGCATTTCCTGTAATCATAACTCTATCTGTGCAGCCACAAAGGTCCTTCAACAGACAATTTGTCACTTCTGTGTCTGTCAGTGGCTCTTTTCTTTGTTCTTAAAAGTTTAATTGTCTATTAAAAGTACTTATCAAGTCTTAGTGCAGATTTCATTCATATTTTATTCTAAAGACCACAAGAAGTAATTTTTTCAAGCCATTAGATAGTGATTTGCAGCATTCTATTTCAGATAGCCATGTGGAGCTATTACTAACAGAAGCAAAAGCTAGGATTTGCCCTACATATTCTCCTTTAGAGGAATGTAGTTATCACACTCCTAACATTTCACTTGCAAGCCTTAGGCAATGACTTGTATTTACTATCTATTAGATGCACTAATCCTCTTCATATGTTACCCTCTTCACAGAAAGGGAACTTCTAAATAGCAATTAAATACTTGATTTTGACTGCTTGCCCTTAAATAAGGCTCATTGAAGGCATATTAGTAGATGTAAACATGTGGCTTTTAAGGTTTTTAAGGTCAGGCTTGACAAAGCCCTGGCTGGGATGAGTTGGGCATTGGTCCTGCTTTGAGCAGGGGTTGGACTAGATGACCTCCTGAGGTCCCTTCCTACCCTGATATTCTATGATTCTGTGATAAAGTATCATCACAGACTTACAGTGGTTGTCATCAAGAAGTCAACATTTACCTACAATTCTCTCACAGTGGATCTGAGATACTGCATAGGGAAATACAGTGCTATGTTAGATGCTACCGTGTGATACTTCTGGGTAACTGACCTTTCAATGGCAATCATTTAGTGTGTCTAGCCTTAAAAGTCAGGTGCTTCCAAATTTCAGCCAAAGAGATTTGTTCTGCTTGTTGTAGTTGGTTTAATCAATTTATTTTTGATAAAGTGGTATTGCACTTTTGTATTTGAGGATCCATTTAGTACAACTATGGCTTACAGTATATCCTTAAAGACAGACAGATTGAGATAATTTAGACCTTACTCATCAGTTGTCTTCTGAAGCACAGGGAGTTTAATGTATGTACATAGGCGTGTTACAGAGCTTGGTACACTAGGTCAGAAAAACTAACACTTCCACTGCTCCAATGAAAATCTGTGTATTTTTTCCCCCTAGTTCAGCATTCTAGCTGGGGTTGAAATGCCAGAAAAGTTGCCCTCAGTTGGGACTGAAATTTAAGATTTAAGGAAACTGAAGATTAAGAGAGCAGTAAGAAAAATAGGGAAAGAGAATTTAGAAAAGTAAGTGAGTAGTATGTATTGACAACTGGGTAGAGAAGTGATGTTGTCAAGTAGATGAGATTTAGAAACTATAATATGGTATTTTCTCTTCTGAATTAATAATATTATTTTCCATGATAATGCTGAGATAATCTCCCATTTCCATTTGATTAAAGAAGAAGGCTCTTCATATGACCAGTGGCATAGGAGAGTCCTTTTTAAAAGAGTCATTACAGCCAAAACTGCAGGTTGTGGGGATTTTGTTGTTGTTTGTTTATTTGTTAAAGATAAACAAAATATGAGTATCTTCATCTACTCTAGTAGCCAAAGTTTGGCTGATGGTGCAATGGGAAAATTTAAAATGGAGAAGTAAGATTTCAGACTTGATGCCTTAGGGAGCCTATTTTTGTCAGACTAAAGTATATGTAATAGAGATGCTAGAGAATGGTGACACTTCCAACATTTTGCACTCTTAGTTTAGCTGAGTACAGTGTTGCAGGAGTCCCAACAAGTGAGGGATTGTGTCACCATCTGCCCTGTAATCTTGGGAGCCTCAAAATGGTTTGTTGGTGTAGTTTCCAACCTGGCCCCCTTACAAACTCCACACAGCATGCAGGTTTCTCCCTGAGTATCTGTGTATAGCTGTAGCTTGCCAGTAACACTACAGTCACACTCTGACTTCCAGCCTTGATTACCACTTGCAGGGTGACCCCCCCACACACAGCTAGTCCTGAATTATCCCAAAACTGTGTTCTGCACTATCCAACCCTCTCTGTACTGCTCAGATATTATAGGTCTGTTGCTCTTAGAAGGGGTCAATATTCAACAGTTTTCTTTTTCACTGGTGGTACCCAAAGAGTTTAGTTTAAACACAACTCTGATTAGTTTTGATTTAAAAAATTAACAAAATTAATTTAATTAAAAAGAGAGAGATTTACGTGAGTACAGGTATAAGGTATTATAGTCAGAAATGGTTATAAGAGAAATTAAGATAAAACTCTTTTTAGTAGCTAAAACTTAAACTAGACTTGGTTCAAGTTAAAATCCTTACTATAAATTCCCAGCAACAGGGCTGACCAAATTCTCAGGTCTGATCCCCTCCCAAAGGCTGGCTTCTTTGTCAACTTAGGTGAAAGATAGTGAGAGCGAGAGAGAGAGAATATCTCGGATGTTTTTGCCTCTCACCTTATAGTCCAGTCACCCATTGAAATGCATTTTCCTGAGGGTTACCCCTAAATAAAGTTCCTTTCCATTGTGAGGATGGAGTCTCGTGGTGAAAGAGGTTCCATGTTGTTTCTTGCTAAAAGGCAGATCAAACTGTTCCTGCTCCTCTTCGTTGTAAAAGAATGACCACTTGACAGGTGGTTGCTCCTCAACTCTAATGACACCTAACTAGAGGCTTTAGCTTGTCCTTTGTCTTTGAGGAACATGTTTACACCCTCCCCAGACTTGTCTGGTAACCAAATTTCAGTCATAATTTCAATTTATGTTCATAACTTTACATAAAATGTGGCTACACACATTATTTCACCATGATATTATTGACAGTGAGTTATTTTCAAATGACACTTCACAAGCATATTTTGTACGAAGATTATTACAGTAGTGCATAGGGTGTGACTACAGGGATGCATTCAGTCACAACCATTTATTTAGTACTTGTATTATGGAGTAAGCAGAGAGCGTATTATGAAGACATTACTTCGATATTTTGTCATATTCTGGCCTAACTTTCATATGACAAGGCAAAATAAAGTGCCTTAGATGATTTTTTTCTGGGTGGATTGCATTAGAATACAGGAATTTATTGAATTAGTGTTAGCAATCCCCAGCAAAGGGGAATTTGTCCCTAAAGGTGGCAACCATATCTTCTAAAAGAGAAAGCCTGGCTGTCTAAAAACTACTTCTAGACCTTTTATGGCTCAAATACGACTTTTCTTTGTTTAGCATGCTTAGAATCATCCCAATACATGAGGTAATACCATAGGGTTAGAAGGGGTAGAGGTAAATCATCATCTAAAATGTGAGATGCCCCTCCAGAGACTGGACTCTCTGCCCATCTTTCTTGGTAACATGTGAAATTGCTACTCCATGTTTGAAAAACTCACTTGCATGAGTTGCTCACATAGTTTGAAAACCCCGAAGCAACTGATCAAGCTATACAATTAAAATATACGAGAGACGAGATAGCCAAAAGCAAGAAGGAACACCAGTACCTAGAGTTCTAGGAGCAAAGATTTATTTCCCAGCATCTTCCATTTCAGAGTTGCAGCCTTAATTTTGGGATGTTCTTTTGTGTAAAATAATTTACTCAAATAATGTTAAATTATTTTATCACTTTCAAAATATTACCTAATTCTCACATCATCTCTTCAAGGTATGTGCTGCAGTTTTAGCCTCCAGTTCCAGATGGGAGAACTGAAACAGATGGTGTTATAGCTGGAATTCCAGTTCAGGAGTTCTTTGCTGCTGTTCCTATAGTTGAGATTATTAGTACCTGGCTGTCTCTAGAAAATTAGTCTAGTTGCTCCTGGTTGTCCTTTTTTTGGTGGGGAACACTGATAGTATGTTATGTTGCTATTATGTTAACCATTTTTCCATTCTCTAGACCTGAAATTAGAAAATTTATAAGTGTACCGGTTTAGGTTTCACAGGTTTCTGTTCTCATTTCCTTTAACTTGGGGATTTTTCTACTCTAAGAGCTCCTAATATTTGTATAACAATTTCTGTTACATGTAATTCCAATTTGGGCAGTTCTATACTGTTGCATAGTAAAGACTGATTGGAAAATAATTATTATCTTCTGTTCCTAATTTTCCACCATTGTCTATAAGACTATCATTTTTGTTCATTTTTCACTTTTTTTAATCTCTAACATTTTGAAAATTCCCATTTTCTTACTGTAGGTCAATGACAGACAATTTTTGCATCACTGAGTGCACATTGGGAAACTTGCCAAGTGTCCAAAGCCCACACCTAATCTACATATAAATTTATGTGGGATCTTAATCAGAGGAGAGCAGTTACTTTTTTTAAAGTCCTGTAAGTGTATACAGTCCTTCAACAGACACACAGAAAAAAAAATATTTCAAAGGTTGCCGGAGGAATATAAAAAGGAAATTTCACAGAGCTTTCATTTTATTGCTCTAGGAGTCAGTGAACTAGATAATCAAAGAAATCTTGACATTTTAATTACTTTTTATTTGTATAGTGCTATATATGTGCATAGTGTTTTACAGACGAATTAAATAATTGTGTTCCTGCTCAGAGAAGCTTAAAATTTTATTAAAAGATACCAAGTGATCACAAGAAGAAAGGAAGAGGCTCTAAGTAAAAGATCAAGCTTAGATATGGATGAATAATAGATTTTTTGCTTTGCTGGCAACCCTGAAAATATTTTTTTAATTGTTTTGTGTCAATTCAAAATTAACTTTCTTTAAAAAAAATAATTGGTAAATCAGAAAGACCAAGGAAGTTTCATTTCAGGTCAAACAAAACATTTCATTAGATTTTAAGCATTTGAAAATATTTTTTAAAGTTAAATTAAAATTAAGAGAATTTTTGAAAGTCATTTCAAATAAAAAAATTGAAATGTTTGGTTTAGAAAATGTCAAAACACTTCATTTTTTAGCTTTTTTTTAGTTGTTTCAACTGAAACAGTTCTTCAAAATTGATACAGATTTGGTGACATGGAAACATTTCAAAATTCTTGTATTTTTCACCCCAAAAAAATTTGTCAAAAATTTTCACTTGGCTTTAATCAAGATATTTTTCAAATATGCATTTTGTTAGTTCCTATTGATTACCTTTTGTTTTCAGATGTTGAAAGAAGTGAGTGAAATAACATACCTTTCCCAAGCTCTACCCACAAACCAAAGTTTCCCTCTACTACCATTTGAGATACCATAATGTGATGCCAGTTTGTGCAGTTCTGCAAAACCCCACAACTGATCCTCCCCTTTCCTCTCCAACTACTGCCCCAACTACTTTATTCCCTTCATATCTAAGCTCTATCTATAATTGCTATCTGAAGCTCCTATTTTTCAGTTCTACCTAGATCCTCTGCCCTTTGCATTCCACTGTAACAGCTCTCACCAAAATTTCTAATGACCCCTTTTTCCTGGCCAAAGATCAGAACCAGTACTACATCCTTGTCCTCTGTAACTATCAGCTGTCTTCAACACCACTGACCAGGCTCTTCTAGAAATCTTGTCCTCCCTCAGCTTTTGTGACTCTGTTCTCTCCTAGTTCTCCTAATGCTGTCTAATCACTTTCAGCATGTTGGGAAGATCACCTTCTTCATGCCTTTGCCTACTTTCTGTGAAGTTTGCACAGGGCTCTGTCTTTGGCCCTCTCTCCTTCTCCCTTTTCATCCTGTCTCTGAGCAATTTCATTCACAGACATGACTTCAGCTGTCATCTGCGTGCTGATGACTGTCAGATCTACCTCTGACTGGCTCCAGACTGGCTTCCTCCCGTTCAAACTAGGATCACAGCCTGCCTTTTTGACATGTCCTCATGAGCTGTCCAACCATCAGGTTAAGTTCAGTATGGTCCAAACATGGCTTTTGATCTTTCCCTTGAAACCCTCCCTACTATCTCCTTTTGCAGTCACTGAAAACAACACTTGCAGCATGTAACCTGGGCGATATATTTGACTTAGACTTCCCTCTAGGTCCTCACACCCAGGAAGCGTTTAAATGCTGTCACATCTTCCTGCATTGTCTAAGATCCAGCATTTTCTCTTTGTCCACACAGTTAAAATTCTCACCAAGGCCCTTATTTCACATCTTGAGTACTGTAACCACTTCCTCTCTGGCCTTGGCAAATGCACTCTTGATCCTCTTTTATCCATTCAAAGCACTGCTGCAAAGCATGCCTTCTATGTCACCACTGTTTTTGTGTCCGTTCCCTATTGGCCTCTTCTTCTCTACCATATCAAACACAAATTACTCACCTTTTGCTTTTAAAGCCTTCATGGACTATCCTCTCCCTGTCTATCAGCTTTTGTCTGCTATTGAGATGTCAGTCCCCACCTCCATCTGGCAATGATTCCAGCCTTCATCTTTCACTTGTTAAATTTTCAAGCAAGCATCTGTCTGTGTTCCCACCCATGCTGCCCCTCCATGCCTGGCAGGAGCTTCCCATAAATGTTGCCAAGCCACCTCAATATCCTCCTTCAAATCCCTCCTTAAAACTTTCCTCTGCCCATGATGCCTACAAGAAACATGATGCTGGTTATTTAGCCTTTGTGGTGCGATTGCTTATCATGTTGATTATCTTATTATTACCTTGTGCTCCCCTTGTCTGTTGCATCTACCTTTTGTCTTGTTTTATACTTAGATTGTAAACTGTTCAAGGCAGAGACTTTTTTTTTTTTTTTTTGCTATGTGCTTGTCAGAGCTAGCACAATGGGGCTTGATGGAGGCCCCTAGGTAGTACTGCAATATAAATAATAGGATTGGTCCTCTTCTTTCTTACATCCCTTGATCAACAGTGGAATAGTTACTGTTTCAATTATCTTTATTCTTTTGAATTAACACCCCATTGTGATGTATAGAGGCATTTAAGACCTATTTATTAGGCTGTCTGCAGCCTAAGGCAGTACAATGGCTGACCTTTGGAAGTTTTTCATGGTAACTATGACTTCCAGAGAGTTAATTTCTTAAACTGAAATCTTAGATTCTGAAATACAAGATGTCAGCCTCCAAACAAAATGTTTCAGCTTGTGGAGCTATCACAGTGTAGCCTAATGGGACCCCTGATTTTTTAAGCACTTATTAATTCACTAGAGAATGTCTAAGTTAGAGGAAGCAAGATTGTGGAAGAGGGCTGGAACTGTGGAAATCAGCGTAGAGACAACAGTTAAATTCTCTTTTCTTGGGCATATTTTTAGCAAGTTGTAAAGTTGGGCGGGGGGGGGGGAGATTATTCTACTAAGACTCTGAACAAGCTTTAGCTTTGTTTGTAAGTTTTATCTTGCACGCAAGATAAGAATCTAGTTTAGTCTTTCCCTGAAATTGAAAAGGTAAGTCATTTAGGTATGGCTGCGTTATTTATGAAAAATGCAAGGCCACTGTGATATTTGCAATCATTAAACATGCTAACAACCTGTCAGTATTCCTCAATTGAAAATGCAATAAACCTTACTAAAACTTTCCTTCTTCTAGAAAATTAAACTTCCCTATTACTCTTTTTTTTTCTTCTTAAAACTCATTCATGTAAGTGTCATACATTTGGTGTATTCATCTAGCATGATTGGAACACATGTTCCATGCCCCAAAGCAGCAGATACCATCCATGTATAGGAGATCTTCCTATTCAGCTTAGGTTTCATTGGGGAAACTATTATTGTAAATTGGTAATTTAGGAAACATGATCTAATCTAGGTTTCAGAGTAGCAGCAGTGTTAGTTTGTATCCGCAAAAAGAAAAGGAGTACTTGTGGCCACTGCATGCATCCGATGAAGTGAGCTGTAGCCCACGAAAGCTTATGCTCAAATAAATTTGTTAGTCTGTAAGGTGCCACAAGTACTCCTTTTCTTTTTATAATCTAATCTAGTTTGCTGAAGTGACAATAAATCATGCTGTTGAGGCCTAGCTTTCTCCCACAAGGTTTTCTCCTGGGATATGACACACTGATGTTAAATTATTATTTTTTTCTTTACACTTACCTGAATATGCAATGATCAGTGATACAGTGTCTTTTCACTCTGACTGTTAAGGGAACACAATACAGAGAGAGACATTAAAATTCATGCAGGATAGTCCCATGGATCCAAGGGTCTCCACAGAGTATTGGGCATTTGTACGACAGTCCAATGCTTCCCTCCTATATTTTCCCTTTCTCCATAATGGCAGAGCTTTCTCAGGAGCTATTCTGTCATGAGTTCCATACTGCAATTATCCCAACCCCATTCTCCCTGAGAGGGATGGTCCCAATGTGTGGAAGAGGGAGTCATTGGAAGATGGTGTAAATTCCATGCAGGTTGAAGTGGAAGATGCTATGGAGAGGGGCTATCCATTCAGTCCCATATCTGCCTGTCCGACCCTGGGTCTTGGACCTGCAATACCCCAGGTGTGTTGTATCCCTTAGAAGTATATTCCAATGACCTATTGTAAGCTAAGTGGCCATCCCTCCCTGTCACTCTCTGAGGGAGGCCACACCTCCTCGCTGCCACATACCTGTAAAGATGAGCTCAAAAGCGGGGAATTAGCTGCACCTAGTGCTCTGGCTCTCTGGCCGGGCACAGCAAAACAGCTGTCTATGAGCCTCAGGCAGGGCAGTAAACAATTTGTAGGTTCTGACCTACAATCAGGGCAGAGCAGGTAAGCAGTGTGTGAGCACCAGCATAGTCTAGGGGCTCAGATAACGGTGCCTAATATGGGGAGCACCCCAGGAGTGGGGTGGCAGTGGGGACGCGGGTCTGCCCAACTCCACCCCATCCCAGCCCAGGGCCCTAACATTGGTAGAGTGGTCCACCACTGGGTAATCAGGGATCTGTCCGCAACACACTGAACTAGAATCAGGCCCGCACTTAACCAGGTGGTCATCTAGTTCCCCCGGGCTACTTCCTACCATGGGGATTGGTACATCTATAAGCCTGTGGAATTGTGGGATACTTTTGGTGGACTCTCAGAGCATGAGTCTAGTGGGGCTGTGTCTGCACTGCAAAGAAATAGGGCTTGAACCCTGGGTCCTGGCTCAAGTCAGGCTCAGACCCTACGCTCCCATGGGTTTGTGGGACATAACATCTGAGTCCAGGGTTAATGTAATTTGTGTGTAGACAGGAGGGGTCTACATCTAGGGGTCCTCCGTCTTCTCGGGGGTCTCTGGCCAGTGAGATGTGTCTGTCTCCCTTGGCAGCTCCATCCCAAGTGACCTGCAGGGCCCACCTTTTGTATTTCCGCTTCCTGTCCAGCCCTTCCTCTTCCAGTTGGGTGGACATGGCTCTCCTGGTTCTGCCCACCGTGGGCATGTTGTGGTCCCTCCTTGTCACTCTCTAAGGGAGGCCACACCTCCTCACTACACCCATGAGCCTCCCACAGATCTGCCACTTATTCCTCCTCCTGGGATCTGGCATTTCTCACAGCTTGGTCATTTAGCTCATACTGAAAAGCAGTAAATAAGCTTAATGTAGTTAATTTTATTTGGAACTCAGAAATATAGGCAATAAAAATGAAAACCTTCTGAAAACCAACTGAGACTTTATGAATTCTTATTTAAGTCTAAAAATGTAACTGCCTCAGTGACTGATTAATTGTGGATTCTGAGCTCATTTCAATTTTGTGCAAATCCCTTAGAGTTAGGTCTACACTGCAGAGTAAGCCCAGGATTTAAACTGAGGCTCAAGCCTAAACCCCCTCCTGTCTACACACAAATTACATTAACCCTGGACTCAGTTGTTATGTCCCACAACCCCATGGGAGCGTAGGGTCTGAGCCTGACTTGAGCCAGGACCCAGGGTTCAAGCCCTATTGCTTTGCAGTGCAGACACAGCCCTACTAGACTCATGCTCTGAGAGTCCACCAAAAGTATCCCACAATTCCACAGGCTGACTTTCTTTGTCCTCTGGACAGTCAAGTTTTCCCACACTGCACCATGAACAAAGGGCTATAGCGGCCACATTTTGGGAGGGCACTAAGAAGTCTGGGATATGGATGGTTGGACTCAGGCCCACATAATGCAGTGTAGATACTGGAGTTCCAGGTTGGGACCCAGGGTTCAACAGTTCATAAACTGGGGTTACAAATGAGAGCAGACACTTAAACTCTAGTTCAACAAACACAGGATCTGCTAACTCAAATTCTGCTAACAGTAGGCTTACATTGCACTGTAGACATACCCTTAATGGCCCTGAAAATAAGGCCTCATTAAAATGTGGAACTGGCAATGAAATTGCTTTTCCAGCCCAGTAAATAGGGACCAAACATTTCTTTTAAGCCACCAGATATCTGAACTTGGTTGTATAATGCTAATTTCAATTATTTGTTATGTAATATCCCATGAAGCAGGTGAACTGTGTGGCTCAGTGAAAGGGACGTTATCAATTATTGATACATTCTAACAGTGTATATTTTGTGGGGCCAGACTGTGTTGTTACTTACATCAGTGTAAATCATGAGTAATCGGTGAAATCAATGGAATTACACTGGTGTAAAACCAATCAAAAACAGAATCTGATTCAAAGCATGTACGTACAGTTTAGAAGTTATCATAAATGAAATATAAATGCAATGAACAAAACAGCATTTTCACCCTTACTCTTTGTGTTCCCTTAAAATTTATAAAAGGTCTTGTATGTGGCATAGATTTCTAGATAAAGCATGGTACTTAGTGTGATTTTCTTAAGGATGCTTTTCAATGATCTAATTATACATCAGTTTCTTTGGGGAGTGTTTCACTTTGTATAACATCCCTTTATATTTCTGAAAATTTCAGAGCCTCTAGAAGCTGGGCAAATTTTTATTTTTTCTTATGTGTTGCTATTTCTCACACACACACACACCCGCCCCCCAAAACGATGCTCATTCCAAATTGACTGCTGTTCATCTGGATGCACGCTTTTCAGAGAATAGGTCAGAGGGTACACTCTGGAGCCTTCATATGCCAAGATGACAAAAAATAAAATCAATTTCTATTCCCTAAAGAATAGAATGTCATTTACTATATGCTACTAATTTCTGTTGTCATGTAAGCCCACAGACCAAGATGAAGACAAGATTTTGGACGAACATCACATGGAAGTTTCAACATAGCTAGATAACAAAGTAATGTGGCCATTAAGGTGTTGTTAGGAATCTGGAAATGGGAGACCTACTAATGAGCTGTGAGGGAATAGTTGGGTGTAGTGAGAGTGGGATTTTCACTGTATGAACCATAATATATACCTAACTGTTGAAGAAGAAAAAGAAGTGGCACAAGTGGATTTCTATACTTGCAGTTAAAAGCAAGAATGTTTGAGAAAAGATTTGGACACTTTCTTTTTCTGAAACCTATTACCTACAGTAGATATTATTGCCACAGTCATGTTAAATTAACCCTTGTAACTTGAGGTGTCAGCACTTCACCTTAACTTGGATATGCAACTTTTCTAAACAGACAAGTTTAGATACTGAAGAGAAGCTTACTTTTTCAGGCTGTCTTCTGCATATGAACTTGCTCTGTAATGTGGTGAGTTAGCTGTGTTGATGAATAGCATCATTTTCTATCTATTCATAAAACTCTGCAGCTGGGGTTTTCAAAGTAGACTAAGGGAATTAGGTGCCAATTTGCATTGAATTTCAATGAGAGTTGGGGCCCTTGCAGCCTTAGGTTCCATTGAATATCCTAGAACTTACTGTATATAATTGGTGTGAAAAACATAGGACATCATTTCTTATTTAAAAGATGGCTTTTGTTTGTGTGTTGTGACAATCTGAATCTAAAAAAGACAATATACGTGTTAAGCAGCAAAATACTGAGATTTTGATCTATTAATTTGGTAATATTAAATAAAATCCATCCTTAAAGATCTATGGGTAAAGTAAAAATAAAAAGACATCTGGTACCTCCTTGTAACTGTTTTACTTCTTCTCCTTACCCAATGGTCTGCTTTATTATAAATTAGGGATCAGTGCTTTTTACTTTCTATTTGTTTGCTTGGAAAACTCTACTGGCCCTGAAAGCCCTTGCACTTGTCCATCAGACTTGATTGGTCCGATGATAATGAAACCTTAATATTCTCATTCTGATTACATCTTCTAGTTTTTGCTTCCCACTTCAATTCCAACATAACTTTAGCACTCGAAAGCTTACAAACCACAGAGTGAGAGATTAATTTTTTGTAACATTTGAAAGTTGGTTTTCAAACTTCCAGATGATATGCAGCTGTGGAATTGGTATCTATCTCTAGCAGTTTTTGAGATAGCAGCCACTATCATGTCAAAATGTAAGTTGGGATGGGGTAGCAGGCAACGAGATAGTAATTGGACTGATGTACATTCACACGCTATCTCACAACCTCACAAGGTTTGAAATAAATGCTGTGCACCATTGGAAAGCTCATTGTAACAGCGTTGCAATGATGTATAGCATATGTTGCTAGCCCTGCTGCTCCATGAGATATCAGACTTCAATACTGTCACAGTCCAGCAGTGTGTTTTTGGCATCTGTCCAGGTCTGAATATAGTGAGTCCCAGACCTCCACCCATGTAATTTTCATTCCAGGACTATAAAGTAATTTCTAGAAGTAGCGACTCCAGGAGGCATTTTATGGAATGATACCGTAATATGTTAAGTAGTGTTTTGAGTAACAAAAAAATTAACCTGCAGGTGTTTACATGTGACTTCCTATTTGGAACGGTGATACGTGTATTTATGAAATGTGATGCCTTTTGTTTTCCATGTGTACATTACTTTGGTTTATTTAAACCAAATTTAGCAAAAGAACTAGACATGAAAAACAGCATAGAGTAAATAATCCACATCAAATGACTTCCAACATGTTACGTCTAGACTAGAGAGAGCTTGATTCAAACTCTCATGGGAGAAAGGAAGTGGGCAGGTGGAAGGAAGGTTTGAAACAGTAGCATACCTGGTCGAGGTAAAAGGGGAGATAATGAAGAGACACATTGAGCAGCTCTTAAAAGATAAGCATTCTGAATGGGTAAATGGAATTGAAATTGAAGCTGGCAACCATGTAATTACTGGGAAAGAAAATTATTATGCTTTTTATAGGCCTGAAGATTATGTAGGTAAAAATATTACTGTACAAAGTCAAACTCACATGTAGAGGAGGAAATTGAAAAGGAGAATATGCCAAACACACTTTCTTATGAGTATCTTGCTGCTTAAAAAAAAAAATCCCATATAAGTCATTCTTTTACACTCATCTTTTGTCATTTTTTTAAGGTATGTAGCTAGGAAGCTATTATGGATTTTGTCTCCTGGGTAGTGAATATGATAGAACTCTCCCTATGTGCAGAGTTCAATAGCCTTTTTGTAAAGAGCTGTAGCCTGCTTTGTTGGAGATGTACCACACAAAAACAATCTACCAAAAAAAGTATTTTTTTTAAATTAAAAAATCAGAAACAAAACCCTTCCCCAAGCAGAGATTTAATTCTGAACAATAAGAAGAGTCAGAGACTCCACGAAGTCCACTAGGGATTTTGCAATTGTTTTCACTTTTACATGGAAGGCTTTCAGACAATAAAGGTTTTATCCTGAGGTCCATACATCACTCAAGATAAAATAAGGTAAGATAAGCCAGGCTGGAGTGCAACGCAAGAAGTTCTTGCCACAGTTGTTTTGGTTTTGGTTTGTTTTTTGTTGTTTTGGTTTTAAACACAATATTAACGCATAGTATCTGATTTCCAGAGCCTGTAAACTGCACCTGCACAAAATTAACATTTCAGTAACCTGCAAAACACAATGGGAGCTAGAACCACAAGTGTAGTTCCTAATTGTAAAGTCCAGAATTTCTTTAGGGAGGGGTGGGGAGAATGGGAAGAGGCTCACTCTTCAAGCCCCAGTGATAATTCTACTGTCTATTAGAAAATAAAGCAATTAAACTGTGGTCCTATTCCACCCTTGGGAGGCTAAATCTCACTAGTCTCAATATTCTGCCCAGGGGGATTGTGCCTGGCCCCTACATAAACTATGGAGGAAAAACTCCTTAGATGCTTTTTCCCACCACTGCGTTCACAGGTATGTGGGGCTGCCCACAAGCAAGCAAATATAGTGTATTTATTACATTTGTTTCTAAAGCTGAGAAAGTTTAGAGCCTATTTAATCTCCATTCTTTTTCATTCGTGGAATCAAAGCTGATGATACCTGCATCTGCACCTGAAGAAGTGGGTTTTTTACCCATAAAAGCTAATGCCCAAATAAATCTGTTAGTCTTTATGGTGCCACTTGACTCCTCATTGTTTTTGTGGATACAAACTAACACAGCTGATGCTTTGCTTAGGTAGTTTTTATTACTCATTTAAGATTTTGAATTTAGTTTACTAGCAGTAATAGTAATTTGAATCTGAATTTGTGCTGCGATATTGGGCAACTACTTCTAGAATAACTGTGTTGGCCTTGTCAAGGTTCCTTCCCCACTCTGAACTCTAGGGTACAGATGTGGGGACCTATATGAAAACCCCCTGACCTTATTTTTACCAGCTTAGGTTAAAACTTCCCCAAGGTACAAACTATTTTACCTTTTTGTCCTTGGACTTTCTTGCTGCCACCACCAAGCGTCTAACAAATATATAACCGGGAAAGAGCCTGCTTGGAAATGTCTTTCCCCCCAAAGTCCTCCCCAAACCCTATACCCCCTTTCCTGAGGAAGGCTTGATAAAAATCCTCACCAATTTACACAGACCCAAACCCTTGGATCTTAAGAACAATGAAAAAGCAATCAGGTTCTTAAAAGAAGAATTTTAACTGAAGAAAAAAAGTAAAAGAATCATCTCTGTAAAATCAGGGTGGTAAACACCTTACAGGGTAATCAGATTCAAAACATAGAGAATCCCTCTAGGCAAAACCTTAAGTTACAAAAAGACACAAAAACAGGAATATACGTTCCATTCAGCACAGCTTTATTTTATCAGCCATTTAAACAAAACAGAATCTAACACCTATCTAGCTAGATTACTTACTAAGTTCTAAGACTCCATTTCTTTTCTGTTCCCGCAAAAGCATCACACAGACAGAGAGAACCTTTGTTTCTCCCCCCCTCCAGCTTTGAAAGTATCTTGTCTCCTCATTGGTCATTTTGGTCAGGTGCCAGCGAGGTTATCCTAGCTTCTTAACCCTTTACAGGTGAAAGGGTTTTTCCTCTGGCCAGGAGGGATTTTAAAGGTGTTTACCCTTCCCTTTATATTTATGACAGGCCTCATCACAGAATCTCTCCATTAGCAATAGACCATTTTCATAGCCCACTCACTCTGATTCCGTAAATGTTCTCTCTTAAATAGGACATTACAGCAGTAATATATAATACTGGCAGAGAATCAATAAAAGGTACGTCAGACCTGTTACGAGTATATATTGCAAATACGGAAAATAAAATTGAGCTAAAAACATTTGATATCTGTGCCATTCACTCCATTTATACCTCGGTAAGGATTAACTTAAATAGAACAGCAGTCCCAGTAGTTCTCACAGAGTAGGAGCTGTTTTTGATTTGATACTGCAGGTGGTTGCAAATCAGTGCAGTGGTGGGTCCAGGGTTTTCCTCTATATTAATAGGTTAGGAGACATTTTGCATAGTGTCATTTATTATGGATTGGTGCTACCATTCAAAAAGGGTCAGTATTCAAGTTTATTAGTGAAGGTTGGCAAACATATTTTCTTTTACGGATACTTTCAAATACTTGTTCTAAATATTCTAAAAGTTATTAGGCAAGATATTGATTTTACTGTTGGTTCACAACATATGTAATTGTATTAATGCAATTAAATAATTGAATAAAATGAACATCTGTCTCTACTAATGCATTAAAAATATCAGAAGGACAGGAAGCCTTCAGCTAAATTTTATACAAGTATCAGAGCAGCCTATTAATTTGGAACTATAAATAAAAAATATAGGCTAGTATTAATGGAATTGACTGTGTGTTTCTATTAGCCAGATGTATTTCTTTTTTAAAGGTAAATTATTTGCTATTGAAAATGTAACGTCCATATTCCTGAGGGAACAGAATGTCATTTGTATCATTTAAGCTCATATCCCTGATTTCCAACTGTCTTTTTTCAGTTTTAAATTCTGGTGATAGTCTCCCTTTTTGTGCAAAAAAGTATAAAGTGGCATTGTGCAGTGTTGCCTTGAATACCGTCAAGCTAACATAAATGCTGATGTAGTCATATGAATATATGGAATAGCGTCTCTAATTTGGTTAAATGGCAAAAGCAAACTACAACAATAACAGGGTATTGCTAAGTGATTTCACTGTGTCTCTGTACTAGAGGATTCATTTATTTTAATTCACATCAACCTCATTTTTTATAGGAGGTTTCATTGTAATGGACAATAGTTATTAAAGAATGAGAGTTAACTGTAATTTACAAAATGTGAACCTGGACTCTCTGTTGTTGAGCAAAATGCTGTAGAATGTATCAAACCCAACATATTTTTTTCAGGATGGTTGTTTCTGCACATTTCCTGGTCCATCCTTCCCTTCAGACACTAAAACCTGGTAAACCAGTGGCTTGCGGTATCTTAATTATTTAGGTGCCTTATTATACCTCCCTACACATACCCAAAAGAAGGCTCAGCAGTTGTTGCTCAAAATAGATGAAAAAAATCATACACATTCCTACCACAGTCCAAAAATGCCATTCAGTAAATAAAGGGTCATAGTCATCGCAAAGTAAGTAAGCAAACGTACATACCCTGCTTCTTGTTCTAAAAGATGATTTCAGATCATTTAATCTAAAACAGTATCTCTTTTTCCTTAGGTGTATTAAGGAATCAATTGTTGGGGAAAAAAATCCAATATGTGCCCTAAAGTTAACTGAGCTGCAAAATTCCTGTCTGATATAAACTTCTAGTGCTCTACACTTGAGTGATAACAAAACTTTTTCTTGGAAGATATTTGATATCCCGTGTTAAATTTACAATTGGCATTTCTGATTTTTTTTTCTGGTCACACACTTTGTTTCCTTTCAGGTTGAAGAGACAGCAGAAAGTGAGCTCTGGATTTGGGATCAAGCAAAGTTCCACGTATGATGCTGGCGACTCCACAGAGACAGTGAGCAAAGATGAGGGGAGCCAGCATGCTTCATAAAACAGCCCTACAGTGACAAGACTAACACTGATCATTAGGAACAGAGGATATAAAGATTTAGAGGAAAGAGACACCTCTGACATATGGCAGATCTGTACAAAGAAATATGACATGCATTATTTCTAATATAGTATTCAGGACTCATATTCATATTACATTAGACTCGCAGGAAATGTGCTTGCTTCGATGTGTACCAAATCTGAATTGGAGTTTGCAGTCATGCATTTTTCATTCTCGGCTCTCTTGATTGCTGTCTCTTAAAGCAAAAATCTGATTTTACTTATTGTGGCAATGTCCTAGTTTATCATCAGACAAACTGAATTCAAAACATGCAAGGTGAAGGCTACCTGGTTCAAATTTAGTATTGTCCAGAGGACCAGGCAATGAACTGGGAACCAGGAGACTTCAATTCTAATCCCTGCTTTGATGCTGACCTTTTGTGTAAATTTGGGCAAGTCACTTTGCTCCTCCGTGCCTCAGTTTCCCCACCTATATAATGTTAGAAGGTGCATACATTCCTTCATAAATGTATTTGAGGTCTATAGGAAAAAGCCTTATAAATATTAATATTCATTTAGATTTCAAATCACCCCTCCTCTTTTATTTTTCCTGTTCTTGCCCCAGCCTCTCCCCCCACATACGTGTGCATGCATACAAACATGTACATATCAGCTTATTTTAAGGGCTTAACTGTGCTTTTGTTTAAATATCTGTTTTATTAATTCTGCGTGTTTAAGTATTTAAATCATGTTTACGTATCAGTAGTCTTCTTATGTGAAGTAGCACTCTAAGCATTAGGACTTTCAAAATGACAAATTTTGAAAGCTTTGAAATACCATTCTCTTCAAATGTTAAAAAATGATGTGTAAGACCAGCATTTCTCAGCCACTGGGTCAGCGATATTCTCTAACACGGTCAATAGCAACTGTCCTGGGGTCATTAATAGGAATATGAAAAAAACCCTACAAGTTTTGGTTCATAGGGATTCTATAGACCTAATATGACAGTTCTGCAGTCCCCTAATTACAGTGTGATGCTGTGTCCGTATGAGCCTGAAACTCCAAGAGGAATTCTTAATTTCCTATTGAAACCAACAAGTCTTGCCACCCCTAACTCCACTAGCACATTAGATGCCCCTCCTCATTTTCCTTACAGTGGCCTACAATCCTTCTCTCTTTCCCATGTCTACATGGGCACCTGCCTGGCCTGCTCCCCGTAACTGCTGTCTTTGGGGAGATGTGGGGAATAGTAAGATTGTCTGATGTCCTTTCTCAGACATCCATAGCTGGTGCCCATGTTCTCCCATGGGGTGGAGGAATACATTGATTGAGATAGGTAGTTTTTAAACACAATTTCAAATTTGTGGGAATTAAGATTTTAAGAATGTTAAAAATAGTGATTTTGCTTTTTTGTCCGAACTGTCTTTCCTCCTTCCCTCCCAAAGCAGACTTCCTCACTGTTTTGTTGCCTAGACCTCTTCATATTTTGATTCAGAATACCCTTTTCACTCTTACAAGCACAGAAGGAAAGAAGGGAACCATAGCAGATAAATTCCGTGTTTTCTGTTTATGTACATAGGCCTATCGCCATTAGATGAGCATTGTGTTACAAATAATATTGATCAGATTTTAAAATATTTTCTCAGTTTAAATTAGCCATCAGATAACTCCATGTTTTTCTATCTTTTCCACATTTAATGGCCTGAATTCCATATTAGATTTCAGAAGAGAGAGAGCTTTCAAAACACTAAAACTGCAACGGTCATTTACTTGACTTGGCTTTTCCTTAGTAACTTCTTCATGTGCAGCTACATATAATACACCCTGGTGTACGCACTCTCACGCTTGCTTGCTTTCTCTCACTGTCACAGCAGCAATAAACTTCTGTAAGGCTATCCACCAAGAAACCTGCTGGTGTCTACAGGAATTATGCCACACAAACAGCCTGCTTTTTGTTCTATTCCTGCCTCTTACCCACTCCCAGTTTCTCCAAATACCCATGGATACGCAAAGGCCCAGACTTTGTGGGGAGAGATGTGTCAAATTGTTTCCATTCTTCCCTTTTTGCATTATTTCAAGGGTTTCTCCATCATTTTTACTTGGATTTCTGCATCTCCATGCCTCTTAGAGAAGGAGAGCAGATGTCTCAAAAAGCCAATTGTTTTGCTGCCACATTTTAAAACTAGAATGGGTAAAGCTTAGAAAATTTAGAGAACAATTAATCATGCATTGGCAAAGGGATAGTCTTTTCCATATGGATTTTTCAATTTGTGATTGTGAATCTGAAGATTAAAAATAATAGAACATTTAAAAAATTGCAAGTGAAATTGAGTTTCCATCCAGCAAACATTATTCTATACACTATATTTTTCTTGCTGGAAAACTACTGTGGACAACTCACCACAAAGTTAAAACATCACCGACTGTTCTAATACCCTGTTCTGATCTTACTCATTCTTCAGATGTTGTGAATAAATGAAGAGCACTTCTTGAGTCCCCCTAAAACTCCAGTTACTGCAGCTCACTGAGAATCTTTGTGTCTACTCAACTAAATTCATCACAGTCCTAAGTGTAATGCAGCCATAGTGAAAATGTCAATATGCAAAATTTAAATGAAAAGCAAACAATTGTTTATTCATTTTAAAATACTTTCACTTCATCTTAATAATTACATTAATGCACTTAGTAATACTGTAAAGTCATGCAATATGCTTAATGTTAAAGCATGGTATGCCTTAAAATGTTGAAAAAGTGTTTTCTCTGACGAGATATAAAAATTAGTTTGTTATACAATGTGAAAACCCTAGAGGCCCAGCAATTGGGCAAAATTCTTAAAGTTTCAGGAGTCATATTCAGGATATTTCAACTTCTCTCATTAAAATGTGAAACCAAAGCAATTGGCAGTACTAATAGGGAGCTAAGGCTTTGTGATTATTCCTGCCAAACCTCAAATGGTGAGAGGTGCAAGAAAAAGAAAACAATAATTAGTCTTCTGGATCCTGAGAAGTACTTAAGTTGAAGGCAACTGACAGTCATTTGGGAACTAATTCCCAACAATCTATCTAAGCACTACATCATAAATCTTTGGTATGTGTTTGCCAGTTGCCCCATTGCAATACAAGTGGTGGTCACACTGATGTAGTGCAGCTGGACAGTCCAAGGGTAGTGGTGATAAGTATAATTCTCAAGTGGTGCTCAAGATTAGAGCTGAGTGAATAGTTCACAAGACATAACTTCCCCAGCCTGTTTAGCGTCTCTTCCTGTTCATGGAATATTTATGAGAAAATGATGGTTCTCCTTCGAATGCTTGTTCATCTCGATTCCAATCAGGTGTGTGCACACGCACACATGCATGGTAGCTGGAACATTTTTCCCCTAGCAGTATCCATCAGGTAGGCCTGGCCGCCCCCTGGAGTCACAACTTCGTGGCGCTCAATATAGAGCCCTGTCGACCCACCACCCGCTCAGTTCCTTCTTACTGCCAGTGATGGTTAGCTGAAACTTCCCTGTGCGACAAGCGCATTTTGCAGTTTCTTACATTGTTCTCCATTAATTTTCCATTGTTCATTAATAGTTAGTAGTTCATTAGTATTAGATAATTTTCCTTTGGTGGGGAATCCCCTCCTACCCTCTCCCAATGCCAGGGTCTCCGGGCTTCAAAGCCTGTGAGGCCTACAGCAAGTGTATTCCCAGAAGCAATCCTCATACCTTGTGTCTAGAGTGTTTAGGAGAGGGCCATCAGAAGGATAGTTGTGCCATTTGTAAGACCTTTCGGCCCAGGACTTTAAAAGATAGAGACCAGTGCCTGAAGGTCCTGTTGATTGAGGCAGCATTCTGCCCCCAGCCCAACCCTGGGTCGACGGACCCTGTGCCAAGTACCTCCTGCTCAGTGTGGAGCGCTCCGGCACTGTCAGCATGACAGTATCCCAGTAAGGATAAGGACTCACAGGACTGTCCCGGCTCCACTTGCAGCTCACGTGCCGCATGCAGGCACTGTTCGCAATCGCTGTTTCCACAAAATAAGAGGCTGAAGAGCGGTGGATTTCCCACTGTTAGGCCTAAAGAGCCTGCCGCTGTTATACCCAAGTCGGGCTACACCAGTGTTGCTCCACCGGTGATGGTCATGCCGACTCCTGCCCACGGAGAAAGGTGGTTGAGTCTGGACCTTCCTCGCTTGCCGAGGCCAAGCTGTGACCTGCACCTTCCTTCAACAAGATGACCCTCCAATCTCTGAGCCCCGTGCACCACTCCCCAGCACTGGAGCACACCCAGCAGCCACGCTGATCCCCGAGCCCTCGGTGTGAAAGCTCGGTGCCTAGAAGTACCACTCCCCCATGGTCATCGTTTTCAGACACCTCGGAGTTGGAGTCACGCTTCTATTGG
Organism: Chelonia mydas; assembly: GCF_015237465.2. Taxonomy (NCBI): domain Eukaryota; kingdom Metazoa; phylum Chordata; order Testudines; family Cheloniidae; genus Chelonia; species Chelonia mydas. Next base: position 94,077,368 of record NC_057850.1, read on the forward strand.
TCCCGGAGGAGTAGGAGCAGATGATCCATGTCAGTTTGGGACCAGCACCCTTACCCAGCACCATGGCCCACCCAATGGCAGACCCTGGCGCAATGGCCCTTTTGGACTCCCTGGGCCTTTCATCAAAGCCTCGGCCACAGCCAAGGGTCTCGTTCCAGGGCGATGTTAGTGGCCTCAGCCTCATTTGTACCCCCGCCAGCACCACCGGCACCAGTAGGTTTGGGGGTAGGCCCATTAGCACCTTGCGCTACCATCTCAATGCCTCCAACATAACTGTCACTGGGCCTGGGGGGTCCCAGCGGCCCCAATACTGGCGGGGACTCCGGCACTGGTGGCAACGTTGGCTCCGGCACCAACAGCAATTCCGGTGCCGATGGCAATTCTGACATTGAGGATGACATCTGCACCGATAGCACTTTTGGCACCAGCAGTGCCTGAATCAGTGTATACAGCCCCTACACTGAGGGGCACGACACCATCTAGGCTGGCACCGGCCCAAGAAATCTAGGTGCTGCAGGATGTCTTGGGTGCAGAAAGAAGGGAGCAGCCAGCCCTCCCGTGAGTCTCTTCTTCATTCTCACCAGATGAGGCATTGGAGGGCATGGCAACAGCCCCAGCTTTGGAGGGCAACAGTGTTCTGCAGCAATTGTTGTGGAGGGTTGCCCAGGGCCTGGGCATTCAGGTGGAGGAGGTAGTGCAGGATGCAGATCCAATGCCAGACATTCTTGCCCCCTCTGGACATGCATGTATTGTCCTGCCCCTCATAAAGACTATCTCTGACACCACAAAAACTCTGTGGCAGACCGCAGCCTCATTGCTCCCTACGGCTAATCCCTAAAAAAGATGCTACTTTGTGCTGTCCAAGGGTTACGAGCATTTATACACACATCCCACACCTGACTCTCTCATGGTCGATGCTGCCAACCAACATGAGCGTCAGGGCTTCCAGGGATTTTCCCTGAAGAATTGGGAGGAGAAAAGGCTTGACTTTTATGGGAGAAAGGTCTACTCCACTGGAGGCTTACAGCTCCACGTATCCAACCAGCAAGCCATCATCAGCATGTACTCCTACAACACATGCTGGACGATGGCTAAATTCACGGAGTTGCTCCCCTCGGACTTGCGTGGCATTGGTTGAAGAAGGGAGACTGATCTCAAGAGTGTCCCTTCAGGCGGCACTTGACAGGGCAGATGCGGCCACGGGGTTATGGCCACAGGAGTAAGAAGGGGCTCATGGCTCCAGGTTTATGGCCTCCCTATGAGATACAGTAAACCATTTAGGATCTGCCTTTTGAGGGTGACTCTCTCTTCTCAGAGAAAACTGACAAAAGGCTAAACAGCCTTAAAGACTACAGAGCCATCCTGAGGCCTGTGGACCTCTACGCGCCTTCAACTCAGTGGAGACACTTTCGTCCGCAGCCTCCTCAGCGGTTCAATCATCAGAACTGCCAAGAGGGCTCCAGAAGGAGAAATCGGAGCAGAAGGAGAAGGCCGCATCAACCCTCTGGCCAGGGCTCAGGACAGTCCAAGCCATCTTCAGGGCCAAACTGGCCTTTTGAAGGCACAGTCGAGGACGGCACACCAGAGCGAGATCTGGTTCCACCCTATCTTACCTTTTCATCCTAACTATCCCCTTTCTACCATGCGTGGTCCCGTATTACTTCAGACTGCTGGGTGCTCCACACGGTAGAGAGGAGATACTCCAACCAATTCTGTTCCCTCCCGCTCTTTCACCCCCCTTCCCCGTCCCTCTTCAGGGACCCCTCTCACGAGCAACTCCTCATCCAGGAGGTGCACTCACTCCTATCGCTAGGGTCAACAGAAGAGGTTCCTCTGGAGCAGAAGGGCGAGGGCTTCTATTGTTGTTCTATTGTTTGTTTCCTAATACCGAAAGCCAAAGGCGGCCTCAGGCCCATCTTGGACCTGCGAGAACTCAACAAGTTCATGAAGAAACTCAAGTTCTGCATGGTCTCTTTGGCTTCCATCATCCCCTCACTGAATCCAGCAGACTGTTATGCCATCCTTGACTTGAAGGATGCATATTTTCATATCGCAATCACTCAGACCCACAGAAAATACTTCAGGTTTGTGGTGAACAATACCCACTACCAATTCACAGTCCTTCTGTTCAGCCTGTCAGCAGCACCTTGAGTCTTCACCAAGTGCATGGCAGTCATTGCTGCATTCCTGCTCAGGCACCAGGTACAGGTGTTTCCGTACCTCGATGACCGGCTGATCAAAGACTGCTCCAGGACCCAAGTGGAAGCTCATGTCAGATTAATCAGAGCCATCTTCAACAACCTGGGTCTCCTAAATAAAGCAAAATTGACTCTGTCCCCCATCCAGAGGATAAATTTTATAGGGGCAGTACTGAATTTGACCCAAGCTGGGGCATACCTGCTGGAAGCAAGGTTTCAGGCCCTGACAGATATCATTCAAGGCCACAGCAAGGAACTTCCTGAAGCTTCTCGGACACATGGCTGCCTGAACCTACATGGTACAGCATGCCAGACTCAGGCTTTGATCTCTTCAGTCATGGCTCCCGTCAGTGTATTGTCCAGCCCAGGACAGCTTGGACAGGATCATGACCCTGCCTCGCCCAATCATTGACTCCCTCATCTAGTGGCTTAACCCTCAGGAAGTGTGCTCAGGGGTCCCCTTAACCTATCCGCAGCTGTCTCTCTCACTAGTGACGAACGCATCAGACTTGGGCTGGGGAGCTCATCTGGGAGACTGCAGGACCCAAGATCTCTGGTCTCAGGCAGACCTGGCTCTCCACATCAATGTCAGAGAGCTAAGAGCAGTGCGCCAAGCATGCTAGACCTTCCAAGAACATTTAATGGGTCATTGTGTATGAGTTATGACAGACAATACAACAGCAATGTTCTATATCAACAAATGGGGGGTGCATGCTCCTCTCCCCTGTGCCAAGAAGCCTTCATGCTGTGAGACTTCTGTACAGAACATTCAATACACCTGCAAGCATCGTACCTCCCTGGGGTACATAATGAGCTGGCGGACCACCTCAGCAGGTCGTTTCATGCCCAAAAATGTTCCCTTCATCCAGACATCGTATTCTCAATATTTCAGAGGTGGGGCTTTCCCCAGATAGACCTATTCACCACGCGACGCAACAGAAAGTGCCAGCAGTTCTGCTCCTTCCAGAATCTCATCTCAGGCTCCAGAGCGGACGCATTCCTCCTTCCATGGGGATGCTATCTCCTTTCCACCCATACTGCTCATTCACAAGATACTCCTCAAGTTCCGGAGGGAATGAGCTCAGGTCATATTGATAGCACCAGCCTCCTAGATGTCAGTGGAAGCTCTGGTCACTCTTTCATTCTTCCCAGACCTTCTGACACAAGATCACGGTCATCTTCAACATCTGAACCTCAAGTTATTTCACCTCATGGCATGGAAACTCCATGGTTGAACCCGATGGCGCTTTTCTGTTCAGACCAGGTTAGGCAAGTCCTCCTTGGCAGCAGGAAACCCTCTACGAGAGACACCTACCTTGACAAGTGGAAGAGATTTTCAATCTGGTCAGCGCAGCGCCATTCGTTCCTGATGCTAGCCTCAATGCCACTCATTTAGGACTACCTCCTCCATCTGAAGCAGCAGGGTCTTTCATTGTCTTCAGTAAGGGTGCACTTAACCTCCATATCGGCCTTCCATCTGGGTGCAGAGGGCCTCTCGGTGTTTGCTAATCCTATGGTCAGCCGATTTTTAAAAGGACTCAGCAGACTGTAATCTCACGTCTGTCAGCTTGTCCTCATCTGGGACCTCAACCTGGTCCTCTCTAGGCTCATGGGAACACCATTTTAACCGTTAGCAACATGCTCCCTGCTCTACCTCTCTAACAAGGTGGTGTTCCTGGTAGCAATAGCCTTGGCCAGGAGGGTGTCTGAGCTCAGGGTCCTAATGTCAGAGCCTCACTACACCCTGTTCTATAAGGACAAGGTTCAGCTTAGGCCTCATCCTGCTTTCCTCCCAAAGGTTGTGTCACAGTTTCACATCAACCAGGACATTTTTCTCCCAGTGTTCTACCCTAAGCCTCATTCCAGTAGTGGGGAACAGAGACTCCACTCTCTGGATGTCTGCAGGGCAACCAGCCTTTTACATCAAGAGAATGAAACCATTCAGAAAATCAGTCCAGTTATTCATGGCAATGGCAGACAGAATGAAAGGTCTGCCGGTGTCATCACAACATATCTCGTCATGGATAGCGTCCAGTATTCGTGAGTGCTACAATCTGGCAGGGGTTCCTGCACCTCCAATCACTGTGCCCTCCACCAGGGCACAGGTTTCATCAACAGCGTTCCTGGCTCAGGTTCCCACACAGGAAATCTGCAGAGCAGTGACGTGGTCCTCCATCCATACTTTTGGCACACGCTATGAGATTACCCAGCAGGCCAGAAACAATGCGGCCTTCAGACGAGCAGTACTCCAATCAGTGGAAGACTCTGACCCCACCACCTAAACTTGGGCTTGTGAGTCACCTGATTGGAGTCGACATGAACAAGCAGTCGAAGAAGAAAAAACTATTACCTTCTCGTAACTGTTGTTCTTTGAGATATGTTGTTTGTGTCCATTCCAATACCCACCCTCCTACTCCTCTGTTGGACGAGCCGGCAAGAAGGAACTGAGGGGGGTGGCAGGTCAACAGGGCTCTATATTGAGCGCCATGAAGGCGCGACTGCAGGGGGCACTCAGGCTGACCTGACGGATGCTGCTAGGGGAAAAATCTTCTGGTTACCATGCATGTGTGTGCACATACGCCTAATTGGAATGGACATGAACAACACATCTCAAAGAACAGCAGTTACGAGAAGGTGAATAACCATTTTTTTTTTCAAATGTACTCATTGTTCACATTTATTCAACACCTTTCTTTTTTTTTTTTAGTCTGTACATTGATACGGTTTCAAGTGCCCAATAATCAGTATTGGGATTCAAATTCTGTTGCTTGGCTGTGATAGGTAACATTTTTTTCTGTTCCCTAACAGGATGAGTACTCAGCTGTGTCCATTGGGGACAGTTATACATGCAAATAGAAAATTTTATTTCAGCAACTACTTAAGCATGTAACTTTGATATATTCTGTCTGCGACAAGTCAGGGCAGTTATTTTAAAACTGGCCAAAAGAGCACAAAAAATGCAGAATCATGACTAAAGTGATCTTAGCTTAAAATTTCCATAAATATCTGTTCAACATGGACCTAATCACCATAGAAACAGAACACCTCATGATCTTCAGTTGTGAGCATTCTTACAATACTTTTGTGAGGCAGGGACGTATTATTAACCTCATTTTGCACATGGGAAACTAAAGCACAAAGAGATTATGACTTGCCCAAGGTCACGCCGGAAATCTGTGACAGAGCTAAGGAACTCAGGACTCTAAAGTCCTAGTCTAACATTCCAGCCATTTGGTAAACTTTCTTCATCATATAGAAGTACATTCAGTACTCAACTCTACTAAATGCAGATTTTTGAATCCTTGATCTCATATGAAATTGCTATAGTCACTGATTTATAAATGTTTATCTCTCTAGAAGCTTACTAGATGTTAACAAATATAAAAAAGAATATTTACCACGTATGAATGGGTCATAAACACTGCTCATACAGTAATGGGAAGCCATATGAGTAATCTTCAAAATAAAGTGTACTCTTCTAATGACAATCTTAGAGATCTGTTCTTTAGGAAGCTGCTTATTCTTAGGGATCGGATATAATTTCATACATGTATAAAGTGTCCAAATATCAGAATTATACACAATAATGAAATTGTTTGATTAGTTATTGGAGGAGCATGTTTGAAACTTTATATCGGGGTGGGCAAACTACGGCCTGCGGGCTCGATCCGGCCCGTAAGGGCTTTGGATCTGGCCCACGGGATTGCCACCTCCGTGGCACCGCGGGCTCCATGCCGCTCCCAGAAGGAGCTGGCACCACATCCCTGCGGCTCCTTGGCCGGGGGCAGGGGGGTGGGTTGGCAGAGGGCTCCGTGTGCTGCCCTCGACTGCAGGCACCACTCCCTGCAGCTCCCACTGGCCAGGAATGGGAAACCGAGACCAATGGGAGCTTCATGGGAGGTACTCTCAGGCGAGGGCAGCACACGGAGCCCTCAGCCCTCCCTTCCCCTAGGAGCCGCAAGGACGTGGTGCCATCTGCTTCTGGGAGTGGCGCGGGGCCAGGGCAGGCAGGCAGGGAGTCTGCCCTCACCCCGGTGTGTGCCACTGCCACCCCCGAGCTGCTCCAGATAAGCAGCGCCAGGCTGGAGCCCACACCCCGAACTTCTCCTGCACCCCACACCCCAATGCCCTGCCGTGAGCCCCCTGCTGCACCTCGCACCCCTCCTGCACCCCAACCCCCTGCCCTGAGCCCCGTCCTGCACTCCTCCCTGCACCCCTGCCCTGAGCCCCCTCCCGCACTCTGAACCCCTTCCTGCACCCCAACCCCCTTCCCTGAGCCCCCTCGTACACTCCACACCCTCCTCTGCCCCAAACCCTTGCCCTGAGCCCCTTTCTGCACACTGCACCCCCTCCCACACCTAGCACTCCCTCCTGCACCCCAACCCTCTGCCCCAGCCCTACATTCATGGCCCTGTATGCAATTCCCCCACCCAGATGTGGCCCTCGGGCCAAAAAGTTTGCTCACCCCTGCTTTATATTAAACTTGCTTATCTTTTTCAGAGGAATAATAGAGAGAAATGCTCTTTGGGGAAAATTTGATCTATTTTGTATTTCTTTCTTACTTTGAAGGATGGCCCCCACAACTTCACCTGCATGGCTGCTTAAATATTTTATGAGATAAATTCCAAAACAATGTTTATCCTATTGTCCTCCTGATGGCAAAATAGAGTATTTTGGTGGAATTCTGTGAAGGGCCTCCAAGACAGGTATCACAGGACTCTCAGTTCAGGAGAAGGCAGGGGCTATAGTGGCTTTAAGTTACCTCTATGTCCTCCCAGTCTTCAAATTCCCATATTTCTGTGCTGCAACCATGTTCCCCTCCCCGCAAGTACACTTGTGAGGGGTCCTCAGTAGGCAATCCACAGCTATCTTCCTCAGTTCTTGTGAAGGAAAACACATTTGCATATACTGGATCAGTAAATGTATTCATGGATAATCCTCCCACAGCTGGACACAGGGATTTTAGGACTCCTTTATAACCCCCCAGCCCTTTTACCTGGTTTATAGGGCCCAGGCCAGGAGATGAGGCTTTTTAAACAGTAAAGACCCAAATAACAGAGGAATAATCAGAACCAAAAATCTAAAATCAAAACACTCTTCTTTTCAATTACTATTCTGAGTGATATATTGAACAAACATAAGCATGTTAAAGTACAAATGTAATTATGTTGGCTCTTTTAATCACTAAGAGAATATATTCAAAGTGGCTCCATTTTGGGTGCTAATTGATCGTAATCAGAAAAGGACTCTGCATAATGAATCTAGCTCCTGACACAAATGGATATCATAATTCTTAGGTTATTGCCATTTGAAAGGGGGAAAATACAGCTAGGGAAAGGACAAACAGACCTGTGCCATTTATCATTTAATTTTTGTTTTCCATGGAAGAAATTGTAAAAGGAGAAAGAGTTTGTATATACAGAATCAGTAAATACTTCAGACGACATCAACTCATTTGCTGAACTCATTAGCCAAAAACAGTGCCTACAGTATTTGTACAATGCACTGTATTTCTTTTATTACAAGTGGATTGGTCTTCCAGTCATATAATCAATATGAATATAAATGGATTCAACATCCAGTTTTCTGCATAGTTTCACATTATACATTATTATACTCCATTGGTATCGAATTAGTAGAACTTTTAGTTAAAGGCACAGTCTTAGAGATGTGTTTGGCCTCGTGCATTTATTTCTGCAGACTATGGCAGTGGAGTCTCAATCACTATGGGTATAAGCCAGAACCCATTGAAGCCAATCCCAAAACAATTCCCAAATAAATAGTATAGAGCATTATTGTATAGGTCACTTGAAAAAGCCATAAGAAACATTAAAAAGTCAGAATTCAGGAGGGTCTGGAATAAGCACATTGCTGTTTCTGCACATTAAAAGAGACCATCTCACGTGTATTTTGAAAGGGGACTAGCAAATTAGAGTCACTGAATCACATTTACTGTATTGAAGTAAACCAGTCAGTAGGGAGGCAGAGTGGCCTCCCTCCGAACTGGAGTGTGAAGGACCACTACACTTTCCTGGGTGGGTGGAGCCAAATCTGCCCCACCCCCTCTCTGGAAGTACCAGGTCAGGACAGGAGAAAAGGAGAACCCTGGAGCTCAATTGCTGCTGAGCCACTGGAGAAGAATGGACAGCTCTTCTAGGGAGCGAACACCTCTGCAAGAGCCCAGCCCAGCCTCAGAGTGGACCAATGCCTTGCAGTCGGGGAGGCAGACAAAGACATTAGGGGGTGAGAAGCAGCTCAGTGGTTTGAGCATTGGCCTGCTAAACCCAGGGTTGTGAGTTCAATCCTTGAGGGGCCCATTTAGGGATCTGCGGCAAAAATTGGGGATTGGTATTGCTTTGAGTAGGGGGTTGGACTAGATGACCTCCTGAGGTCCCTTCTCACCTTGATATTCTATTATTTTATTCTATTCTATGATTCTAAAACGCTGCCAGACGAAGAGCTGCCAGAGCTTCCAGCAGCCGAGTATCCCGAGGAGACAGAGGATCTTTGGACCACTGAGCCCTACACCCAGACTGTCATAGGAAGTAGCCCAAGGGGACCAGACTCTACTCTGGTTCTGCTGCCGGAGTGTGGGTCAACATGTTTCTGGAGGATCCCCGCTGACCAAGTGGTGGACCCATCCGCCACTGTTAGGGCCCTGGGCTGGGACCTGGTGGAGCAGGGTGGGCCCGGGTCCCATTACCCCTGCTGCCAACCCCACCCCTGGGGTAGCGACCTATTCACCCCTAGACCAGAAGGCCTGTGTGTTGCTTGTAGTCTGCTCCAGCCAGGCGGCTGTGGGCTAAAGACGGTGGCTCGGCACCGCCCAGAGCGCCAGAGCTCCCATATAGACTGCTAATTATAGGCTGTTAATTACTGTCAGCCAGGCAGCTGTGGGCTAAAGACTATTATGATTCGTCCTGCCCAGGGGCTCAGGGCTTTCCCCTATAAGACTCTTACGTGTGGTTTGCCAGCAGTGAGGCAGAATGTGAGGGACCACTACACAGACCCCGCTGTCTTTGTTAACCCTGTGCCGTATTTTTCCATCAGTATGTACTATGTTTTCTTCCTCACCATTAGTACTTGTGTTTAGTGGAATATGGAGTTCAGATAGGTGAGCAGCTCTTGTTTCCTTTAGTGTAACAATGATTTGTTTTGCAGTGGCAATGCCCTATGAAAGTTTACATGTATTTAGGTATAAGTGATCATTGATCACACTCCTTTATTACAGCATATTCTTCTCAACAGTCAAGGAGTCATTTGTGGAGTCCTTTAAGCAATGGACAAGACATAAATCATAAGCCACCTATCTGCCCCCCAAACATCTTACGCAGTTAAACAAATTAAGTTTGTGTAGCCATTATGATATTGGCTGCTGCTGTATTAGTTTCCTCCCAGCATGATTTACTGGTACCAAGTATGACTCCGGTCACACTGTGAGTGCATGAGCATGTTCCAAAGCAGTCAAAACTATAAGAATCTCTCCTTATTTTTTCCTGGGTGATTTCAGCTGCATCCATCACCAGGAACCACTATTCTAATTAGCAGTGGAAAGGCATAACTTGACGATAGTTACTAAAAGATAATATTGTAGCATTTGCCATGTAATTGATATTGCTTCCAGAGAAGGTGCCATGTAGTTACTGCATTGTTAATAAAAAATATGAGCAACATGTATAATTCATTACCTATATGCACTATACAGCCATAGGTTGCAATAATTTTGCAGTTTAACCATGGCATATAATTGGTGCCATGTGTATTTTTCAACTGGCTTTTTTTAAAGACCTCTGCATTTCTTGGGTCTTCATTCAGCTTATTCCATAAGCACATTTGCTTTAAAATATTACGCTTTTCTTTGGGTCTATGTACCTTTAAGGATTAGTTTTATTCTATGTGGTAATATTTACTGGGATAGCGTGCAGAGGACTGGAGGTCTATATTTTGAACATGTAGTTGCCTCTGGTAAATTAGTCTCTCTAAGACTCGAAGGTGTGACGATTCAGATAGAGCAAAGACATAGAAAGTAGTGCTAGCAACACACCTGGCGAGTTGCTTCACATACAGCTCAGAAGGCACAGTGACCCTAATTTTCAGACAGAAAAGCTAACCAGAATGTCCAGTTCTGCCTTTGGTGCTTAACTCAACATTGAAAGATGGAAACACCTACTTAACAGGCCGAAACCCAAATGCCCATTTGGGATGCTAAATAAGGGATGTGAATCTCCTCCTAAGGACCCCATGTATGAAAATTGGGCCCAGAGACAGAAGATATGCACAGATACTCAGAATGATGACTGTAAAAGGCCCAGTCCTGCTCCCATTAATATGAAATAGTTTTGCCATTCTCTTCACTACAAGCAATGTCAAGCCCTCATTAAGGGGAAGAAAATAGGAGCCGTGCTTTTAACTCCACTGAAATACTGAAGAACAGGTGGATTTTTGAGACAGGATAGAAAATAATAGTGGTTTTTTTTTTAATTAAAGTTAGGATTTTTCTTTCTAAATAGAGACATTTAGCATCTGTGGGGGAAGTACTGAGGAGCTATTTACAGACCCCTTTGTGAGAGTCCCCCCAAACCTCTCAGACTGTACCGGACAGCTAGTTTATGTATGATTTGAGCTGAAATAATCCAAGCTCTGAAGAACGACAATTTAAAAAAAAGCCCTGGTGGTTGTGATGGATCAAGGAACCATGGATGGGTGAAAGAATAATCCCTCGCCCTGTGGCTTCTTTCTACTTTTCAAGTAGAAGAAAAAGTAAATAAGAGAGTGGGGGGAGGGTTTTTTTTCCCAATTTTATTTTCACAGGTTTATTTTCCCCCTCACTTTTCATCTTTTCTCCCTTTTCCAGAGGGAAATGGGAAAAAAGCATGTGGAATAAACATACGAGTGGGGAGGGCCGCAGCATCTTAAAATGGAACTTTTTATATTTTTCAACAAAAGAAACAAATTATTTTAATTTATAATCAAACAACATTTTGTTTCAAGTTTTCCATTGAAAAATCAAAATTTTAATACAAAAATGTTTTGTTTCAAACATTTGGTGGAAATAAAATTGGATGTTTCAACCAGCTCCATCTTGAATCAAAACTACTTGCCTAAAGCAGTTTATTAACTCTGCAGGCTGACTGTGAGGCCTGTAATCTCCAGGGACCAGAGCCTAGATCCTAGTGCAGGTTTTTAATACCTATTTTGCTTTGGTCTTCACTAAAAAGTTTAGTTGTTACCAGATGTTTAACACAATTATTAACAACAAGGTGATGAGAACACAAGCCAAAGTAGAGTAAGTACAGGTTAAAGAATATTTAGCTAAGAAGTATTCAAGTTGGCAGGGCTTGATGCAATTCACCCTAGTATACTTAAAGAACTAGCTGAAACAATCCCAGACCCATTAGTAATGATCTTTGAGAACTCATGGACAACAGGTGAAGTCCTAGAGGAATGGAGAAAGGCAAACATAAAACCTATCTTAACAAAGAAGACCTAGGGAAATAATAGATCAGTCAACCTAACTTTGTTTAATAATTTGTTCCAGTATCTTTCTGAGTATCAATCACTTTGTAACACCTAGAGCAGTGGTTCCCAAACTAGGGGCGCCACTTGTTCAGGGAAACCCCCTGGCCGGCCGGGCCAGTTTGTTTACCTGCCTCGTCCGCAGGTTTGGCCGATCGCAGCTCCCACTGGCCATAGTTTGCCGTTCTCGGCCAAAGGGAGCTGCGGGAAGCGGCGTGGGCTGAGGGACGTTCTGGCCACCCTTCCTGCAGCCCCCATTGGCCTGGAGTGGTGAACCGCGGCCAGTGGGAGCCGCAATAGGCCGAACCTGCAGACGCGGCAGGTAAACAAACCGGCCTGGCCGGCCAGGGGCTTTCCCTGAACAAGCGGTGCCCCCTCGTTTGGGAACCACTGACCTAGAGGATAACAGGATGGTAAGCAACAGCCAAAATAGATTTCTCAAAAAACAAATCATGCCAAACCAACCAATTTCCTTCCTGATAAGGTTACTGGCCTAGTGGATGAGGGAAAGCAGTAAATGTGATATATTTTTATTTTAATTAAATTTTTTGACATAGTTCCATATTATATTCTCATAAACAAACTAGAGAAATGGGGCCTAGATGAAATTATTACAAGGTGGTTGCACAACTGGTTGAAAAGCCGTATTCAAAGAATAGTTATCAATGGTTCACTTTCAAACTAAGAGGATGTATACAGAGGGGTTTCACAGAGGTCTTCTCTAGTACTGTTCAGTATTTTCATTAATGACTTGGATAATGGAGTGGAGAATATGCTTATCAAATTGCAAGCTGGGAGGGATTGTAAACTCTTGTTTCAGTGTTGCTGAATCTGCATTTTTTGCTGAAAAACAATTCCCCTCAGCTCTAGTTGTTAGTACTGCGTGTTTTGAGTCTTCTTATGACTGATGACTTCTACTAATGTTTAGGCCTTCTTGTAGAAGCAAAAGTTTTGTGCTCCCTGATGTGCACGTTCAGTACAATAATTTTAATAATCTTTAAAATACTGCAAGGAATTTTTTCCATACAATTGCCTTAAATGAAAAAAAATTGCTTAATAATAGTGCATTTTCAATTTACTTTTTAATACAAACACCATTCAGCCACCTACCTTATGTTTACGAACGCACCATCTATAGGCGTGTACGTGAATGCCTCCAGGCCAATAGAAAAGCATAGGATGGATCCTCTTGCTATACAAACAGGATAAGATCACTCTATAAAATTCAGGACATACCTGTGCTCTGTGTCCCCAGGGAGGTAGAGTTAGTTGTGACTTTTTGAAACAATGATGAATTTTTTTTAACAAGAAATGGTGCTGCTCTTTTTTACCAAGATATGGAGTAGTTGAAATTTTTCAAAAATTCAAAATTTTGCTGAAAATGTTTCAAATTTTCATAAACCTTTTCTGCACTTTTCCAGCACCTTGAGGAGGTGTGGTTTCTCCGGACCCCAAGCAGCTTCACATGTACACTACTGTCACCAGCAAGTGACAGTGGGCACCTTTCTTTTTAGAGACACCAGCTTGCACTTGCCAGGTTTCTGCAGCAGAGGATACAATTGGCAATTTCTATGCCCCCCCTGCACTGACTCATCCAGGGAAAAATATAATGCTTAAAATACATACTTTGTCATATCTCATTACTCAAAACCCAGTATCTTGTACTAGGTATATTATCAGAAAACTGGCTGAATGAATATTGGTAATAAAAGTTACTAAGGTACTATGGAGCTACAGTACGATTGAGGAAAAATGTAAATCACTTCAAACATACTACATCTGTCCAGACACAGAATTCAAAAGCTTGGTCACTATGCCCACTCTATTTTTTCATTCCTCATACGAATGACAGCCTTCCCCCCCCCCCCCCCCCCCAAAAAAAAGGTTAAAAAGTTGAACTGTGGATGCTTTACTGTTTGTTAGCACTGGTAAATCTGCTCTTATCATAGAATATCAGGGTTGGGAGGGACCTCAGTAGGTCATCTAGTCCAACCCCCTGCTGAAAGCAGGACTAATCCCCAATTTTTGCCCCATATCCCTAAATGGCCCCCTCAAGGATTGAACTCACAACCCTGGATTTAAGCAAGCCAAAGCTCAAACCACTGAGCTATCCCACTTGCTTTTCTTTCACTTGTGATTGTGGCAGGCAGCCACTTCTGTGCATATTACTTGGAGCAGCAAAAAATGTTAAAGGGGAGAAAAAGGCAAACAGCTTTTTGAAACATTAATAGTATTCTCCCTAATGAGGAAGGGCTCTAGACAAGTTTAATGAGCTTGGAAGTTGGTGGTTGGAAACCACTGAGAATTTAAGAAAAGTAATGGGCCTAGTAATCAACTGGTGTAAATTTACACCAACAGAGCTAGCCCAACATTACCCGCAATGAAAGTCCTTTGTCTTCACTATGATTTGATTTGATTGGGTGAGAATCTTGGAATGGATTGGAGGGAAAAGAAACCAAGATGCTGCTTGCTAATAAGTTCAATTATATCCCATTTTTGTACCAAGCTATGTGATTGCTTAAAAACTTTTTAGTTTAAAATTCTAATGGCTGTGAAACATGCCAGACTGACAACCATGGAGACTGAAACCTAGTATTTATTCATTGAACATAGCACAGATAGAAGTAGTGCATATCATCCTGCCCACTCCCTGGTTCACTGATACATTATTCCTTAGCGTAAACTCAGGGAACACAGTTAGGTTTGAAGCTGTACAAATAAGTAATCTGCTTAGTTGGAATCCAAGAGTGAAATTAAAATATCTGTGGGACTCTTCCTTTGTTTTTCTTTTGTACTTAAAATTGTATTTAATTTTATTTCTTTTCATCCTTTAATCTTCCCCTTTATCCTTTTGATTTTACATCACTAGAACGAACTTGTTCTCAATAGATTAAGACTCTAAAGAAAGAATGTGAAATACAGTTTTTTCATTGCGAGGTTATTATTGGATGGGCGAAAAGTCTAAAAATATACAGAGTACTTTTTTTTTAAAAAAAAGCTAATGAAACTCTTGATAGTAAAAATGTTACCATAGAATAAAAGTCCAGCTCTGTGCTTCTAGAATCTAGACATTGCAACCTCCTAGATGAGTAATGTGAGCAGCCACTGAACCTGAGTTATGCGACAGGAAAGAGATGGGTTTTTTTTCTATTCTAATCTAATCTGCCTATCTCTCTAAATAAGTACTGTGCTTTGTCCACTGGGTCTTCCACTGTCTGTGGTTCAGGTGCCATTGGGATTTGGCAAATGTATTGGATGGTAGCACTGATGTAATGATGACTCAGGAGCGATCCTGCGAGTCCCTGGAGTCAATATTTCACAAGCACTAATCTTTTCCAGCAAGGAATGCAGTAGAAGCTGAAATCAAAGAGGAGTCAGAGTGTTAACATTATGGATGGGATGGATCTTTGAAAATGGCATCTATTCCTGTAGATTTTTAACCTTTAAAACCTTTAACCTTATCTGAAATTTAAAAGCACAATCACAGTTTAACAGTCTGGCTTCTCTGTGGTGCTTCATTTTAACCTACATGAATGATGCCTGAAAACATGATCTGATCTGGGATTCTCACTTTCACTTGCTCCTGAATGTTGCAGTGGGTGTTGTATGTGTGAAGTGATTATCTTTCTATGTGACCCTTGATTGTTGCATAGTTGTACCCTTCTCCCTCTTTTCTTTGTTTTTCCTCTCCTCTGGATCCCCCAGGTCTCTGCCTCCATTAACATACTCATTATCAAGGGATTACTTACTTATACTGAAAAATTGTCTCTTGCATGTGCATATGTAATGTATTATGTGCCAAAGTCTTCTATTTGCCCTTCATAATGTAACAAGGTTAATAATGTTAAAGTTGATGAAAACTATTTTATATAAGACATTTAGCATGAAATTTCTAATAGCTAGTAACGTAGTAGGCCATAACTAGCTTTTTGCACCCATTAATTCCACAGTAACTGGAAATAAGAATATATTGAAGGTCTGTGTCACTCTGAGTTGAAAATTAGAACAATTCATTGGTGAAGAAGAAAGCTGCAAGAATATTCAGCTAACTATATTTGCCCAGAGGAACCTTATTTCTGTCCTATACATTGCAGAGTAAAGGTCAGAGAAAGCTGTTTTCAGTAAGAAACAGATAAGTAAATTCATTTGTGAAACTTATGCAACTCATCCTGTGAGTTATCTTCACCCAGGGACCACTTTTAGAAATGCTTTCAAATATTTGCCTTGCCTGTATTTGCGATTATTCTTTCTCCAGTTCATTCAAATGAAGTGTCCACCCAAGCAGGGGACGTAGAGTAAGACCAGAGAGGAAGATGCAAAGGGTTCAATGACTCCCAAGAGTGTGTATTACATATAAAATAATGATATGCTTTTTTTTCCACCTAAGAATGTGTATTAACCAAAACAATATGATTATCTACCAACTAAAAATGTAAAACTCTATAAGTACATGGAAAATGCATGTGTTTCACATATTCTTATATCATTATTACATTTATTTAACTTTGCTAGACACTAAAAATCCTGGACTGAAAAGAGACACTGGATTTATGGCTTATTACAACAATCTATAACCCACTACCAAACCTCCCTCCCACCCAAGCTGTCTTTTTTACTTCTCCCTTCCTTTCCCACTATGCCTGGAGGGGTGTTAATGGGCCACTTCACCATGAATGGGTTTGTTCCATCTTGTATTTAGTTAAAAGAAAAGGAGTACTAGTGGCACCTTAGAGACTAACCAATTTATTTGAGCATAAGCTTTTGTTAGTTGCAGCTCACTCACTTCATGTTACAGGCTGAGTATATTTCCTAGACTTGAAGAAGAGCTCTGTGTAAACTTGAAAGCTTGTCTCTCTCACCAACAGAAGTTGGTCCAATAAAAGATATTAGCTCACCCACCTTGTCTCTCTACATCCATATAAGACCTGTAGCACTCTCTCTCTATAATAGTGCAACCCTAACCCTTCATATGTATTAGGTTGTGTAATAGACCCCCAAGGAAGATGATGAAAGCTCTTTTGTTTTGGACTCCTTACAATTAGACTGGATAAAACACTATAAATCACACACAATGAACAATTCTATACTGGCAAGGAGAGTGGGCTCAGGGCTTTTCTGCACACTCAAAAGGTTTTTTTCACTTTAACTATATGGTACAACTAAGCAGTATAACCCCTAGTGTGGACACAGTTATTCTGGTATAAAGTTGTACTAGTATTATGATATACTGGTATCGCTATTCCTATATGAGAAGGGTAATAAGCTATATCTGTTTAAGCACCTTTATACTAATACAACTGCATCCACACAAGAGATTGTACTGGTATAACTATATCAGTTGAAAAAAAAATCACACCACTAACCAACATCGTTATACTGTTACAAATTCTGTGCACAGACCAGGCCACAGTCTTAACCATCTGTAACTTCGATGATTCCAAAACTAGAAAAAAGCCAGAATACACTGGTTGTTAGTGTAGGACTTAAGGAAACAAAACCATGATGACATTTCTGCCACTCACAGCCTTTCTCTTCATAAATCATAGACTAGCAAAACAATATAGAATGCACAGTCGTTGAACTTAAAAACATGTTGATTGCCTTTGACAACAGAGTAACATTATCTCAGTATTTGTAATGTTCCCAGTCATGCCCTTTTCTTAGTCTAGGGAATGGTGCAGTTACCGTAGGACTGATATCTAGTTATCTAGGGCAACGTGGGAATGTTTTTAAGTGCAACTACTGCAAAAACTTTAATGAATGAAATAAAAGAGCTTATGTTGGTATTCACACTAGTCATTAGATATTCACTAAACTCTAGATTACCTTTGATACTTGAACAATCTCAGTAATGCTTCTCTGATGTTATTAGAGATGCAAATAGAAGTCAGGTAAAAAAAGGATCATTCTCACTCTAAAAGATAAATCATTCATAGAGACACATTTGAAAATTCAAGAAAGTAGAGGCAAAAAAGTGATTTCTGGCAGTGCCAATTACACTGCCCAATACCCTGGCAAATATGGTCTGTCTCACTGCTTTCTAGAAAGAATGCTGCGAGAAACAGAGGAGCTCTGGGTTTTGAACCCAGTGATGGTGCCCTAACTAGAAGTCATATTGGATGAGATGTTAAAAATGACTTTTATTGTTGTAGTGTCTCACTCTCTCGGGGCTGCTCTTAAAGTCAGAGAATGAGTAAACCTCTCTTTATTTCTAATGTCCCTTGGCCTGCGCTGCTTCCCGCAACCCCCATTGGTCTGGAGCGGTGAACTGTGGCCAGTGGGAGCCATGATCGGCCGAACCCGCGGACGCGGCAGGTAAACAAACCGGTCCGGTGTGCCAGGGGCTTTCCCTGAACAAGCAGCAGACCGGCTTTGAGAACCACTGCAGTAGAGTATGTGGAGGAGGTGAGGGATAGGATTAGAGAACCTGTGTTGCTTTACTTGTATCACATTGTCACATACAGGAATTATGGTAATTGCTACAGTTCAAATGATACTCATTTTGAGGACTTTTACATTGCACTTGGGAGGTATAATTCTCCACTTGGGTAGACATACACGTGCGAGTTCTGATTGCACTAGCCCACTAAGAATAGCAACATGCCGCAGAGGATGGAAAGTGGCTCGGGCTAGCCACTCGAGTACAATCCCACCCAAGATCCTAAATACCAACTCAAGCAGCTAGCCTCAGCTGCTGCCTGTTTTTAGAAACTATGCTGGAACAAAGCTAGTGCATGTACATCTACCTAAGCTAGTAATTACACCTCCAGTTCCAGTATAGATGTACCTTAATGCAACAAAGTGTATGCTATACAATGAAGTACAGTGTGTTTCTGTAACAAGCCAGGGATTCTCCCCAGTTTGCCAAGGACTCGCTACCAGGCCCACCACCTTTTAGGCAGGATTACTGTCCAAATTTAAACCAACACACAAACAAAACTGTTTGTTAAAAGACCAGTTCCCATCTCCCCCCCCAGACAATCTGGCAGTCCTGCTTCCTGCAGCTCCCTAGCCCTCTCTCAGCCAGTTCTGACTCACTGAGCTGCCCTCCGACCCATTATAGCCCCAGGCACAGCCTCGCCCACTTAAATAGATGAACTGGAGCACCTGTTCTTCAACAGGGGAGCTGGACCTACCTCAGGTAATGGGCCACCCATCCTGTGACAGTTTCACTTGCCCTGGTCAATTAAAAACTAACCCTATAATATTTTAAATTGGACAAAAAAAAAAGTTAGCATTTAGTTTTGTTTCCAATTAACCTTAAAGCCAAAAACACCTCTTTATAACTCGAAGGCTATCAATTTAAAATTCTATTCCACTGAAATTAATTGATTTAGAATGCTGAAAATGTATGTTCAGCATATGAAAATGTATGCTGAGAATGTTTAGAATGCTGAAAGTATGTTCAGAATCACATATGTTGGCTATACCTGTGCATTCAGCAGCAGTAAGTCAGAAAAATCGTGATCTCTGAATGCGGAAATGTTGTTATTCCGATCCTATTATGCATACAGATAAAGATGTTTTCAGAATTGTTGTAACCATGTTAGCCCCAGGATATTAGAGAGACAAGATGGGTAAGGTAATATATTTTACTGGACCAATTACTGTTGTTGAAAGAGACAAGCTTTCAAGCTTACCTAGAGCTCATCTTCAGGTCTGTGAAAGGTACTGTGAGGGTATGTCTTCACTGCAATAAAACACCCAAGTCTGTCCCATGTCAGCTGACTCGGGCTCGTGGGACTCGGACTGCAAGGCTATAAAATTGCAATGTAGAATTTTGGGTTCAGGCTATAGTTCAGACTCTGAGACTCTCCTGCCTTATGGGGTCCCAGCCTCCAGCCCAAGCCTGAAAGTCGACACTGCAACTGTATAGCCCCATAGCTGGAGCCCAGACAGCCCTAATCTGCTGATATAAAACAGCCAAGAATGCTTTATTGTAGACCTACCCAGAATGTCACAGCTAAATACAAGGAGGAACAGATTGTTTAGCATGTGTAGTTCATATATATTGTAAGAGACCATTTGAGGTGAAGTGATCACTTAACACCTCTGCAGTCATAGGACAAAAAAGGGCAGTTAGTGGATTAGAGATTGTTGTAATATCCATAAATTCAATGTCTTTATTAAATCCATGAATTTTAGTTTCTAGCAGTGTTATGAATTTAAGTTCCCAGGCTTGTCTTTTGAAAGTGTTGTGCAGGTTTCCTTTGAGGATGAAGACTGAGGGGTCAGATTTGGAGTGAGTGCTTTGTGAAGTGTTCACCGACAGGTGATTTTTTTGTGTTTTTTCATTTTTCTGTGTGAGTTCATTTGAGCATGTAGTGATTGTCTTGTGTCACCCATGTAGTTGTTACTGGGGCATTCCGTGCACTGGATGAAGTACACCGTATGTTCTGATAGGCATGTGTAGGACTCATGGATCTTGAAAGATGTGCTGTGCGGGGTATTGATCATCATAACAATGCTTCTGATGATGATGAGCTTGCGAGGTTGGGGAGATTGTTTGAAGGCAAAAAGCGGGGAGGAGTTGGAAAGATTTCTTTCATGACGTGGTCCTCATCAAGTTTGGGTTGTATTGTTTAATGATACCACCCCATACTGGAAGCCATATGAGACAAGTGACATTTAGAAGTGTGAAGTCGGAGGGCGTTTTTCTTCCATATTGAAGTAGGTTGTTGTATTTGGGTGGCCCATTCTGTGACGCAGTTTACTTCTCTGTTGGCGTGTCCTTGTTTGGTGAAGGCAGTTTTAAGTGTGTTAAGCTGTGTATCCCGGACTTTCTCCTCGGAGCATATTCTGTGGCAGGGATCGGCAACCTTTGGCACGCCGCCAGCCAGGGTAAGCCCAGATTTGTTTACCTGCCGCATCTGGAGGTTTGGCCGATCGCAGCTCCCACTGGTCGCGGTTCGCCGCTCCAGGCCAATAGGGGCTGCAGGAAGCAGTGCGGGCCGAGGGATCGGGAGCCATCCTAGTACCCATGACTGTTCCTGAGGTTTGGACAAAGTGTGTGTTGTTGAATGTAAAATTGTTATGGGTGAGGATGAAATGGATGAGTTTGGCCATGGGTTTGGGGTGGATATCTGAGTGCTGTCCGTTTGTCTTGTAGCTATCTGAGGCAGGCATTGTTGTGAGGGATGTTGCTATATGATGAGATGACATCTATGGTGGAAAGGATGGTGTTCCAAGGGAGATTGCTAATGTTACAGAGTTTCTGGAGGAAGTCATTTGTGTGACTTCTGGAGGAAGCCAGCCCTTTGTATGTTGAGTGGTTTGAGAGTAGTTTCTATGAGTCCTGATATTCTTCAGTAAGAATGCCATGGCCAGATATGATCGGTCTGCCTGGGTTCCCTTGTTTGCATATCTTGGGAAACATGTAGAAGGTCCCTGGATTGGGTTTGTGGGATGAGGTTGTAGAGTTTCTCCTGAAGTTGTTTGGGGAAGGATTTGCTGATGTCTTTAAACTCCTGAGAGAATTGTGGTGTGGGATCTTCTTTGAGTTCTTTACAGTAAGTTGTGTCGGAGATTGTCAGTTGGCTTCATTGATGTAGTCATCATGGTTGAGAACCACGATGGCACCTCCACTCAGGGACTGTGCTCTCAGTGTGGATGTGATGTTTAAGGATTTCACATTCAGACTTTTTCCTGATGCAATCAATTTAATGATCAGGTTTGAGGTTTCATCCACTGTGAGTGCCTACTCAGATGATTCTTCTTTCTTATGACTGCCAGTGAGGATGGGGTAGTTGTGGTTGGTGTCATCCCTGTTGTGAAAGAATTCTTTGAGGTAGAGTCAGCAAAAGAATTATTTTAGTTCTCCACATGTTAATATATTAGATAAAGATGTGAGACCAGAAGGTTTAATACCTGCGGGCTCCCCATTTATTGTTCCAAGGCCACATGATTATAATGGATGCAAGTTATTTTTCTGAATTGGGATAGCCCAGCTCCAGGTGTACGGTTTACATTTCATCCTAAGGTGGCAGCGTTTCCATCCCCATATTTAAAAAAAAAATTGATATTCATTTTTTTAAATAACAAAGAAATACTTTTATGTGCAGATACAAAAGAACATTTTAAAAAATTCATGTTTTTTAAGAAAGTTTCAAGTTTTTTTCCAACATACGTAAAATGTAATCATGGCACAATGTGTGCCACTGAAGCTAAAGTTGAATTATAGGAGGCTTGGAGAGATGAAGTGCCCTTGCACTCGGGCATGGGGTGTAACTACCCATAGGCTAAAAAAATGTTTGTAGCTGGGAGGGGAGGGTCCTAGAGCCTGGGCTCCAGTCCAAGCCCAAACATCTAGACAGCAATTTTATAGCCCCGCAGCCTGAGCCCTGCAAGCCCACATCAGATGACACAGGCCAGCCATGGATGTTTTATTGCTGGGTAGACATATGCATACAAGCCCTTTTCATCCTGAAGCTCTTTTCACAAGTAAAGCATCTCCTTGACTAAAAGGTGAGCTTTGCCTGAGTAAAGACTATAAGACGTAGCCCAATAGTATTTATACTTTATTAACAACATCATCCATGCATTTTTCCCGAATGTGAAAACTACTTTGAGGTCACACATTATTAAGAAAATTGGGACCCCAAAGTCTAAAGTAAACTCAGGAAGTTTTATGACAAAATATGTTGAAAAGATACAAAAGAATATATGAAAATTAAGACTGTAGATGAAGAAAACGAGCGTTTCTAATATTCTGTCCAATATTTATTTTGCAAATATAGACTTAGAATGCTGTTTTTTCCTATAATCTATTTGTGATACAATAGAACCTCAGAGTTACGAACTGACCAGTCAACCACACACCTCATTTGGAACCGTAAGTAAGTACACAATCAGGCAGCAGCAGAGACCCCAAAAAAGCAAATACAGTGTAGTACTGTGTTAAATGTAAACTGCTAAAAAAAATAAAGGGAAAGCAGCATTTTTCTTCTGCATAGTAAAGTTCCAAAGCTGTACTAAGTCAATGTTCAGTTGTAATCTTTTGGAAGAACAACCATAACCTTTTGTTCAGAGTTAAGAACATTTCAGAGTTACGAACAACCTTCATTCTTGAGGTGTTCGTAACTCTGAGGTTCTACGGTAATAGAGAAGAGCCTAGATTTGTTTTGTTTTTTTTAAAGTGATGCGGATTTGAGTGAAGGGGAAAAGAAGTGTTAGAGGAAAAGAGCAAACACAAAAACAAAAAATCCCAAGAATTTAAGGAACAGTAACTAGATAAAAAGCCTAAAACGGAAAGTTAAATATGCAGGAATAAAACATCTACAGCCCTGAGCAGGTTCCTCTTTTATGATCAAGATTTCTAACAAGTTACACAAAGAATAAATTAAAGGGGGAATACAATACATACCATAACAACATAGCTAATTATACCAAGAAAATGGGTCGTAAAAATGATCAAAGTGAAAATATGGTGACTTTTTTTGGTTTGTTTTATACACTGCATCATTTGTAAACCCTTACTCTGGATACATCAGAGGAATTTGCTAGCTGTACATATTTAGGCAACTTAGCATGATGAATCTAGACGGGTAGCTTTTTCTGGTACCTGGTATAGTGTGTTCTGTGTTATATTTTAAATTTGCTTTGGTATCATGGTTTTCACTCCTGAGTATTTTTTTTAAAGATGGTATCTTGTGAAAAATATTTTAAAGTTTCCTTTTTGGATATCATATTTTTTACATAATGTTGTTTTGTTTTTTAATTTTTTTCCTTTACTTAGTTTTTATTACATTAGAGACATTTGCCTGAAGACAAAATATTTGCTTCTTAAAAGTACCGTTTCACTTTTAAGAACAACTATGTACAAATGCCTTAAGTTCCCTGTGCGTAATCAATCTGATCCGGTGACTTTAGTAACAAGAATAAGATCTGATTGCTTTTTACTTCTGTTTGACTTGCAAAGCTAACTCAGCTAAAAAAAGCCATGTCTACATAGGGAATTTTATCCTTCCCCATCCACCCCTCCACAAAATCCTGTTCATGCTACTGCCAGTTCATGTAACACTTACCAAATATATTTTTGAACCACTTCTCATATACCCAGGGGAATCTGTCACAGTTTTACTAAATTTAATATAATTTTAAGTGAAAAATATCAGTTTTTGAAGCAACTATTTTATTTACTAAAATGCTACTGTTTTAAGGATCCCCTGGGAGAATAACATGAAGGGGAAAGGAGTCCAGGAGAGCTGGCTGTATTTTAAAGAATCTTTATTGAGGTTACAGGGACAAACCATCCCGATGTGTAGAAAGAATAGTAAATATGGCAGGCGACCAGCTTGGCTTAACTGTGAAATTCTTGCTGATCTTAAACACAAAAAGAAGCTTACAAGAAGGGGAAGATTGGACAAATGACCAGGGAAGAGTATAAAAATATTGCTCGGGCATGCAGGACTGAAATCGGGAAGGCCAAATCACACCTGAAGTTGCAGCTAGCAAGAGATGTTAAGAGTAACAAGAAGGGTTTCTTCAGGTATGTTAGCAACAAGAAGAAAGCCAAGGAAAGTGTGGGCCCCTTACTGAATGATGGAGGCAACCTAGTGACATAGGATTTGGAAAAAGCTACTGTACTCAATGCTTTTTTTGCCTCTGTCTTCACGAACGAGGTCAGCTCCCAGACTACTGCACTGGGCAGCACAGCATGGGGAGGAGAAAGAAGTGGTTCGGGACTATTTAGAAAAGCTGGATGAGCACAAGTCCATGGGGCCGGATGCGCTGCATCCGAGAGTGCTAAAGGAGTTGGTGGATGTGATTGCAGAGCCATTGGCCATCATCTTTGAAAACTCATGGCGATTGGGGGAAGTCCCGGATGACTGGAAAAAGGCTAATGTAGTGCCCATCTTTAAAAAAGGGAAGAAGGAGGATCCTGGGAACTACAGGCCAGTCAGCCTCACCTCAGTCCCTGGAAAAATCATGGAGCAGGTCCTCAAGGAATCAGTTCTGAAGCACTTAGAGGAGAGGAAAGTGATCAGGAACAGTCAGCATGGATTCATCAAGGGCAAGTCATGCCTGACTAATCTAATTGCCTTCTATGATGAGATAACTGGATCTGTGGATGAGGGGAAAGCGGTGGACGTGTTGTTCCTTGACTTTAGCAAAGCTTTTGACACGGTCTTCGACAGTATTCTTGCCAACAAGTTAAAGAAGTATGGGTTGGATGAATGGACAAAAGGTGGATAGAAAGTTGGCTAGATTGTCAGGCTCAACGGGTAATGATCAATGGCTCCATGTCTAGTTGGCAGCCGGTATCAAGTGGAGTGCCCCAAGGGTCGGTCCTGGGGCCGGTTTTGTTCAATATCTTCATAAATGATCTGGAGGATGGTGTGGATTGCACCCTCAGCAAGTTTGCAGATGACACTAAACTGGGAGGAGAGGTAGATACGCTGGAGGGTAGGGATAAGATACAGAGGAACCTAGACAAATTAGAGGATTGGGCCAAAAGAAATCTGATGAGGTTCAACAAGGACAAGTGCAGTCTTGCACTTAGGACAGAAGAACCCCATGGACCACTACAGACTAGGCAGCAGTTCTGCAGAAAAGGACCTAGGGGTTACAGTGGACTAGAAGCTGGATATGAGTCAACAGTGTGCCTTTGTTGCCAAGAATGCCAATGTCATTTTGGGATGTATAAGTAGGGGCACTGTCAGCAGATCGAGGGACGTGATCGTTCCCCTCTATTCCATATTGGTGAGGCCTCATCTGGAGTACTGTGTCCAGTTTTGGGCCCCACACTACAAGAAGGTGTGGAAAACTTGGAAAATGTCCAGTAGAGGGCAACAAAAATGATTAGGGGACTGGAACACATGACTTACGAGGAGAGGCTGAGGGAACTGGGATTGTTTAGTCTGCGGAAGAGAAGAATGAGGGGGGATTTGATAGCTGCTTTCAACTATCTGAAAGGGGGTTCCAAAGAGGATGGATCTAGACTGTTCTCAGTGGTAGCTGATGACAGAACAAGGAGTAATGGTCTCAAGTTGCAGTGGGGGAGGTTTAGGCTGGATATTAGGAAAAACTTTTTCACTAGCAGGGTGGTGAAACACTGGAATGCGTTACCTAGGGAGGTGGTGGAATCTCCTTCCTTAGATATTTTTAAGGTCAGGCTTGACAAAGCCGTGGCTGGGATGATTTAGTTGGAGATTGGTCCTGCTTTGAGCAGGGGATTGGACTAGATGACCTCCTGAGGTCCCTTCCAACCCTGATATTCTATGATTCTAAGGGTTAGATTGATGTATTGCGGTTACATATGCTTATGGGAATAGTGCAGCTAGAGTCAGATAATGCAGAATGTGAGTTGCAAGTGGTCATGTCATATGGCATCAAGATGCCTGTTGTTTAAGAAATCCAGGAAGTGCTGTATCTCAGAGTCTGAACAATGAGCAGATGAAAGGTTCCAGATCAGAGCCAGATAAAGACATAAAGAAAAGGAGTACTTGTGGCACCTTAGAGACTAACCAATTTATTTGAGCATAAGCTTTCATGAGCTACAGCTCACTTCATCGGAGCTGTAGCTCACGAAAGCTTATGCTCAAATAAATTGGTTAGTCTCTAAGGTGCCACAAGTACTCCTTTTCTTTTTGCGAATACAGACTAACACGGCTGCTACTCTGAAACCTGTCATTAGATAAAGACATAGGCACTGTAGACCCATGCCTAGGCATCCAGCTTCTGGAGTTATGTGATTACAACAGAATCTCAGCTTTTTAGCACTCCTGGTTAAAAAGGAAAGCTTGAAAACATGGATTTAACATAATCTATGTAATCTGTCTGAATTTGCAGACACCCTGAATTAATTGATCTGAGAGATTTGAACTGCCCCCTATATCTTAGTGGGAAGTTAATTTCAAAATCCACTGAACTGATGACTCCACCACCAAGAGCTCAGCAGAGGACTTAGTGTATGGCAGAAGAAGTATGCTGCAGGCCTGAACTACCCACCCAAGCACATACGTCTCAGCTGCTAGGATAAGTACTGGGTATGCCACTCTTCCCTTTCCAGGTACGAGAG
Source organism: Chelonia mydas (assembly GCF_015237465.2). NCBI lineage: Eukaryota > Metazoa > Chordata > Testudines > Cheloniidae > Chelonia > Chelonia mydas. The sequence continues at coordinate 94,104,101 of NC_057850.1, forward strand.
TGTGACCTGAGGTGCCTGAGGCAGCCCTCACTGGAAATGCCAAGGTCAGGGCAGGCTGCAAAAAGGAGAGCAGATACTTCCAAGACTAGTGGGTAACACTGTAATTAAACTACCCAGCCAGCCACAAACTGTGATTCTGACCCCCCACCCCCCCACTGCTTATCAAGAACCAGAAGAAGAAAATGAAGAAAAGAAATCACACAGCCCCCTTACTGCATTCCTGTTCTCTGGCTTCCAATCAGCACCAAGGTCCAGTACACTGAGAAGTTATTTTAAAACTGCTCACTATACAAAATGTTCTTCTGATCCCAAAGGGCCAGCCACACTGCCAGGTCAATATTAGGTTGAATCTTACCCAAAATACCATGCTGCCAGCCAATCCTTTAGTCCTGTAGAGAACTAAAGATTTATTATAAAGAAAAAAGAAAGAACAAGAAGAGAGCTGTTAAATGGTAAAGCAGTCACATACATACAAAGATTCAGATTCAATGTATCAGGTTCTTAGTAGTACTGGTGAGTTTGCTGGCTTGACAGTCCCTCTGGAATACATCCACAGTTTAGATGAGTCATTCAGTCCTTTGTTCAGAGCTTCATTTGGAGAAAGTTTACTCTAGAGGTAAGGAATGAAGACAAAATGGAGATGATGCAGCTGCCCTTTATAGTCCTTTTGCCATGCAGCTTGTATTTCCTTTGTTTCAAACACAAGCTGCCCAGCATATGGCCTGGAAGCCTTAGAATTCTGTTGGTAGGCATGCCTCTACATGCCTTGCTGAGTCATAAGATGTAGCCCCTGGTCCTTTCAGTGGGTTCATTGTACAGTTGATGGGCCCTCAAGCAGGCTAGGCAGTGCTGATGCCAATCTGTTTGGAGGTGTCATCCAGATGCACAGCACAAATTTGGAAATACAGATATACCATACATATCTATAATGTACAATACAAAGGTGATACAAACATATACACAAGATTATCATACCTGGCAAATTATAACATTTTCGCAGATACCTTACGTGGTATATCTGGCACAACTCATTGCAATTTTACAATATTGGTATTCATAATATCGTAAAGTGTCCCCCAGATTCCATACAGCATCACAGAGAGGGAGCCCCTTTAAGTAGTAGTAACCTGTGGCTGACAAAATCAAAGACCTAGATACATGATCTTTTCCATAGGGGTATATGTTAGTAGTAATCTTCAACACTCCCATTCTACAGTTGTAGAATAATTCTAATTCTAGCTTTCTCAACACCCTAATCATGAATTTGCTTCTGTTGCACCCCATGAAGCAAAACAATAGTGGCAATCAGAGCCAGTTGGGAAGTTTTTGAGAAAATGTTCTTCATCAGAAAATGCCAATTTGTTGAAATCAAAACTTTGCGTGGACACTTATCTGTTTCAAAAAAAGTTAATAACCAATAACCCAGTGGTTAGGGCACTCACCTGGGATGTCAAATCTCTGCTTTGCCTTATTCAGAACAGGGATATAAAGCCGGCTGTCTCACATCCAAGATGATTGCCCTAACCACTGGGCTATTGGCTATTCAGGAATGTCAATCTCTCTCTCATTATTTCATTAAAAAATTGGTGTTGATCCAATGTGGAATAAAAACCTAAAAAAAAATTCCACCCAGTCTTAGTGGCAATTAATTTATTCGTATCCTCTCCATTTTAAATACTGAAAGGACTGTTTCTTTTTCTTCAATGAGAGATGGAAATATATCTGTCACTGACCAGGGCTTCTCCTTACCTCAAAAATATACGCTGCTGCACGAAGTCTCTTGCAAGGAAATTTCTATTTTTTAATATAAGCAAGTACACAAACAGAGGGACAACCGTTTAACTCAGTTCTTATGTTCAGGCTTCACCTTCACCCCTCTTAGGTGTCTCTGGCCATTTCTCAGTTCTGACTAGCACTGCTCTCTCTCTGGGGCAGCAGCCTTAGAGCTGTCTCCCTGAGCACCTGGCCCCTTGCTCCAGGCGACCCACCACAGGAGTTAGCTCCATTCTATCATGGCTTTCCTTTTCCAGGCACAGCCCAACTCACTCAATCCCCACTTCTTTCTGCCCACTAGCAGTCCTTTATAGGCTTGGGTGTAGCTCAGCCTTCTTTAATTGGCCGGATTGGACTCACCTGCTCTGGTCCAGGGCACTGGGCCTAGTCTATCCAGAGCGACCAGCTACTCTGTGGCAATATCACAATTGAATAAATGGGAGTATGGCACAAAATTTTAATAAACGTAGCCTCAATCCCAAATAATTATCCTTTCCTGTTGACATTAATGCTTCTTATCAATTTGAAGACGGCATTAACTTTTATAATTGTATCTCTTCAGTCTAATATATTCCTTGTCAGCTCAATAATCTCCCTTGAATTCTTTTACTAATGAATTAATTTGATCAAATTGATGTTTAAATTTCTCTGCAATGCTTTTTAAAGGCATTGCATGTTAGATACTTACAGTCTGCTCTAAATCTTGCTGTACCATGTCACAGCTTTCTAAAAGACTGCCAAATAATCCTAAAATATCTTTCTCTCCATAGGCGGTGGAATTAGTAGTGCTGCAGATGCTGCCATATCTGCTCGCTTGAAGTTGAAATAACAACCCAAATACACAGCTTCCGTCTTCAGCATCCTCACTATAAAAATGGTTTCGGCACCACTTTTTATGTCCCTTCCAGCTACATGAAGAGACAATACATGCCTTGCACAGCATTTTTTGTTGTTTACGTAGGTCCCGTATAGGAAAGCATATCAGGACAGCACTTAAGCATGTGCTAAGTCTTACAAAGCTCAGTGAGACTTAAGCACTTGATTAAGTGCTGTCCTGAACAGGGATGGGCTTGATCAGGACCTTAGTTCATTGTCATTTGTGTCTTCATTCCCATAGACAAAAGCATACGCCTTTCAGTCTGTTTAGAAGCTGGTTTTCTATAGCAACTATATATTGCTTCATAGCTATTGAATGGATGTATCCTGGGCTACTTCTCTGCTAGAAAGGCATACATGATAGTATCACTGAGGCATAAGAGCCTGATCCAAACTGCACTGAAGCCAATAAGAGTCTTTCCATTATCTTTGAAATCCATTGGGTTAGGGACCAAGAAAACAGAAAGCACCACAATGAATCATATATAGTAGAAGAAGTGGAAAATATGCCCCACGTTTAAGTCAATACTAGTGTGCGTATTGAGATGGACATTTGTAGAAATGAAGCTGTGAGTTTCAATACTGTGTAGTTGAGATATTTTGTTGCTTTTATTTTTTTTTTAGATTCACTATTGAAATAATATTCAAGTTGAATTTTTTCCCTTTAGAAATGTATTCCTGAAAGCAAAGCATTATTGTCAAATTCTACTTATATGTTTACCTTTTCAGTTATTCTAAATGCTGATGTCAACTCTGAATTTGGTAAAATGTAATAGCTTAAAGCCAGCTAGTTCCATCAGGATAAGAGTGACTGAGGAAACATAAAAGATCATATTGTGAAGATAAAGGTTTTTTTACTTTGAAAGAAATTGTGGGTGTTTCAGAGAGGGCTTTATTTCTTTTAGATGGAATCCTGAAATGCCCTTCAAGTGATGACTACAATCAGTGTCGCAAACCTAGCAACTGCAATTTCCACTTCAAAAATAAGAAAAGCTAAGTTCCAGACAAGGAAAAACCAAGACTTTGGACTAGACCTGCAGCTGCTACAAGTAAGTATAGCTTCATAATCACCAATACCACATCTGAGCCAATTTACTTGAGCTGAATCTGAACTGCTTAGAAATTCCACTGTCAGATTTGCTCACATCATTTGTTTTTGCTTTTCTTCCACCTTTGCTTCTGACTTAGTATAGTAATTATAGTTATTTTATAATACTTGAAAGTCCTCAATACTTCATTAAGAGTTAATAAATGAATCTCAGCTATATCTTTTTCCCTAATAAATTTAATTTAATCTTAGAATACTTTATGGAGATGTATAAAATTGCCATGCATTCTAATCTGCAAATGCTTCTTAACAAGTTAATTCCACAAAATAATCTATCAATTATTATCAAGTATTTTAATGTAATTTAAACCCTGATCCTATAATGTGATGTGGTCAGGCAGACCCCGGAGACCTTCTGCTATGCTTGAGCAGAGCCCTAATGTAGCTGTATGTTGGTGCAGGAAGCCATTCATACACATCACATTGTAGAATAGAGCTTGTAAGCATAAATTTGATTTAGTCAAGATCCAGGCTGAGGTTCAGACAGACTTTTACCTTTTCCCAATCAGTGCAGTAACAAAAACTAACATGAAAACTTTTATTTTCTCCTAGATACCTGCTATTCCTCAGTGTGTGACCTGAAATAAATCAGATGGAACTGCAGTTGATTGGTAAGTGTCCTCTGCAAACTAGAAAATACTCTGTTTTGTCAGTTAGTTGATTCATTTTCAGCTTGTTCAGCAGCTAAGTAATAAACATTTCTGTCACTTCACTGAATTCACAAAATTAACCAGAGGGATTGTGGAAAACAAATGGGAGTGCTTGGCTATACTTTCTTTCCATCTTTGAGTAACAGCAAAAAGCCACTCTACTCATGATCAATTTGTCTCTTTATTGTAAAAAATTACATTTTGTATTATATGCAGAATATTTTCTTCTCATATATACTACCCCAAGTCTCTCTGAAAACATCTGTGAATGGACATGAAAACCTCTATGAACATGTAGAAAGTCCACTACTTTTGAATATCTTCTTCATCATCTAGTCTTTAAATGGCTATGTTTTATAGGTTTACTCCATATTTTGTAAAAGCATATGAGCAGTGTGGAATAGAATTAAATGCCTGCCTTTTGGAAAGAGGGGAGAAAGCTCTTTAGATGGTGGGTTCTCATTTACATAGAATGTATACTGTCCCAGATAATCTCCCCAGTCCCCCCAGTTCTTCATACTGAAGGGGCTCTTTGTGTATTGATCTCTCTGTTCCTTTAAGAATGGGAGTCTGCTGTCTTTTTGGCTCATTTCCCTAAATCAGACTGCCTGACTGGACTCCATAAATCCAGGATCTACTCAAAGAGAAGGGGTGGCGATAGGTGCGGTTGGGGAGGGGGAGACATCACCATTTTCTCCTTTCCAGGCCTTTGGAGGTTAAGTGGAAAAGTTAATATAGACTGGGGCCAACGTTCCCTCTAATTTTTTCTATCCATGTGCAGAATGTATTTTGTTATGTGCACCAAATTATCGAGGTAATGTGCGGATGTGAGCCACCAGTAGAAACAAAAAACCTATATATATATATATTTAAAGTTACCATCGGGATAATTACTGCAGCCAGGACAGGTTAGGCATTTTAGAATTCACTACTCAAAGAATTAAATTTAAGCATAGGAGAGAAATAAAATTATGAAATGCATAGACCAGTCAAAAAACTCAAATAACAGCACTTTGAAAGAATAAAATTACAGAGAATATATGTGCATTGCAGGAAATACCCAGAAGTAACTACAACAATAACAAAAGTATGTGTTGGGAGGTGAGTGTGAAAGAAACAGAATGTGTGTGTGTATGTGAGACAGAGGCTGTGTGTCTATGTGTCTCTGTGAGAGACATAGAGACAGACTGTGTGTGTGAGAGAGAGAGACACACACACACACAGTGTGTGCTGGCTGATGGGGAAGTCTATGAGAGACCATGCATTGTCTCTTTAAGGCACGCATCAGAAGGCTCAGGCAGCAGCAGCTGCCAGCAGCTCTCTTGCTCCTGACCTCTGTTTCCCCTCCCCTGCTCTGCAGAAATGGGGTACATAGGCATGGGGGAGGGGGAGAGACAGAGTGTGCATGTGTGTGGGTGTCTGAATGTGTGTGAGACACAGAGACAGAGTGTGCATGTGTGCGTGTGTCTGAATGTGTGAGAGACACAGAGACAGTGTGCGTGTGTCTGAATGTGTGAGAGACACAGAGACAGTGTGCGTGTGTGCTGACTGCCTGGGAAGTCTATGAGAGATAGGGTTGCAAACCCTCCAGGATTGTCCTGGAGTATCTAGGAATTCAAGATTAATCTTTAATTAAAGAGTAGGTCATGTGATGACACCTCCAGGAATACGTCCAACCAAAACTGGCAACCCTAATGAGAGACCATGTTCGGTCTCTTCAAGGCACTCACCAGAAGGCTCAGACCGCAGCAGCTGAGTTCTCCTGCTGCTGACCCCTGTCCCCACTCCCCTGCTCTGCGCAGATGGGGTACATGGGCGAGGAGGAGGGGAAACCCTGACATCAGCAGCTCCTCTATCCCCCCCACTCTCTACAGCAAGCAGGAGAGTCCCGAGATCAGCTGGCCAGGGTCTCCAAGGCACAGGGCAGGAGCAATATGGATGCAAAGCAGTCGGGGGAGGAGCACCTGAGCACACACCACTGTGTGCAGCTCTGCTAATCAAGTGCACAGCACTTGATTTACTCCTGGGTGGCCACACAACCACGCAGCTTAGAAGGAACACAGACTGGGGTCATATTACTATGGAGAAGAGCTGTTGGCATACCTAATTTGTTCAGTTTTCTGGCAATTCAAAAACAATTGTCAGGTCAAACCAAAATGAATTTAAAAAAATTTTTGATTAATCAAAAATTTGAAAAAAAAAATACTCCAGATGGAACAAAACATTTTTATTTCAAGAGCTTTGTTTTAAAAATAAAACTGAAGGATGTTTCAAAACAAAAAGTCATTTCAAATTGAAAAATCAAAACTTATTGTTCTAAAAATGTTGCAATGAAAAGTTCCATTTTTTTTTCCAAATTTCTTTTACTTTGTTTTCTGTGGTTGTTTTTTTCAACACAAACAATTCAGTGAAACCAAAATGGGTTCACTAAATGTTTGATGTCACTGAATCTGTATTTTTCAAAGAAAAAAGTTTAGGATGAAAAATTTCACCTAGCAATACCATAGAGCCATTCCATGCAGGTCCCAGGGAAAGCTGAAGCCAGACAGGACACTGAGGACCAGAACAGATGCAGAGATATGGGATCTCAGGCAAATCTCTGGGGGATCTGAGCAGTTTGGAGCCACTCCTGTCAACTAATCCATGATTTGGAAGCAAACCCTTGTGACACAAAGTTAGGGGAGGAACTCCGAGGGAAAACCTTGTGATGATTGTCTCCCTAGACAACTCCTTCAGTTGCCTTTGTTATAGAAGAGGATGCCCAGGTCAGTGTATTCTGCATAAATATATCACCACAATGAGGGTTTGATCACACAAAGAGGTGTTGCACAAATTTTGCAGGCAGTGTTCAGTTGTCTTCTTTTGAAAATGTCGTCACTAGATGCATTCTTGTGGTAATAAGTGGTTATTGCAGAAAAAAAATACTTTTAAAAGTTTGCAAGACATAACATGTACTACTTGTAGTATAGTTTTGGTGCCGAAATAGACTGCAAGTTACTCTCTCTGTACAAAAGTGAAAGGAGTAGGTCTGTTTCTGAGAGAATATTCCTTTTTTGAAATAGGTCCTATTTTGAAATCTTTCTTGCATTTTGCACTAATATATTACTGCTCTCTGCTGCCTGCTTTGCAATTCTGTTTACTCTGTTTTAAGATCAAACATGTCTCAAGGGAAATGAAATCATGCCTTTTACTAACCTGTTTCCTCCTATTTGATGGAGCAAGTGCATAAATCCTGAGGAAATTGTTCAAGAGCTATCATAAAAAAAATGAATAGCGCTAAAAACAGCACCAGAGCTATTTGTATATCATGCATTACCTTTGGAAACAAGAGGCCTGAGGTGGAATAATTCTCAATAAAAATTCAAGACACTGATGCTAACAAGGGAATGAGTGACTTGAGTAATAAACTGATTAAGTCATAGACTCATAGGACTGGAAGGGACCTTGAGAGGTCATCTAGTCCAGTCCCTTGAACTCATGACAGGACTAAGTATTATTTAGACCATCTCTGACAGGTGTTTGTCTAACCTGCCCTTAAAAATCTCCAATGATGGAGATTCCACAACCTCCCTAGGCAATTCATTCCAATGCTTAACCACCCTGACAGTTAGGAAGTGTCTCCTAAAGTCCAACCTAAACCTCCCCTACTGCAATTTAAGCCCATTGCTTCTTGTCCTATCCTCAGAGGTTAAGAAGAACAATTCTTCTCCCTCCTCCTTGTAACAACCTTTTATGTACTTGAAAACGGTTATCATGTCCCCTCTCAATCTTCTCTTTTCCAGACTAAACAAACCCAATTTTTTCAATCTTCCCTCATAGGTCATGTTTTCTAGACCTTTAATCATTTTTGTTGCTCTTCTTTGGACTTTCTCCAATTTGTCCACATCTTTCCTGATATGCGGTGCCCAGAACTGAACACAATACTTCAGTTGAGGCCTAAACAGTGTGGAGTAGAGCAGAAGAATTACTTCTCGTGTTTGCAAGCCTGCTAATACATCCCAGAGTGATATTCACTTTTTTTGCAACAGTGTTACACTGTTGACTCATATTTAGCTTGTGGTCCACTATGACCCCCAGATCCCTTTCTGCAGTACTCTTTCCTCGGCAGTCATTTCCCATTTTCTATGTGTGCAGCTGATCGTTCCTTCCAATGTGGAGTACTTCGCATTTGTCCTTATTGAATTTCATCCTATTTACTTCAGACTGTTTCTCCAGTTTGTCCAGATCATTTCGAATTTTAATCCTATCCTCCAAAGCTACAAACATTGGTGTTCCTCACTAACTGAAATATTGCCCAAATATATCTTAGGCAATGCACAGATATCTGCTTCCTCATTTCTAAAGAGCAGAGTTAAAGACATTTAGGGAACTAGTTAATGCAGTCAACTGAACTAAAGAGATCAGAGCCTTAAATGTGGAGGAGGCTTGGAATTTATTTAAGTCAAAGGCTCAAAAACTATCTGGAATTTGCATCCTGAGCAAGAGGAAAAAATCTTGTAGGAAAGGGATCCAGACCTAACTAGGTAACTAACCACCTCAATAAGGATATTAGGAGTTGGCAGAGAGTCTACAAGGAACAACGGATTGATCAGCAAAGAAAACTACATCTTGAGGTTCAGAAATTGTAGGGTAACAGTGAGAATCGCTAAAAGTCAAGTTGAGTTAGATCATGTAAAAAAATGAAAACAAATAGTAAAGGTTCTTTAACCATATAAATAAAAAGAGAACAAGAAAAGAAGTGGAAATGCTACATAGCAAGAATGGGATACAGATTAAAATTAATCTAGGTATGACCCTAAAACTAAATGAGTACTTCTCTTCCGTTTTCAGTGAGGATGATAATGTGAACATGGGGGCATAGGCAGGATGGCTAGTAGAAATGAGTGTATAGAAGTGACCACATGTGAGGTGAGAAAAAAACACAGAGTTTAATGTGCTCACAGGGAACAGATAATCTCCTCTGCAGAATACTGGCACAGGAAATTGCAAGTCTGGTATCAGGGATTTTTAATCTATCAAATGAAGGGTGATACTGTATAACTGGGGAATAGCTAATGTGATACTGATATTTGAGGAAGGGAAAAAATGATCCAGGCAACTACAGCCCCATTATTCTGTCCTCAATAGTATGCAAGGGATTAGAAACAATTTTGAAAAAAAAAATAACTAAACACATGGAGGTAAACAAAAACTTGGATAGAATGCAATGTGGGTTGCAAAGGTAGATCATGCCAAACAAATCTGAAATAGTTCTTATAAGATAACTAATTTTTTAAACAAGAGAAGTGTGGTAGATCTAATCTATTTGGTGTTCAGTAAAACATTTGATATGGGTACAGCTACCACATGGGAAATTATTACCTAAAATGGAAAAGATGGGGGTTTGTATACAAATTTCAAGATAGGTAAGGAACTGGCTAAAGAGGAGATAACAATGGCTTGTGCAGAAAGGAGAACTCTCTGGCTGGAGATAGGTTAACTAGTAGAGTTCCTCAAGGATTGGTCTTGGGACAGATATTATTTAATATTTTCATTAATGACCTTGACACAAAAAGTAGGAGCGTATTAATGAAATTTTCTGTAGCACAAAATTGGGGTTGCCTGCAATAGCTGGGGACTGAACTCAGTGGCCCACGAGGTCCCTTCTAATCCTATGTCTAATGTTCCGACTGGAAGTGGCCCCATCCAGGAAGCCCAGCTCCCTGGTTGAGTAGATGGGAGACCATTGTTACTACTTCTTGCCTGAAGAGTTCAAATGCTAACAAGAAGAAAGGAGTACTTTCACCAATAGAAACACATCTATCAGGAAGAGAGGTCCTGGGTTAGTTAGCAGATTTCCAAGGTACTCCCATGCTCCAGGATTTAAGAGGAGAAGGAAAGCCTGAATGTGCTTCCCATGCTATGTGCACTCAATCTTCAGCTTGTACAAACTGGTGTAGCTCCATTGAAGTAAACTGTAAGAGACTGATTTACACAACCTGAAGATCAGGTCCTCATGGGTAGACAGAGAACCATGTAACAAGCTTATAAAATGCACACTTTCACCACCTGGAGAGCTGATTGGCTCCTGCTTCTGAACTCAGAGTTAGCTCCTTTCTTTTTCTCTGCCCTGGGAATGGGGTTTCTTGTTACATAACACAAGTGGAGGTTCCAGCCTGTCCTTCCCAACTTTCAAGGCAAGAATCAGTGGCATTTTCTTTCACTCCACCTGCTGAATGCGTTGCCTGAATATGGAACGGATGGCAAGGATGTTAGAGTGCAATGTATTGTCCACAAAATAGACCTGATTCTGAGAGGTGCTGAACACCCAAGACTCCCATTGTCTTTAACGTCTGTAATGGTTTCTCAGTGCTGCTCAGGACTGAGCCCCATAGACAGACAATATTCAGCTGTGTGAATGGCACCATTATCAGTGGTGTTTGGCCTGTTCATCATTTGTTGTATGTTTCTCTAATTGGCATCTGTTACTTGATTCTTAATAAGATCTCAATAACAATATTAATGGCGTTGGAAGCTCCAGTCTCTTGCCAGTATTAAAATTAATATATGGACTTCATTCATAATCATGATCTTTCTGAAATGTATTATTACCTGTCCCATTTGCTATATCATAGACTTATCGTTTGTTTGTTTGTTTGTTTGTTGCAGTTGTACAGCAATCTGAAAATAAATTGCATAGGCTAAGTAAGATGAACAGGCTGATTGGCAAACGCAAAAAAATAATTTAAAAACAGCAAAGCATAGGTGGCTAGGAGGGAGCAAAAATTAGACCTTATTCCATGCCAGCAAGTAATATGAACATATGAGCTCTCATTTAATGACAAATGACATTGTATGCACAGAGAAGAATATGGATCTGTACAAAAAATGTTAATATTTTCCTTGTCAAACAGAATCGTTTTTAAGATGAGATATTGAGCTTAATTCTCCAGTCTTTGCACCTTCCACAAACTGCATGTCAATATTTCCAAAACAAAATAGCAATATTTTATATCTACTTTGCACTGATGTAAATGGTCACAAATACAATGACGTGGAGAGTAAGGCTGCATACATTTAAAGTGTACACTTTTAATATCCAGGAAAATATCTGGCTAGCAGAAAAGCTCCACATTTAGAAAATCCCTTCTCTTCTAATTCTTTTTATTAAAAGGAAGAAAAGACAAAGAATGTAGCATTGTGTACTGCCACTTTAAAATGCCAACGCAAAGTTTTTGCTCTCAGGTCCCTCTCTTTCTGAAGACCAGATGCAGGCACACATACTATAATTGGATAGTCCCATACAAATCCCTCACGGAAGTTTTAATAGTGACAACTGGACTTAGGGGTTACAGAGGACGAGAAGCTGGATATGAGTCAGCAGTGTGCCCTTGTTGCCAAGAAGGCCAATGGCATTTTGGGATGTATACATAGGGGCATTGCCAGCAGATCAAGGGACATGATTGTTCCCCTCTATTCGACATTGGTGAGGCCTCATCTGGAGTACTGTGTCCATTTTTGGGCCCCACACTACAAGAACAATGTGGAAAAATTGGAAAGTGTCCAGCGGAGGGCAACAAAAATGATTAGGGGACTGGAACACATGACTTATGAGGAGAGGCTGAGGGAATTGGAGATGTTTAGTCTACAGAAGAGAAGAATGAGGGGGGATTTGATAGCTGCTTTCAACTACCTGAAAGGGGGTTCCAAAGAGGATGGCTCTAGGCTGTTCTCAGTGGTAGCAGATGACAGAACAAGGAGTAATGGTCTCAAGTTGCAGTGGGGGAGATTTAGGTTGGATATTAGGAAAAACTTTTTCACTAGGAGGGTGGTGAAACACTGGAATGCGTTACCTAGGGAGGTGGTGGAATCCCCTTCCTTGGAAGTTTTTAAGGTCAGGCTTGACAAAGCCCTGGCTGGGATGATTTAATTGGGGATTGGTCCTGCTTTGAGCAGGGGGTTGGACTAGATGACCTCCTGAGGTCCCTTCCAACCCTGATATTCTATGATTCCATGATTCTATGAACATTCTAGCATCTTCTCTACCTTGTAGCTGTAGAACTCACAGGGCAAGCAGTTCAGATAGGTTGGATAGCAGTGTTTTCTTGGATTCAGAGTTTTAATGCAAAGACTATGCAGACAACAGTTTTAAATGTTTATAATGATTTTTGATGGCAATAGTCTTCAGTTCTCTTCTGCTTTCCACCACTCTACAGATATCTGCTATTCACTCTCAAAGCTATTTGGGAGCACTTGTGATCATTCTTCTTCAGCCATGGCTCAAGCCCTCTTCCTCAGTTCTCACACCTTGTTGTCCTATTGTCTCTTTTCTTCCTCTAGGTTTCTACTCCTTGTAGGGGTGACGGAGTCTTCCTAACAGTGGGGTGGGAGAGGGGCATGAAACCTTATCCCCTTTCTGGCCCTGACCCCGCCCTTCCTCTTCCCTCTGGGGCTCTGCTTCCCCAGCCAAACCGGGAGCCAGGGAGCCCAGGGAAATGACAGCTACAGTGTATACAAGAAGCATGGTGATGAGTCAGGGACACCGGAACATGGATGGCCCTTCTACTTTTGAAAATGGATGAGCCTGGCCTGTCCCTTTTCACTACAGGTTCAGCCCCCTACCCCTCTTCTTCCTCCCCAAGGCCCCACTCCCCAGCTGGGCTGGAAGCTGGAGCCCCGCTTGGGTAAGAGAGGCCTGGGGAGCCCTGGCAGCTGTGGGGAGCTGCAGCCCCTCCACCTCTGCCTAGGTGGGGGGACCCAAGAGAAGCCCCCAGCCCATGTCCCTGCCCCCCGGGGTCCTCACCCAGGGCGGGTGGAGAATCTGTGGCTCCCCACGGCTGCCCGCACAGTTCTTACCCTGACCTGACTCCAGCTTCCAGCCTGGGGTGGGGCCTCAGGGGCCAAAGTGCCACACCTAAGCCATGGTAAGAGCTGCCTTGTCAGCTGTGGGGAGCCGTGGACACTCTATCTGCCGTGGGCAGGGAGTCCAGAGGGCAGGGACACAGGCCAGGGGCTTCTCTTGGGCCCCCCCACCCTGGGCAGGTGGAGGGGCTGCAGCTCCCCACAGCTGCCAGGGCTCCCCAGGCCTCTCTTACCCAAGCAGGGCTCCAGCTTCCAGCCCAGCTGGGGAGTGGGGCCTTGGGGAGGAAGAAGAGGGGTAGGGGGCTGAACCTGTAGTGAAAAGGGACAGGCCAGGCTCATCTACTTTCAAAAGTAGAAGGGCCATCCATGTTCAGGTGTCCCTGACTCATCACCATGCTTCTTGTATACACTGTAGCTGTCATTTCCTCCTACACACTGGAACAGGGTACTGTACACTGTGAACAGAATCATAGCTGAATGGCATGCTGTCGCTGTATGCAAGGCATGCATTGCATATCCCAAGACTGGCTGTGCCCACAGGATGATTCCATCTGGCCCCCAAACATGTGAACAAAATGGCATCCTCTGCACGGTGTACACTTTTAATACGATGAGTATTACGATGAGTGTGAGATCATGCTGTATGGAGGATGCTTTTTACATACATGTGTATAGTTGCATGCCTGACTTGGCCCTAAATGAGAGAGGATGTCATTTCAAGCGGATCTGTAATAAGTAGCATTTCTGGCTTTTCCTGACCTTGGTTCCTCTACTCCAACTGCTTCTTGAACTCCAGCACAGAGTTTAGCATATCCTGACTTGTATAAAATGTTGCTTTCCTTATTTTTGTTTTAAGTTCCTATTTTCCTGAGAGCCCAGTGAGCCACCTCTGCCTTCTTTTATTGCTCTCCTGGTTGGCTTTCATTCTCTGTCTCCTGGGATTATCCTTTTTGAATAATATTCTTCAGTTCTATAGCATCTTTTATCACAGCACATTAAAATCACTAATTAATTAAATCTCACAACCCACAGACATCATAGATATCTGCATTATTATCCCTGCTTTATACATAAGGAGGCTGAATCAGGAAAGTGACTTGTTCAAGATTATACAGCAATCTGTTTCCAGAGATTGGTGTTATATCCAAGGTTCTCTTTCTTTAGGCCTAAATATTTATTGAGGAAACAATCAGAAGACAGATTGTCTTTGAGAGGTTTGATTTGTATCAAGTTTATTTGTTATTGGAAATTATTTGCAAATATTATTTCTGCACACAATTGCTTCTCCTGATTTCAGCAGTGTGGAAGGCTTTGCTGCACTGATAGGGAGATGGGCAGCTCCTGGGAAGGAGAGATCGTGCTCAGGTATACTGGGGTCTACATCTCCTTGTTCCTCAAAGTACATGTTGGAGTGTGTCTGGGGGAGGCAGAGGGGCTTCTGTGCCTCCCACTGGGCAGCTGGGAAGAATTAGGAGGGCCAATTAGCTCTCAGTCCTTCTCCCCATCCAATTTAAATCCCTTTCAGGCATCTAGGGGGCAGCTTGCTGTAGTTCAGGGATTCTCAAACTTCATTGCAGCATGACCCCCTTCTGACAACAAAAATTACTACACGACCCCAGGAAGGGGGATTGAAGCCTGAGCCCGCCAGAGCCCTGGCACCCCAGGTGGGAGGGGGAGCGCAAAGCCCAAGCCCATGAGCTTCAGCCCCAGGTGAGGGGCCTGTAACCTAAGTCCTGCTGCCCAGGGCTGAAGCCGAAGCCCGAGCCCCACTCCCCAGGGCTGAAGTCTTTGGGCTTCGTCCCCAGGGGGTGCGGCTCAGGCTTCAACTTCGGCCTCAGGCAGCAGGGCTTGGGATTTGGCCTTGGGCCCCAGCAAGACTAACACCAGCTCCGGTGACCTCCATTAAAATGGAGTCGTGACTCACTTTGGGGTCCCGACCCACAGTTTGAAAACTGCTGCAGTTGTTTCCCCTCCCTCCCTGTAGCTGAGGTATGTTGAACTGTATTTCCAGGATGCTATGGGTCTGTATGTTGTGGGTCTCAGGAAGGAATTTTTTCCCCATTGGACAAACTGGCACTGGTCTCACCTTCCGCACAGCTTTATGGCAACACAGGTTAGGTTAAAAAGTGTAAGAATATCACCATTATGGGGAATATAGGAATGTTAGTTTGTTGCAACTTGTGGCCAGTGTCCTGTGCAGATAATGGCTAAAAGGGCCAGCTCCCAGAGGCAAAAGAAACTGGTGGACCTTTTGTCTGCAAGGAGAAGGAGACCTGAAATCTTTGCAACCTGAGTTCCCCCTTGATAAGAGGATTCAGAGGTATGCTCAGAGTTAGTGCATTAGTGAAGAGTGTCTCCCTAGAGTTATTGGTTATATGCTGTGAGCCCTTTAATCACATACTGGACCAAACCAAATATCTGGTGTGTGAGAAAGCATCAGCAAATAGTGCCCCTCACCATTGTTAAGTTAATAAAGTTTCAGCCTAGCACTTAAATCCATCCCTATGTCTGTCTTTCATTCACATGCATGTCCTGATCAATTTTGGATTGCAGCTTGTTTGCCAAAAATTTACTGAGAGTATACTATATCTGAAGTTTGAGCTGTGTTGGTTAGTTTGGACTGAACGTGCCCCAATGTATGTTTCTGTTCCCTCACTGGATGAGTGTAACTCTTGGAATCAAATTTCACTACTTCAGAAGTCACTTTAGGTGAAAATGTTATAAAATCTATTTCCACAAGTATTCTGGCCAATAAACTTGTTCATTTTCAATATCTGTGGAAAAGAACATATAAAGGGGGAAGGATTATAACAGAATCAACATCCATTTGTTATTTTCACAGAAAATTTGCTGAGATATATTCCCCTACCTCTAAACCTACCACCACGCAAGTGAGACTCCGCTTATTAAAACCAGCTAGACAAGTGCAGGCTTTCAAAGCAGAATAATATTGGGCCTACAGCTAGGAGCGATTTAACGTAGAGACAATGGTAGCAAGCAGCACCCATTCATGGAAAGGCATCTATGACCAAAAGAGAACCTAATGAAAAGATGAGTAGTATTAAAGTCTAAGATCTGGGCACATATTGAAACTTGATCTCTGATCAAAATGCAGTTCTCTGGAATTCTCACTGGCGGGGGCATGAGAGGATGCTGTACAGATAAATTAGTAGAAGTCTGAGGGGTGAGCTTATGTGTATTTCTTTAATGGTGCTACCATTAAAATAAATAATCCTGAGTCGAAAAAATACTCTTGTAGTGGATCTGAATTGCCAAGTGCTGCAAATCATGCCCCTTCGCGTTACTTTCAATGATTAAAAAGCTGAGAGTGCAAAGCCAAGCTATGAGCAATCCACCAGCATTTTTAGCCACAGTACAGCTTTTAAATATAGTTTAAGATCTTGACTATTTGCTGAGTCTGTGGGAGTTAAAAGGACTATTTGCTGGATTCCAACTGTGGAATTAACCTCTGCATCTCGCTGGGTACCTTTCCGTACTGCTCCATAGTACAGATATTGATTTTGGTTTCCATATTTTAAGCATTCAGGCCTTGATTCTCCACTATCTTGTCCCCGATACAGTCATTTCCCCGTGTGTATAGAGAGTGAACAGGGGGTGTAAAACATTACGTAATCATAAGAGTAGTATTTCACACCCAGTTTGCACAGCTGTAAGTGGCTATAAAAGGTGAGATGCATTGGAGAATTACGTCCTCAGTGTGTGTCTAAACCCTCATTTCCACACTGCTAGAACTTCAGTAAGCCATCATTTTTTTTCTCCCCTACATCCTGGACTAGGACATATCGTTATTGCTCTGGCCTTTTTTGAACAATGAACAACACCAAGCATGACGGACAGTAATAGGCTGGGGCAGAATGGCCCAGGTTGTTGAAGATATTAAGTGCACGGTGGTCTTTGGGGTAAATTGCACTTAATAAAAGTGCTAATAAGAAACATCTCTTCCACTCAGTTGTCACTTGTTAGAAGCATCCTGCTCTCAAGCTGCTATCTCTGAGTACAGCACGGAGAGCCATCAGTCACCTCCCCATTGCAAACATAATATCTTCAGCTTTTACAGCTGCCTGCAGCAGCTGCCATCTCAGTGAATGACTCCTCTCCTCCTCATCAATTTCCTTTCTCTGGCCACTGGTGCCAATCAGTGCCCTAGTTCTCCTGTTCCTTCCTCCCAGCAGCGGGTGCCTTCATCTCTCTTACTCCTCCATACTCCTGTTAATGCTCCTATACCCACACCCTTGTACAGATTGAAGACTTTGCAAACTGCCACCCACTCAGGGTTTTTTTTAAGCAATGCTCTGTGCTGACAGTATGCTAGATGCCTTTCAGCTAGACTGTAGGCCAAGCACACTATAGAGACAATGCTTACTGCTCTATGGCTGACCTGCTCCTTTCCATAGAAAAGAAAGCACATCCACACTCATCCTGCTGGATCTCAGAGGCACTGGAGCTCACTAATCACCAGATACTCCCTCCCCACCTCCAAAAGTCTGTGACTGGAACCACCATAACAGGGCTTAAATCCTTTCCCTCAGAATGAATCCAGATGGTGATTATGGCCACTTTTCCCTCTATCTCCAAAAGCTCTTATCTGTGGAAACTCACAAGGCTAAAGGCTCTGCTCCATATCATTCAACATCAATTTGTAATCCCTGGGAGAGTGAGTGAGACAAAGGCTGAAGTGCCAGCAGTATATGAACAACAATACATCTCCTTTACATCAAATGCAAACAGTACCTTCTCCCAGCTTTCTCAATGCCTAGCCAAAATCAGCATCTGGATAAAGAGAAGCTGCCTAAAGCTGCACCCAGGGAAGATTGATGTGATGCTAATACAGAAGCATTACAAAGAATTTGCCTCCTCTACTGCATTCCCCACTCTCAAGAGCATCTGTTCTGAGATTGTTAAAATCATTCAACTGATCATGTGAGATATATCATTTGGATCCAAAATCTTGTTGGATTTTTGGCCCTGTAGAATCTAACCATGACCCCTAACTGAGATTTGACCTCCAACTCAAATCTGGATCTGGACACAGCCCCGTTGGCCCCGTTCATATTCGTACACAAGCAAAAAGAAAAACAAAAAGGTGGAAGTAGGATTTCTAAGGAAATCCAGTGTTTTGAAGAAGCAGTAATGATATCCCAGAATATCAAATCCTGAAACCACTTTGCTCTTCCACTCCAGTGTCTGTGTTGCCATAGTCCAGGGTGGAGTCCACTGAAATCAGGGTGGAATATCATGCTGTGAATGAAATGCACCTTTGCCTGACATGCCTCGCACAGAATTCAACACTGAAATGGTTCGCCAATAACACCATTAGATTGCTTCACTGTAGAGAAGGGTCTGAGCTGCAAAGTCCAGATCAGGATCTGAGTTTCTCTACAGTTTTAAAGGATTTAGACTCATGTTTCTGTATTTTTATTTTTTTTATATATAATATGCTTTGGTATAAAATACAGCTGGAAATCAAGTTCATTATTTTGCTGCTATCTAAAGCGATAGGTTTGTAAATATACTCCTTAATGCAGTGCTAGGTACATTAGATTCTCTGCTTTAAAAGGCACCAGCACAGTTTTATATAAGGAATCATATGTTTATATTGTGAAAGTTCACTCAGTATTTAACATTCACTTATGTAGCTGGAGTTATTTCATCATATTATAATTGCATTTTAAAAGACATCTTCAGCTGAGAATGAATTGCACTCTGCCTGCGCAGAGCATAGATTGCTAATTAAAATGGTAACTGTTTGAGTCTTGCAGGTATATCTTAACTGTATCTTACCTCTGAGTATAATTAAAGAAACTAAATGTTGTGGATAGGAAAATGTCGTCTTCAATTATCTCTCCTTGAAGGAAAAAATCTTAGCTGATGATTATTGTAAAACTCCGTGAATGAGAGGCTAGCTATGGCAATCAGCATGTCCTAGTGGCTAGAGCATTCTGCTGGGCCTCTGGAGACCTAGGTTCTAGTCCTGGTTCTGTCACTGGCCTGCTGGGTGACCATGGGCAAATAATTTCAGCAAACTGTGCGCCCATTTCATTAGCTATAAAATGGGAATAGTAATTAGATCTAGGTGGGAAGCAGTTTTCTCATCCTGTGAAAATTCGAGATATTGAAAAACTCTGTTTTCGTACACCAAAAATCCCAAGAAAAAATGGTTTGGGTCAATTGAAATGTTTCATTTCAATCTTTTCAAATGTTTTATTTTGATTGGTCATTTTTATTTTTTAAATATAATTAGATTAAATGACAAAATGAAAAGTCATTTTTGAGACAGGAAACCAGAAAATTTTATTAAGAAAATGTCAAAAGAAAATATTTTGACATTTTCTTTCTTTTTTTTTTTTTATTAGAAAAAAAAATTCCTTCAAAACTCACCCTTTCCCATGAGAAGTTTCAGTTTTGACTAACTGGCTTTTTCCAGTGAAAAAATGTTGAATCTAAAAATTCCTAACCACCAGTAGCGATAGTTATCTCCTTCTATAGAGCACTTTGAGATCTACTGATGGAAAGCACAATGTAAGAGCTACGTATGATGATGATTATTCCACAGAACAGCCACAACAGAAGCAGTCACCATTTCATGTAACTTGCACTCATTGCGATAAAGAGCAGGAGCATAACTGATTAAGAATAAATAAGGTTTTATTCAACAGCTCTGTCTCCTAATTCTTTCCTAACTGTCTGTCCTGTTTGGACATTTTAGAAAGGAAATGTTTATTCTTCCCTCTGGTCTCCATGCACATGGCTACATCTTTTCTTTTACAGACGATGGAACAAATTCATCCCTGGTGTAACTTCAGGGAAGTTACTCCTGCATTTGGCCCATTCTTAGAGACTGAGTTCATGGCTAGGATTGTTGGTTCTTCAGTGGGGAAAGAATTCACTGGTGATGGACCTACCATTGAAGCATGAGATTTAATTTCAGGCCTTCAATGACTAGGAAATAGTTGCTGTTCAGCTCTCCATAGTGGGCAGCTGATTTTGAAGTTTTCTTGAAGAGTGCTAGTTTTCAGACCAACCTGCCATTTCTTTTGTTGTTGTTGACGCTAATGCTGGTTTACTTGTTTCCACCATGTCTCTTCCTTCTTTCTCTGGGACGTATCAAAGGATATGAGAGCAAAATAACCAACTGACAGAAAAATACTCATTTGACAATCCGTTAACTGTGAATTGCAGTGGTCAGTCATTGCTATTGTCATGTGGTACTGGTCCAAATCAATGGGGAGTTTATAAACCAGCTTTGAATAGCATCCAATACATGCCATAGATGTTCCCTATCCCCTCTGATTCCTACTTGCTTGATCTAAAAGGTGCCTTGTTGTTCAAACACACTCTTTGTTGGGGGAAAAAATCCAGTCTGAGGCTATCAGCACAGACAATTTTTATAATTTTTGAATGAAATAAAAAGTAAATCATGATGAAAATATAACATTTAAAAGGAGATAAAACAGTTCAACAAACAATTATTTCCTTCCTCAAAGTGTTTGTAGAATAGGCTTCTTCTGATCTCAAAAGTGTGAGAATAATCTGCTAACGTGGTAACTAAAAACAATTTAGTTCTTACATGGAATTTCTACACTGCTTTTACCATAGCTGATTTTATTTTCTACTAGTGCCCCTATAGATGTCCAAGGATATAATATGAACTTGTTGTGCCTGGCTGTTTGTTTTACAGCTGAAAGTTACACAATTGGTCAAGGGGAACTCTTCCAAAGAAAGAGCTGAGTTTCAATCCCTGACTCTTGATGCCAGGCAATTTAGTACTGAGTAATGCAGCCTCATGAATAACATTTTCAATGTATTCACATGCAGCAGGCCTATTCTATTATATATTTTGCATAAATGTCATGAGAATCTATCTAGACTGAGTCACAACAACTATTAATTTCCTAAATCCCTCATTATAGTGTATATAATGAATCCTGTACGGTTTTAGAAAAAGTTACCACACAATGCAATCTGAATTACCAGTTCTCCCTTTATAATTAGAATGAGAAATATCCATGATTAATAGGTGGTAATGATTGGTAAATATTAAAACATTAGAAGGCACAATGAGGTTCTAAATAGGAGATGTATAAAGAATAATAAAACTCTCATTTCTGTGACATTCTCTGACCCATTCCACGTTTTTTCCCTCATGTGAAATTATACCCAAGTTCACCAAATATCCTGAATTCAACATCATTTCACAAATTTTGCACTTATTTACTTCAAAATGTCACACAACCCCATTTTTTCCAAGAAAAAAGCTTACAAAAACATGCAAACAAAAGCATATTTTTCAAAATCAATGTGCACTTGTGAAACCTTTGTGATAGCTCTGCTTAATTTTTTGTCGAAATACTTCCCACACTATAAGATAGGTTGCACTGCCGAGTAATAGCTTTTATTCATGTGAAAGGAAGGTATTTTCAGCTGTTGTCAATGCCTTCACACTTAGAACTGTATTTTCTGTACACTTTTTAACAAAAAGAGGTGAACACAAGATTTCTTTAATCTTAGTAATAACTAGCTACAATCTCCATTTCCAAGTTGTGATCCAAGTTTTTCCTCTACTGTTGGCTAAATCTGCACATTGAATCCTAGCACCCCAATCTTGGGCAAAGCTCAGATTTGGTTCAAGACTATGACCTACAAAGTCTGGGAGTTTTCAGATCAGTGGTTTGGTTCTGCCCATTACAGAGATACAAAATTCAGATCCAGAACTCAGCTCCAAGGCTTTTGTTTGAGCCTATCTCTAATAATAATCATAATATTTTGCACTTCCATCCCACCTTTCGTTTAGGGATTTCAAAGCACATTACTGATCTAAGAATCCCAACAAATCTATAAGGGGAAAAAATATTATTATGCTCATTTTACAATGAGGGTATTGATGGAGGTGAAACAACCACAGTGCAGTCACTTGCCAGGAAGGTTGCTGTAGCTGAGAATAGAAGCCAGACCTCCACAAATCATCTTTCCCCATATTTTACCTGTAACAGCTTTATTCCTGATTTTTTTAAACTATGGAAATGTCTCAGCCAGTCAGAGTTCAAGGATGCTATTACATCCATACTTATGCTTATTTCTCAGGCATGTATGTACCCCTACACTCTTGTTGCATAATGACAATACAGTTCTATCTCACTAACCATACAATATGCAAATCCCTTTACTCTGAATGGCAAAAGGCCATCATTAGCCAAGCAGAGTACAGGGATTTACATTAATCAATGTATGGCTGTTTCTCAGTAACACATAGTGATTATCTAAAGCTCTCAACTCTGATTAGCAAGGATGAGAGGAGGGTGATATTGAGAAAACTGATCTGAGGTGAGTTGAGATTTTGAAGTTACCATGTTTGTTGTGGACATGTGGGTGGCATGTTCTGATGGGTGTCATCAGAAAGATCTCCTGAGTGAGATTTTAACACATTTTAGCATAATTTTGAGGCTATTCCCTACATACTCATTAATAACCCTTTGTAAGGCTAAAACACATTGCTCAGAAGCTGTTGCATAATATGGAACAGAACTATGATGAACACAAATAACATTTGTATACAATATATGCATTTTTCTTGCTAACTAGACACTGTAGATATGATACATATTATGTGTTATAAAAATAAAATCTTGGATTTTTGTAAAGTATAGATACTTTAAGACAAGATGATAAACATGGTATTAGAAATATAGGGCTAAATTCTAGCTGATATAAATCAACATAAAAGCATTAACTCAAGAACTATGTCAGTTTATACCAGGTGAGGATCAATGGTAAAATTTTCAAAAGTTCCTAAATGACTTAGGAGCTTAAGTACTTAAGTGCTTTTGCAGTCTTTACCCTAGTCCATCATTTGGTCAAGAAGAGATTGAGAATAGTAGAATTTATACACATTCTGAGAATTTTTATCCCCTATTTCACAAGCACTTTAGGTGGCATAATTGAGAGAAAAAAGTATGCTGCATACAAGAACAAGCACAATTTTTCAAATTTGTCATTGGTAGCGTAGTTTTTTTGCTGTTAGTGAGGAGTAGAAAGAAAGAAAGAAGTATAGCCGAGCACTCCCATTTGTTTCCCACAACCCCTCTGGTCAATTTAGTGAATTCAGTGGAGTGACAGAACTGTCTATTACATAGGTGCTGAACAAGCTGAAAATGAATCACATACCTGACAAACTAGAGTATTCTCTGGTTTGCAGAGGATACTTATGCATCAACTCCAGTTCTATCTGTCAGCTTAATTTCAGGTCACACACTGAGCGATAGCAGATACCTAGGAGGAAATAAGCTTTCTTTACCTTTGCTTTTTATCACTTTTACTGAGGAAGGGTGAACTGACTGGGACAAGATAAAAGCCCGCCTGAACTTCAGCCCAAATCAAGCTCATGTTTAAATTATATTAAAATACTAGCTAAAGTTTAGTGACGTGTTTATAAACCACCTATATGTTAGATATCATTAAAAAGTCGACAGTGGGAAGGAGCTACTGCAGATACATCTTATTCTGTAGATGGAAAAAATGTGGCACTCCCAGATGCCTCTAGTATAAACTGGCATAATTCAAATGTATTCTATGTACGTCAGTGGAGTTATGTCAATTTATACCAGTTAGCCAGTATGGAAGTGAGATTTTGAAGTTTAATAAAGCACTGATCATTAGGACTGACTGAGAACAATTTTCCATCAAAATTGGGTATTTTGAAAGAAATATGTTTTTTAACATTGTTTTCAAAAAGTGTCTAGTGAACATAGAAAATTTCAGCTTCTAACTGAGAAACTGGACGTCTGAAAACTGAAAGGTTTTAACTCAGAAATGCCACCAGGGTGCCTCATGGGATTTATAGTTAGGCTGCTTCATGCCCCCATGTAACAAGGGGTGCGTGGTCTCCCCCACAGATAGACAGGGAGACTCCCTTACCCACCCTTCCGCGCATCCATGCCCACCCTGCCAGAAATAGCAGGGCAGGACAGGAACTGGAAGTATAAAAGCTGAGCGCTGCAGCTCAGTTGGGCTGGAGTCACCAGAGGAGACAGACACCTCTTGCCCACTGCTGGATCTTGAGCCAGATGGTGACCACTACAGCGCTGACAAGCTACCAAAGCTGCTGGCTGCCAGGAATGTTCTGTTTTTAAGAATCTGATGGGGGTTTTAGTGTCCTAAAAACCCAAGGGTCTGGTCTGTGCTCACCTTGTTTACTCTCAAGCCTCCCCAGGAAAGGGGGTGAAGGGGATTGGGGGAATATTTTGGGGAAACAGGAACTCCAAGTGGTCCTTTTCCTAAATCTTTGTCTAAATCACTTGGTGGTGGCAGTGACACCATCCAAGGACAAGGAAGAATTTGTGCCTTGGGGAGGTTTTTAACCTAAGCTGCTAGAAATAAGCTTAGGCAGGTCTTTCATGCAGGTCCCCATATCTGTACCCTAGAGTTCAGAGTGAGGAGGGAACCCTGACAACTGCCGTTAGCTGACTACTCTGGGGAGATGGAAGACAATCCTGGGACCCAGGTACGCCACAGTGGGAGTGTAGGAAGTAGACCAGGGGAACCAGACAATAGTCTGGTTGTGTTGTGTCCTGAAACTAGGTCAGCATGTTTTGACAGATCCTCGCTGATCCAGTAGTAGAACACTCTGCCACTGCCAGGGCCCTGGGCTGGAATCCGATGGAGGCGGGTGGATCTGGGTCCCTCTACCCCTGACACCTGAACCCTGGGTGGCAGCCTCCCCACCTGAGGTCAAGATGCCTGTGTTTGTCTGCCATCTGTCAGAGCTAGGATGTCAGACTGTTTTCTGCCTAGCCAGAGAGCTGATCCCCTAGACTCATGTGCTGCTGTACCCTGACTGCAGGCCAGAGCCCAGTAACTGTTTGGTGCCCTTCCCTGCCTGAGGGCCTGGGCTCCTAGACTCTTTTTGGGTGTTAATCCCCCCCTGAATTTGAGCCCTACAGAGGCACTGTAGTGAGGGGGAATGGCCTTCCTCCCAGATGGACGGGGAAGAACAGTCGTGACCTCTTCCACCCCATTTTCCAGTATGGGCCAGGTTCCCCAGCTGGACTACATCTCCCATAATGCATTGTGATAACTCAATGAGAGGGAAGACCATGGTGCGTCATGGAAGATATAATCCAGCCAGGGAGTCCCACCCAAAGAGGAGAATGGGGGTATGAGGCACCTGAACTACAATTCCCAAGCCATAAATGAGACAGGATTCCTACCAATAAAAGACATTCACTAAACATCCCTGATTCTGACTCAGGTCACCTTCCATTTCATCCTGTGCACTGTGTTCCTGTTGAAAATATGGGGAACCTGTTGAAAATATAATATGTGATCATATAATTATACACTATCAAAATCCATAACCCCAGGGGATATGCACAGGCACAGACAACCTTACTAGCAGCATTTCCTAACGTTTGAATGCTTCACTTTGCACACTTTACATTTTTATAATGTATATCTTTGGGTGTTTTTACATAGATGGAATGCAAGGATTTATTAACATCCACTGGTGATAAAATATGTAAGAGACAGACAATTATTACTAATTGTGGGCTTAGTTCTCATCTGTGTCAAGTTTACAATAAGAGTGGAGCTGCTCTAAATTTCAAAGATATTAAGGTCAGAAGGGACCATTATGATCATCTAGTCTGACCTCCTGCACAATGCAGGCCACAGAATCTCACCCACCCACTCCTGTGATAAACCTCTCACCTATGTCTGAGCTATTGAAGTCCTCAAATCATGGTTTAAAGACCTCAAGGAGAAGAGAATCCTCCAGCAAGTGACCTGTGCCCCATGCTACAGAGGAAGGCGAAAAACCTCCACAGCCTCTTCCAATCTGCCCTGGAGGAAAATTCCTTCCCTACCCCAAATATGGTGATCAGCTGAACCCTGAGCATATGGGCAAGATTCACCAGCCAGATACCCAGGAAAGAATTCTCTGTAGTAACTCAGATCCCACCCCATCTAACATCCCATCACAGGCCATTGGGCCTATTTACCATGAATAGTTAAAGATCAATTAATTGCCAAAATCATGTTATCCCATCATACCATCTCCTCCATAAACTTATCGAGTTTAATCTTAAAGTCAGATAGGTCTTTTGCCCCCACTGCTTCCCTTGGAAGGCTATTCCAAAATTCACTCCTCTGATGGTTAGAAACCTTCGTCTAATTTCAAGTCTAAAATTCCCAATGACCAGTTTATATCCATTTGTTCTTGTGTCCACATTGGTACTGAGTTTAAATAATTCCTCTCCCTCTCTGGTATTTATCCCTTTGATATATTTATAGAGAGCAATCCTATCTCCCCTCAGCCTTCTTTTGGTTAGGCTAAACAAGCCAAGCTCCTTGAGTCTTCTTTCATAAGACAGGTTTTCCATTCCTCGGATCATCCTAGTAGCCGTTTTCTGTACTTGTTCCAATTTGAATTCATCCTTCTTAAACATGGGAGACCAGAACTGCACACAGTAGTCCAGGTGAGGTCTCACCAGTGCCTTGTATAATGGTACTAAAACCTCCTTATCTCTACTGAAAATACCTCGCCTGATGAGTCCCAAGACCGCATTAGCTTTTTTCACGGCCATATCACATTGGCGGCTCATAGTCATCCTATGATCACCCAATACTCCAAGGTCCTTCTCCTCCTCCTTCGTTACTTCTAATTGATGCGTCCCCAGCTTATAACTAAAATTCTTGTTATTAATCCCTAAAAGCATGACCTTACACTTTTCACTATTAACTTTCATCCTATTATTATTCCCCCGTTTACAAGGTCATCCAGATCTTCCTGTAGGATATCCCTGTCCTTCTCTAAATTGGCAATACCTCCCAGCTTTGTATCATCCGCAAACTTTATTAGCACACTCCCACTTTGTGTGCTGAGGTCAGTAATAAAAAGATTGGTCCCAAAACTGATGCCCATCTTTTCCAATTTAACTAATAATTCCCCATGTGGCACGGTATCAAACGCCTTTCTGAAATCTAGGTAAATTAGATCCATTGCGTTTCCTTTGTCTAAAAAATCTGTTACTTTCTCAAAGAAGGAGATCAAGTTGGTTTGGCACGATCTATCTTTTGTAAAACCATGTTGTATTTTGTCCCATTTACCATTGACCTCAATGTCCTTAACTACTTTCTCCTTCAAAAATTTTTCCAAAACCTTACATACTACAGATGTCAAACTAACAGGCCTGTAGTTAGCTGGATCACTTTTTTTTTTCATTTCTTAAAAATAGGAACTATGTTAGTTATGCTATCTGCTGCAGGTGGCTGAGGAGTTTATGGCATATTGTCTGTTCTGCCGCATATCCCCTCCAATCCCTAGTGCCCTCTCTTCCTGTCTCCAACGCTGAACGTGTGGGGAGGATGGAGGTGTACAGCTATGATAGGGGAAATCCAAGGCTGAGCCTTTAGGGCAGCTGTCTGGCTGCTTTGCTGCTGCAATGAAAACAGCTAATGATGGGGCCCAGGACTGAAACCTATGGTTGCAGTTTTACATATAATTATCAGAATAAGATAATGTAAATATCTGTAATTGCCTGGAAGATTGCAGTAGCTGGAATAAAATAGTCATCAAACCTGACCTTCCAATCCAATTACCCTTCTTTACCCTTTCCTCCAGGAATCTTCATTTCCTATTGATTAATTTCAATAGCACTGAATTTTTGCAAGACAATTGGTATGTAAAACTGCATATAAAATTGCCATTTATTTGCTGTTTTCACCATCAGCCAGGAGACGTTATCCAAAATGATTATGTCCCTATATC
The DNA here is from genome assembly GCF_015237465.2 of Chelonia mydas. Classification (NCBI taxonomy): domain Eukaryota; kingdom Metazoa; phylum Chordata; order Testudines; family Cheloniidae; genus Chelonia; species Chelonia mydas. The sequence goes on from NC_057850.1 coordinate 94,132,131, forward strand.
CTGTAACCTTATAGCTGTGGAAGGATAATTTTACAATGATTAGATATTTTATGCTAGTGCTAAACGGTCCTGAATTTGTAACAATTTACACATGCAATTAATTTTATGGACTGTGAGCAGCCCCCCTGAAATCAAAGATAAGCACATACATCATTGTATGCAATGTTGTTGTAGCTGTGTTGGTTTCAGGATATGAGAGAGACAAGGTGGGTGCGGTAATATCTTTTATTGGACCAACTTCTGTTGGTGAGAGAGACAAGCTTGTTGGTCAAAAAGAGATATTACCTCACCCACCTTGTCTTTCTAATAAGCACATGCATGCATTTTGCAAGACTAAAATCTAATTGGTTAAGAAGTCTATAATTACTAATGGGTTAGCAATAATACTTAACTCTTCTATATTACTTTTCATCAGTAGATCTCAAAGTGCAAAGTAAGTATCATTATTTTCATTTCACAGACGAGGAAACCAAAGCACAGAGAGCTGAAGTGACTTGCCCAGGTCAGCCAGTGAGGTATACAAGACTTTAGCATACTTTTTGGAACTCAAAATCAACTGTTGCAGAGTACTCTGTAGTATGTATTTGGTAAGTACCAAATAAATCAAAGGATCATTCATGGAATGCTTTCCCTTTTCAGGAAGTCATTACATATTCCAAATTGTTTTCTTTTCTTCTGTGAATTATCCTTCCCAGTATTTAGATTAAATCTTTTTTTTTTTTTTTAAAAGCGTTTAATAAATTGGACTTGTATTACTGAGGGGGGAAATAGTTACTCTGTTTACCCCCAACAAAAGGGGAAATATTTGACTGAGTTTATAATAACAACTCTTTGTAAGGAATAAGAGAAACTTAAATCTAACAGGAAACTCTAATGCATAATTAACTGAAGGAGCTACAAAGTTCACAACAGTTCATATTGTGACAATAATAAATAAAGAATAATAGGAAAAAGTTGCCCCACCCATTGATGTGGGTAGGTGGCATTTTTAAATGAACTTGGCCTGATTTATGATGTCATACATAAATAGAGCAGGACAAGCTTATTCAGACAAATAGTTTATTTGCCAAAAAATGCAGATTCAGGTGGACTGAATCTCTTTGCAAATTCAGGTTGAATTTGGCAAATAGTTTAAATTAAAAATATACTTTTTTAAAAAAGTTGAAACTTTTGAAATTGACTTTTTGTTTCAAAGTAATGTTTTGTTTAGAAATTTAGCTAGCTTTATTTTTTTAAGTAAAAAAAAACCCACTCAAATATGAAATGAAAGAAACAAACAATTATTTCAGGTTGAACAAAACATTTTGTTTGACCCAAAATGAATAAGTTTTCCCTTTTTTATTTTGCTTTTGGGCGAATGAAACATTTTATTTGACCCAAAATGAAATCTTTGCAGTCACTGAACCAAAAAAATCAATTATTCACTCAGTTCTGTACAGAATTTCTATGAAATGTACAGTTGCACATGGTTTGGACATAAGATAAACTAACGCTCTGTGGTTCTGACAGGCTTTCACTTTGAGGCTGAGAGTTCATTTTAATCCCAAACTGAAAGTGTAACTTGGGAGCTGCAAACACAAATGGATCAAAACTTAAATAAAATAAAAACCAAAATTATTTATGAGCCGTATGATTAAAAACTACTCTGTTCCACAGAACTTTAAATCTGGGGGACCTCAAAGGACATCACGCAGAGCAATCCAGATCACTGCAAATATCCTAAAAAGGTACACACTGAGGATCAACAGGATAGCAATTACAAGCAGGATAGCAATTACTGGGAATGGAAATAAATATAGTTTGAATAGTCTACAGGAAAAAATACTGTTGATGCACTCAGATAATGATATGCTATTCTGTTGGCTAAATAAATGTATCAGATAAAGAGAAATATTGGTAGGAGAGCAACAAAAATGAGTTTTCAGGACACTAATGCTCCCCTGAGGGATACTATGCAAAATTTCAGAGTGAGCTTTGCGTAGTTTTTCTTTCACTGCAATTTTACAGCAATATTAGGAGTATAAAATGAATATGGTACAATTCTTCTATATAGAAATACATACACTATAGAACTGGGCAACATTTTTTGACCAAAAAGGATTTCTCCAGAAAAACTGCAGACTCAGTGACACCAAAACTTTTTGCAGATTTGTACTGATTTTGCCAAATTGTTTGACAAAAAAAAAAATTAAAAAACCAAATTAGTTTGACATTTGAAAATTAAACATTTTGCTTGTTTGATTTAAAATAACTTTTGTTTCAAATTTTCTTCATTTTATTTTTTAAAATATTAAAAATGCTCACAGATCAAAACTTGTTTTACTTTTTCATTCACTGAATTTTTTGAAAAATTTTGTTTTCAAGTTGACACAAAATTATGTTTTATTGTATTTCAGAATTGCCGTTCACCTGAAAAATCCCTGTTACTGCTCAGCTCTTATCTGTAAATGAACTATCTTTCAACTGAAAGTAACTAGCTATGATATAAGTCATATGTGATTTCATATCTTGAATTTGAATAGCTCATTTTAATTCTCCCTTAACCATCTCTTACTGCTATTAAAACAGAGGTCATACATATACATACCCTGGAGTCATAATCTCTTCACATTATCACATTATCTTTTTCAAGAGCTTTACTTTTTTTTTGGTCACAGCTGTAGAGTGCTGCTATGTTTGGTGGAGTTTGATCCAAAGCTTCTCAATGAGACAGAGAATGAACTGCACTCACCTACCTGTGAATTGGACCCATTTCTTTAACAATTAAGGCTCAGTGTTCACCATGGCAAAAATTTAGGAAAATCATGAAAGACATGCAGATGTCATAGGGAAACCCCTATGCCTGCAAGCATATTTTAATATCAAATATAAATATTTTTAAGATGTACCAAAATATTATTTAAATTATTTGGGAAATCAAATGAGAAAAATCCATAATACGCATTGAAAAGTAATAACATTCTTATAAAAAAATATATCAAGACATAGGTCCTGCTCCCCAGGGACTGTTACAAATCTGCAAATCTTAGAGCCTCCCTGAAGCTGCTATAAATTATGCTGCGGGTGGGAGAGGGGGAGGTGAACCAGTGGAGAGCAATGATGGCTTAAAACTATTTTTGCCCACTTTCTCTTTGCAGCTGAGATCCTGCTCCATGTCGACATTTGAGAAAGCTTCAAGCTATGCAGTTAGCATTGTTGATATATGTTACCTTTTCCCCTCTGCATCTAGTCAGGATATTACCATCTATCCAGCTGCCCACCTTCAATGTGAAATGAACGGCCAAAGTGGTTGGTTTCAAATCAGGATGCAAGGTTTCCTTGTTGGGGTTGATTTTATTTTGTTTCCTGTTCTTTATTATTATTTTTGCTGTTGTTATAGGTTTGGAGAGGGTGTATTATTTGTGTTTTTCTTGCTGCTGCTTTGGAGGTGCAGGGGCATTAGGCTAAATGAGCTGACACTTTTAAGTTTTGTATTTTTGTAATCATCATTAAACAGTATGGGAGCTTCAGATACATGTTTCTGTTTGGGAACATCTCTAATTGCTCACCAGGATGTGGTTCACTGGGTAACATCTCTTCCGCTGGAATTTTTCAGGCTTTGATGTGATCCAGGTCCCACGGGGTTGGAGCATTGGCTTACCTCCACTCCCATTGAAGTCGGTGTTACTATTCTCACTCATTTCAGTAGGACCAGAGTTAGGACAACACTGAGCAATTTTCCAAATCCAGCCCATTACCTGCAGGAGTCTGATTCACCTTCTTTGAATCAATGGAAATACTCCTGTTGAGTTCAGTGGGCGTTATTGTCAGGCTGCATAGCATCAGGATTGCTGGTCCAGACCCAAGCACAATTTAGAACCCCTCAGGGAGCTCTAAACTCATGTAGACACGATAGCCCCCAGGTGCTGACCTTTGGTATAATTTCTCATTAAAAGCTGTCTTACTTGAGAGCACCCACCCTGGGATTTTAGCATCGGCTGAACTGGAACTGAACGTCCATTGACTATTGAATAACTTTTGTTTGCCAAGGGTCAAGAAAAGTTTGAAGCAAAATTCAGCTCAGTAGAAAATATATATTAAAGTTCATCCAAGATGTATAAAGTATGTAAACTAGGCTGATATGTTGTTTTGTTTTTACCAATGCTGTAGGCACAAAATAAGCTGCCGTGGAATTTGTCTTATTATGCAAGTTCCTTAAGCTCTTAAATAATCAGCATGTTACATACATGGGGAAACAAAACTGAAAATTATCTTGTTCCCCTGTCCTTTTCATGACACCCAATAACAAGTGCGTAGAAAAGTCATATCATCTGGACAATGTTCTCTGCATAAAAATAGCTTCAATTTCCAAGGTTCTAATAAACATGGAGAAGATGTGAATAGAAAAAGGAACTTTATTTGCATACAATTACAATTCTGTATCTCTTTTCCATATGATTTTTCTATAGTTATTCCTTTGATGTGCTATTATTCTCCATATTAAGTACACATCTTCCCACCTCATCTGATTCTATTGTTTTGTCCCTAAACTACATTTTTAATTGATCACTTGTTTATGTCTTCTATAAATCTTGTCTGTCTCTTTGGCTCTTCTCTTGCATATCACTCTATTGCGAGGAAGGAGCTGCACTTAAATTAAACGGTGTGAATGTTTCAATAATCCTTAAAGTGTTAACACGCATCTTTGATATATTTATTAATGTTTAATGCATATTTCAAGAATATTGAATATTCAGATGTTATTTATCCTCTTTGTATATTTTTCTCATCAGTTCTGATGATAAGTATTGTATTTGACACAGTCGGTACTTGCAGAATAAAGACAGGATTTCTGTAGTCATAAATACTGAAGCAATGGAGGCTTTTCTTCCTCCCGGTGTATCCACTTGACAATTTTGAATAGATAGAACTGCTATCTCTTTCCATTTTTTTCCTCAAAAAAAAATGTTTGGTTCTTCTAATGGAAGTGATTCTCTTTCATTTTTACTTAGCTTAATTGTGCAACTTCATAGAATCTGGCAGGAGAGCAGATGTGGCCTAAAATTACTCAAACAAAAAAACAGCAAGAATCCATTAGACAAATATAATTTATGTACCTGGGATTCTGCAAACACATGCCCTCATATTTAAGTGCCATTATACTTCATTAGTTATTTTTCTTCTATTAAAGCTGAGGTAGGGATGAGAGAGAAAGTTGGGCATTAGTCCTATATATATAGTTTATGACGTGTGATGTAGCTGCAACTTCTCAAAATTAATGTAGTGATCTCCAACAAACTAGGCCAGTTGTTCTCAACCCATGGGCCACATGCGGCCCAATTAGCACACAGCTGCAGCCAAGCTGCAGCCCAGCTGTGTACTAAAAAAAATTGAAAAATTACCGCTCTGGTATGGCAAGGGGAGACAGCTTCAAGCAGCCTTGCTGGAGCGCTCCTCCCTGTAGTGGGCTGATGACGACTGCAATGGGGCAGGGTGTGGGAGAGTGAGTCTCTGGGGAGGATTGTGGGGGGCGCTGAACAGCATAGGCGTGGGAACTAGGGGTTTGCGGGGGTGCTAACCCTCCCCCCCCCGGTTTTATATGGGGCTCCACTCCTGGCCCCATGGCAGGGGTCCCAGCTGCCCGGCCTGGCGCAGCAGATCCCAGGTTGCGGCGGGGGTCCAGGTTCTGACTGCCCAGCCTGGCTCTGCATGGCGGGTTTCGTGTCGCAGCTGCCCTGGCCTGTCTGGCCCCATGTGGCAGAGTCCAGGTCCCAGATGCTCTGCCCAGCCCAGCCCGCGTGGCAGGATCTGGGTCCCAGTTGCCTGGCCCCATGCCCGGGTCTCCTCTCCTGGCCCCATTCTGTGGAGAGATCTCTGGGCAGGGGGCAATGGGCAAAGGTGTCTGTGCACTTAGCAAGGGGGGCATACTGTGGTTCTCAACTTGTGCTCTATGTAACACAGTGTGGGCCACATATGTGTTGATAAAATGATAAACCACTGAACTGAGAACCGCTGAACTAGGCTGTTTGGGAAAGTCAAGAATTCTGTGTGTGATATAAGCCACTAGAGTTTGCAAAGTACAATAGCCTTATGTTATCAGGAACTTATAAAAAAGTGTGGTAGCGCTACAACAAATTTGAAAGGGAAGAATAGAGACTCAACTTTAACAATAAAGGGATTTACCACACATTTGTAATTCCTCACACTACTATGAAAATTTAATCCATAATACAAACTGTGTCCAAAGACTTGTTTGAAATGGCTACTGTATGCAAAAGGATGCAAAATAGACAACACATGATAAGGTTAAGACTATTTTTATTTATTGTTCTAAGAAACTAGGATGGTATAGAAAGCTGGGGGTGCTGTGATGCAGTTTAGCTTTAGAATGAGCTTATTCTATGGCCACTCAGATTCAGTGATGACCTAGCATTTGAGAGGATAGGGTTTGTGAGGAGGGAACAGTGGTGGGTTGCTAACGACTGGAGGCCTCAATCAGAAGTGACCAGATTCCAGAAGCTTCCTGTCCAGCTTCAGGATATCTCTTGTAAAGGAAAGTTGCAAAATAACACAAATATACAAAATGTGGTATGCAAAGCGTGTATGGGGAGATAATTCCTATGATTCTCACCGTGTTTCTGCAAGGTCATTTCAGACTCTGCCTACTCCTTAACTCTAATTGCCTTCTTGCATTTAGCTGACAGGATCTCTAGCTTTTACTCTTTACATTCCCCTTGGAATTGGTAGCACTTGCTTTACAGTTGTTGCTCCACAGGCAACCTGGAAAATGTGCTCCTCCTCTCAGTCTCACATTCGCTAGCACAATAAACAGTCACTAAACATTTTGCTGCCCTTAGGTGACTGCCCATTCTGTCTCTATGGTGGAACCAGCTCTGGGAATTAGTAATCCCTGATATCCAGGTTTCTTATCTTGCTTTTTCATTTTGCACTCTATGGTTGGCTGATTCTCTAAATTAGCTGTTGGCTCAGGCAGGTCTACACTACAAACTTATTTTGGTATAACTACGTCACTAATCCACCCCCCTGAGCAACACAGTTATATCAGTCTAACCCCCAGTGTAGACTGCACTATGTCAACAGGAGGGCTTCTCCCTTCGACATAGCTACAACCTCTGGTGGAGGTGGATTAACTGCGCCAACAGGAGAAGCTCTCCTGTCAGCCAACTAGCGTCTTCACTGAAGTGCTACAGCAGTGCAGCAGCACTGGTATAGCTGCGCTACTGTGGTGTTTTAAGTGTAGACCTGCCCTCAGCTAGTTGTCTGACTCTAACTTTATGTTGGGCAGCCTGACTTTCAATTCCTAATTTTAAAAATTTAGCTTCAGAATTCATATGTCACTGAGTTAAGTGATATAACCCACTTTCTTTCTCCTATCTTCTCACTCTTTAACTCACTCATTCATTCTCTCCCTCCTCTCCTTTCAGCCTCTGGCAGGCTGCTGCTTCGTTGTCAGTTTGACTGGTCTGCAATTGATGGTATGCACTTTCATGACCCTTTGAAGTGCTGATAACTACTGCAGCTGCTTCTTGCAGTGTGGCACAAAGTCACAGGCTTAAACATAAAATAAATAAATAGCACAATGTGTTACTAAACCACAAGCTCTGAAATTCCTCCTTGCTCTTTTTCATCTCAGCCCTACTCCCTCAGGGCTTGTATGTATGGTGCATTAGTCTGCCCTAGAGAGGTGTGCACTAGCGTGTCACACACTAACTAGCCTTTGTGGTTACATTAATGCTCAGTAAAGAACTTTTAGTGTGCAGGGGACAAGTAGTGCGCAATATGCTAGCATGCGCTGGAATTTACACCCCTCTAGTAAAGACTAACATGTAGACAAGCCCTAGGGCGAGGCTGGCGCATTATTCCTTTTTAAGAAAATTGATTGAATAATTAAACCTTAATGTATCCTATTTACAATGTTGCGGGGCGGGGTTCTGGACTGTGTCAATGGCTTCTCAAAAGAGAGCTGAGTCTCATTTTACTCTGTGGACATTGTGTCCTATGACCTGGAGCATCAGTTGTTCTGAGAAAACCTATCTTATTTCTTACCTACTGATTTTTCTCTCCCCTATACGGTGCTAATAACTTACATCCATTTCCAATGGATGTGGGGACACTACTGAATGCTTTTGTTATTTGCTGCAAAAAAATAAAATGGAAATAAAACCCGATCCTTAAACAAGCTCTAAAGATGCATCACTGTCCCCCAAATGCTCAAGTCCCCAAAAATATGACTGAGATTTGACCTCTCAATTCATTCTCCTTTGTCCTATCCAAAAAATAGCATGCCATATTTTTTGAGAAGTGATCAGCCTCAGTAACATTTTCTCTAAAATGAAAACTTCTTACTTTTTTATATATTCTTCCACAAACCACCTACTTTACTGGGAAACAATAGAGATCCTCAAAGGACCAGCAAAAATTGGGTCAACTGGCTGGGTCATAGCACACAGTATGCTTTACTACAATCTCACAGTGGAGATACCACCTCCCTAATGCATGTATTTTGTCTTCCTCCTGCATTGCAGTATAGACACACATCCAATTTAATTGCTGGTCCTGGATACTGTAGATAGTGTTTGAACTTGTGCTACTGCAAGCAGGTGAGCGGTGATAACGGTAAAACTGAGTGAATGTTATCCTGCTAGAATTCAGAGAGTAACATATTTTTGAGCTGATCACAGGTGCAGAAACAGTGCTTAGAAAATGTTCTGATCCTGAAAACATTTTATATCAGTCTACCAAAGTATTTTTCTGGTCCAGGGAAAATTACAAAACATTGACCATAAAATGTGTGGGTCACTTAATTTAGGGCCAGATGCTACATACCTTTCTTGCACTGAGTAGTGTTTACTCATATGAATAGTTCTACTGCCAAATAATGGCTGCAGAATAGGGGCCTTAATTTTGTTTTCAATATTTTTCTTAGTGAATATCAATGTAAAATCTCTCAGCAGTTCCACAAAACAAAGGTTAATATTTGTACCTTTCCCAACAAATCCTGCTGTGCAGAGGCTTCCCCCTCCTTCCTCCTCCATCTCCCCCGCTACTGGTGCTGTCATAAGCAACTGCTATTTCCATGTTTTAAAGGAGGGTCAATGTCCTCATTAAGTGAATGTTGGGGATTATTTTTCCCCCCACATCCAAATATTTATTTCCATGCAACTTCATGTGGCCATTGCAGCTGCCTTATAACATGAGGTGCTTATAATGTCAGAAGCATCATGGGTATCCAAGCTAACTATTTTGGTGGGTTCACACTTTAAAATGAGTGCACTGTAATTTACCACATTGCATTCTTTCCACACCCCTTGCCTTAAGTTCTGACATGATTTTATCATTCAGTATGCTCATGAACTCCTAGCATTAGAGCTTAATGCTTGAAGTTTATACCATTTGGAAGCAGAGGGAGAGAGCTTTCACAGGGGGGATATGGCTTTGACTCCAGCTGTAACAATTCTCCACATAGCAGTCACTAAACAGAGGTTAGAACTGAACTGAGGAGGAAAAAGCAAGACGGTAATGAGAATTATGTGCTTTTAAGGCCTGATGTCTTACTAACAACTAGAGTTAGAAAATACTGCTGCGCGGTATTGGACAGCTGGGATTTCTATGTTTTCAACAGAGTATAGAGTGACAGATGCTACGGATTCGTAGAATATTCAAAGACCATTGTATTAATATTGTACATGTTATGAGTATCTGTATGGGCTTGCTAATAATTGCATTTCTGGTTAAATGGGTCAGATAAGCAATGCTCTCTGCAGGAACTTAAGTCAATGTAGGGTAATTAATGCAAGTTCCCAATATTGAAACAATGCAGCTAACGAGTCGAGACGCCCTCCTTGGGGAGGAAGCTCATAGATTGGATTTGAACAGGTTCAAGAAGCCTAAGAATACCAATGCCTTGATAGTGTATACAAATACTAGCTCTGATCTGGGAGTCAGATGGTCTCTCACACCATCTGAGAACTGATAGGCATGAGACTATGACCAACAGAACCAGGCCTTGTGTGAGGACTTGAAGTATTTTCGACCAGCCAGGGTGTTCATGGGGAAGATGGGTGCCACCTGGTAAGCTAGGCAGGTGCATAAGATGTAAACTGTTTTAAGAAATGTTTTATCTGAAATGCTTTTGTTCTAAATAAATAATACTCTGCTTTATGAAGGTGGCTGGTGACTTGGTGATCCCTGCAAATGCCCTTAGAGAAAAGAACTGCAGGGACTGAATTGAATTCCGATTTGCTGAGGTGATCACAGTGAATTGCAGAAGTCTACAGCTGAAGAGCCAGGTCTGGACAAAGAAAATTGTGGGATTCCACCCCAAGAAAACTGAAGGCATAGTCCATACTTTAGGCTGAATTCCACATTAGCTACCTGGAATGTACTAAACCTAAATGAGGTCAGGTACCAGGTTTCATTAGTTGGAGAGTTGAAAAGATACAACATTGTAGTTGCTGGGGTAACGGAGGTGAGACTCATAAAAAATGTTCAACATTCTTTGGAGTATGCAAGTTTATTGTACTATGGAGGAACCAGCTACACAAACAGGGTGATGTTAATGCTCCAGCCACCCTTTAATAAATAACTCTCAAGACGGCTCCCTATTTCTGATTGACTGCCATATGCCAGTTTGATGCATCACCATAAGCAGCTGTCCGCCATTGTAGCCTACACTCCCACCAGGGATGCTACTGACACTAATAAAGATTAATTCTATCAGCAGCTAGTAGCAGTGATGCAAGCTGTTCCGCTGCATGACAAACTTAGAGTTGGAGATATGAATGCGACACCAAGTTGTTCCAGAAATGACTTTGAGACTATTCTCAGACGATTCTGCTCTGGAACAATAAATGAAAACTCTGAAGAAGTTTCTCTTCTTTTGTGCTTTTCATCATATTACCATCATTGCTTGTTGATTCAGGTGCTTTGATATGCATTGGTAAACTTGGATATCCAATGAAGGCCAGATGAGGAAGGAGCTGGATCATATATTGGTCCAGAATCACACTATGGTAAGGTCATATTAGGTCTACAGAGGCGCAGAAGACCCAGCAAATACTGACCATTGTCTCCTTGTTGCTAAAATGGCAAGTACTCCTAATTTCAACACATGAGTGAGCCTGTTATGACACATAAGGCACAATAAGAAAAGGCGTACTTGTGGCACCTTAGAGACTAACAAATTTATTTGAGCATAACCTTTTGTGAGCTACAGCTCACTTCATCGGATGCATTCAGTGTGAAGTGAGCTGTAGCTCATGAAAGCTTATGCTCAAATAAATTTGTTAGTCTCTAAGGTGCCACAAGTACTCCTTTCCTTTTTGCGAATACAGACTAACACGGCTGCTACTCTGAAACCTGTCATAAGGCACAATGTGTCTGTGACAATTCAGTTCTTGCTAACAAGTACTCATCACAGTGCATAACAAATTCAATGCACTTGGCGCTCTCACAAATGACATAGATTTTGCGTGGACTGCCGTAAACACAGTCATCCAAGAAGCCATAGTTGCCACCCCTACACTGAAATGCTAAAATCAATGCCCTTGGGTACCTGTTGAGATATTTCAAATTCTTCAAAAGAAATTTGAAGTCAGGCAATGCGACAATGCTGATGAATGTGAATATTTAGAAGGTATTTTTCCAGCAAGAGAAAAAGTGGATCATGAAGCTAATTTTGAGAACCTGGCAAAAGAGAGAAGAGGGAATAAGATTGAATAAATTATAGCCTCCATTTAAAGCTCTTCAATCACTTTGATCCAAAACTGAAGAGCGCATGGGATTTATGCCGATAAATATGGCTGATGGTAAAACATGCACAGCCCAAGAAGTCCTGTAAAGATGGAAAGAATACTATAAAACTGAACTTAGCCATTCTAAAGCAGCTGTATTCCCAGATTTGGACTCATTAGTAGCAGAGGCAATCCATGGTCCTGAAACTTGAGTAGATGTACCTATCTTGGAAGATGTTTGTTCTACCATAAAAAGAAACTGTGAAGCGGGCAAGCTGCTGGCCCAGATGGGATAACATCTGAACGTCTGAGCTGTACCATAGAGCCTGTAAATGGAGCTTTACACCAACTTCTTTGTCTGGGCTTTGGACTACTGGGACGGTACCAGTGGAGTGTGTCGTCAGATGTCACCAGGCCTCATTTTACCACAGAGTGGAAAGAAGGGAAAGGGAAAAGGCCCATGCACTGAGTACGGCAGCTGCAGGCCAATAATTCTGCTTTCTGTTCCCAGAAGTGTTGTTGCACATGTCCTACTTGTCCAGCTCCAGCCTCTCCTTGTGAAACATCATCACCCAGAGCAATGAGACCTCAGTACAAGGCAATCTTCAATGGATGCTATACTTGCTCTATATCTTTTATCAAAGATCCATCACGAATTCAATCATACTTTGACAGCAACATATGTAGACCTAAAGACAGCCTCAATTCTGTCAGTAGAAGGCCCTACAAGACACAGGCATTCCTGACATTGTCCGGAGGTTAATTCAAGATCTACATAATGACTCAGGAGTTTAGATGTGATGAGGGACATATAGGATATGACAGGTTTTACACTAGCTCCAGAGTGAAGCAGGGGTGTGTCCTGGCCCCACCCCTCTTCTGTTGCACAGTGGATTGGCTCCTTGAACATATCTCCACAAATACCATTATAAATTAATGCCTTTTATGGACCTGGATTATAGAAATTATGTCATCCTCTTTGGCTAGGATGCAAACGACCTTAAAGATACACTAAAAAGCTTCCAGCATGTGGCAGCTACCCTTGGATTAAGGATTTCTTGATCAAAAACAAAAATCCGGAGCATTGACGTAAAAGTTGTGATACAAGATATCTGTGCTGCTTGACAGACTATGGAAGTAGTAGATGATTTCACCTATCTAGGCATAAATTGTCATCAAATGGGTGCATCCAGACAGACATTCTGAGGAGAATCAGTTTAGCAGCCTCAACCAGTAAGGCCTTGCATAGGGTCTGGAGCCAAAAGAAGGTGAAATTATATTCAGTAGTATGTATTTATCAAATCTGCATACTTCTATCCTCTTATACAGATTTGAAATGTGGAGGCTACTTAAACAGAACATCAGGAGGCTGGAAGAATATCATACATGTTACAAGTGGCAATGATTAGGCATAAGTATTAGGAATTTATTATTGAGAACTGGCCTTGAGAGGATTGAAGTCATCATTGGTCACCACCAGCTGCCATTTTTTGGTCATATTTCCCACCTTGGAGATTAAGTCCCACACACAGATTTGAGATCAGCAAGGGACATTGCTTGGCCACAGACTGGCAGTGGCCACACAGTCATCCCCAATTAAACTGGCTACATCAGCTCCGAATAATAACCCTAGAGAGCTTTTAGATGCCTGCAATGAAGCCATTACACTATGTTGCCTCAAACATTCAGCCCTATGGATCCTCACTAAATGTATTGTTGTTGAAGGCTTGAACTCTAAGTGCCCTTAAGGAGACTGTGTTTTCCATTGGAAAATGCTGATTCATAAAAACCCAAACTTTACATAGGAAAGGATTGGTTTTAACCAATTTCCCGTTTCAAAAATATTTTGAAAAATAAAAGGTCAATTTTTGAATTCAAAATAATTTTTAATTTTTAAATTTAAGTTAATTTATAATAAAAAATTCAAAAAGGTCAATGTACAAATAAAATATTTATAAATGATTGAAATGTAACATTTCAATTAATGTGATCTATTTTTGTTTGTTTTTTGTTTTTGTTTTAATTTTGATTTATAAATTTTTTTCTTGATTTTATTTTTTGTCCCAGTTCAAGATGGAGTGCTATATCTCCAGACTAGCTCAGTTAGAGTGACTAATGATGGTTGCTCTGGAGGATCTCTGTTCAATCCCTGAAGATCCCAAAATGACAGTTATTCCACTTGTAGCATCCCATGCTCAGCTCCCTCCAGATCAGAAAAGATGAACAGCTGTTTTCATCATATGTCACCCACACAGAACCCCTGCTCTTCTTTTACCCCTGCTAAAGAAGTGATATCAGTTATATCATCCATCATCCTTCCTATCCTCTACTTTCAGGAGCCATCTTTTAGACATTGATCGTGTTTCCCAGTGATGGATGAACATCCTGCAGATCTGGACACATAGTTGGTGCTGATGTGACAGAGACTTGGTTATAAATCAAACCAAAAACCCCAAACATTATTTTTGAAAGTATATGCTGGGAATAAAAAAGAAGGCTAGAGGTGACATTTTGGCTTTGGGCTACATGCTGTGGAAATATGAAATATATTTTCCCTCTTGTTGCCTAAAGAAAAGTTTCTGAACAGTAAGGACAAAAGCAACATTTTCATGTACACTGACCAATGTACAGGAATGGTCTGTCTTGATTCACAGTGGACACTAGTATTGCCTACAGCCAAGGGTAAATCTGGAGTTCATTTAAAATGGTCACAGATACCGGGTTCATGGCATGAATTATTAGGTAGTTCTCTCTTTCTTGGCAGTTTCCTAATATTATTCATCTAAAAGAGAGTAACATTTAAAAATTGGATTAGATTTTTCTTCTGGAACTAATGCTGGGTACAGTTAGCTGCAGCTATTTTTCATGTCTATCCTTTTTTTCCTCTCTCCACTGTCATCCTTTCTTTGTGTGTGTACACACACACGCGTATCTACTCCTATGTCAGAAATGCTGTGTTGAGGAAAAGAGTCTCATCTGAAATTAATCAAAAGATTTATGGTCATCTTCAATTTTTATTGCACTGACAAAAACATCCCAAGTGCCCAGCATTGCTCAGCATAACTTGGTAGGATTCATAATTTTTTTTTTGGGGGGGGGGGGAGGGGTAATAAGCTACGGCATCTAAATCAATAAAAGCAAGGAATTCTGAATGGGTGATATAAATGGACAAATTCTCTCGATCCTCCTTCCTCTTTCATATACACTCTCGAGAGAAGTGCTGAGCTTTCACTTCTAGGACAAAGCTCAAGCTCAGCATTTCTACCCAAGGTTTTGTGGTTGTTGTGTAATCCCTCAAAGAAAATAATATTTTTAATCACCCAAAACACTTAATTTAATTTGGTTTCTTTTCGTCTGAATCTGAAACTAGTACTGTGGTGGTATAATGAATTGTTGGTCCCGAAAGACTTGGTTATAAGAAATCTATTCATGGAAATACTCAGAAGAATCTTGCTGTAGCTAGAATGAAGCATTTGAAATCAAATCCTAGGAAGTAGAATCCATAATGGCTTTGTAAAGCCAAAGTAAAGTTAAGCTTGTGTTCCAATAAGCTTTTGGGTGATCAGACGAGCAATCTGGCCAAATACAAGATCTCATTGTATTACTTGGGATGTTTTCTAAATGAAGTTTAGCCTGAGATAATATTCAGTGTAATTCATTGACATAGCTTCATTGCATGCCACCAAACTGCCTCCTGATAGGTTTGGGATTTCAGTATTTGAACTGCAAAAGTCACCTGAGAATGTAATTTTTACTCTAATCACACCACCACTTCAGGCATTAGCTGCCCTAGTTTTCACCTTCCAGTATAAATATATAAAAGCACCAATGGCAGTAGTGGTGATGCTCCCTATCCCAATGGCCAGAAGTGCTTTTCTGGTAAATGCAAAGATCTCTTTGGTTATCAACAAGACAAGATGGCCTTTGTTTGGGACACATGAACCTTAAACTATCTATGTGAAATTAGATGATAATGCGCAAGACACATAGTGCTCTATGTAGGTGACAAGCTGTAATTTCTCTTGTTTACATGTGTCATATATATTGGCAAAATATGCTTTAGATACCCCTTTGTCCTCTTGAGTGTACCCCTCAGGTTACAAGTCTGGATGCCTTCACCTTCCTCAAGGGTAGAAGAAACATGTGGTCCAACAACTCTTAAACTGGATCTCTGGGCTGTTTCCCAGCCACATTAATCCAACAAGCCCAACTGAATTGAACACCTGTAAACCTTTTCCTCTGGAAGCTTGTAACCAATAAGCTGATTAAAGGACTCAAAACCAGCTTCTTCAAAACAAAGCATTTTATTCTTTCACCCAAAGGTATCAAGTATGTGGAGCATAGGTATAAAACAAAAAAGGCCTATATGCATGTTTCACCTTGCCTGAACTTTAGACTTTCCTCGCAAGCTTTAATAAGCTCCATTCAGCCCAGTTTACCTCTATTTCTAGTCTGGGAGAAGGAGAAGCAGAAGCCTCAGTCTGCTTACAATCCTTTCTCTCTCCCCCTTCCCCATTGTCCTGCCTAGACTAGCATCTTTAAGTTTTTATACCCTTTAATCCTATGTTCAGCCTGGAAAGAGTAAACTTTGCTAGCCTATTGTATGCTAGACTGGTGATTATTTCCCCCTCAATAGATTCCCCAAGGACCTTTGGTATTCCTTACAATAGCACCTTATCTTTGCCATTGTTTTGTTTCCTGTTGGTTTCCCTCTTACAGTGTACTTTGATTTAACTTTATGCATTCAGGCAGGTTGATATCACACACAGAGAAACTAAGATGCATATGATTTTTCAAAAAGCACATAATTCCCTTATTCTCCACAGCATGGTTAGAGAAAATGTATAATCCCTCATAACAAGCAAGTCTAAAACAATTCCTGTTCACATCATGGGTTTCTGCAGTCCAGGAAACTGAGCATTTCTCATGTCCCATTACTTCTGACAAGATACAGAGGGCTGTGTGGTGATTTGGGAATCTGCCTGTACACTTTATGAATTCTATGTGAGAACATGAACTCTCTGTATTTTTATCATGCTGCAAACTCCATTTAGAGTGTGGGGACAAGTTGCCTTCTCAGTGGTCTCTTTACCTCCATGTTGGACTGAAATTCCAAAAGGTAGTGGTACAGGGCTGAAAATGGAGACCCATCGGATCAGGATCATCCTCTATTGAAACACAAACCCCATTGACAGTAGACTAGCTAACAACCAGAAGAAATGGTTTGTCAGGGGAGAGTTAGCCTTGAAATGAGGTCACCTGTTGGGAATGAACAGGAGTTCACCCAGCATAGGGTCCTGGAAGGTTATAAAATGACAGGAGCTGATCTCTTTGCTCTCTTCAGCCATTTTTGACCAGCTCAAGATGAGAGAAGCTGTTGCCTGCCTGAACTCAGGAGGCCCCACAAACACAAGGGAAGAGTGAGCCAGTGTGAGGTGAGCATGTAACATTTATTATTTTTATGTAGAACTGTGTTTTTTTTGCGTGATTAAGTTAAGAGCTATAACGTGTTAGACTTCAGAGCAAAGTGTCTCTGTCTTATATGCTATCCCTACCTACCTTGAAGAGGTAAACCAGAAGGCTCACACCATAGTTCTGGGAAGAGGGTATATTTAAGCCACAGGGAAGTCTGAGGAATCAGCACCAGTTCCAGGGAGTGGGTAGAGGGACCATGTAGACTGGGGTGGGTAAAATATAGCTTGCAGGCTGGATTTGGCCCCTCTAACATTTCTGTCCAGCCCCCTTGTGATCTCACAACTCCATGTGCTGCCCCCATCCCCAACACTGTCCTCACAGCTCCCATTGGCTGGAAACTGGGAGCTGCGGGGGCGGTGCTTGCGGGCATGGGAAGTGCAAGGAGACCTGCTTCCCCCTCCCCCCAAGGGGTGTGCAGAGACGTGCCAGCAGCAGCCGGCCACAGCCGCTTCCGAGAGCACCATGGGGCCACGGCATACAGGCAGCCTGCTTGAGTCCTGCTGTGCTGCCGGCCAGGAGAAGCTAGTGGTAAGTGCCTCCTGGCCAGAGCCTGCACTTCGCACCCCAATCCCTTGCCCCAGTCCAGAGTCCCACTCCTGCACCAAACTCCCTCCCAGAGCCCGCACCCCCTCCACTGATATAGTAGAAATGTGCAGCCCGTGATGACTTACCAAAATTTGTGGAGTGGTCCCCCTGTGAAAATTATTGCCCATCCCTCATGTAGACTAAGCTCTCAGGACAGGGTGCTAGACAGAGGACTTGCACCCTGTGTGTGTGCCTAGGGACCCCAGTACTTAGGCCCTGGCCTGGAATGTGGGAGACCCAGGTTCAAGTCTCTGCTCCAAATCAGACAGAGCCAGGACTTGAACCTGGTCTCTAACAGGCCAGTGGCGTAACCATCAGGTTGTAGACTAAGAAAGTCTCTTTCTCTCCATTTTGTGAAATTTTTCAGAAGGTCTCATTTTCGTTCTGCGTTCAAATGAAAACAAATTTCAAAACAGATCGATGTTTCAAGAAACAGAACTATTGTTTTCTGGCCAATGGATTATTTTCTTTTGCAGATGAAACTAGTCCTGCTTGCCTCTGTTTCCCCTCTGTAAAATGGAGATAATATTTCCTTACCTCACCAGGTTGTTGTGAGGATAAATTAATTAATATTTGTGAGATGTTTAGATTCTACAGTGCTGAGTGCCATAGAATAGTATATGAACTAATTGTTATCCCTCAAGTTGCAGCAATACAAGTTACCTGCAACTCCCATATGATGTCTACACACAGAGGTGAAAGTAAGCCGGTACGCCCCAGTACGGCGTACCAGCAAGAGCCGGTGCACCGTACTCGGGCAGCCCGGATTCCCCAGGGGGCAGTTTAAAGGGCCTGGGGATCCCAGCAGTGGCTGGAGCCCCACGCCCTTTAAATTGCCTCCAGAGCCCCGCTGTTAGAGCCCTGGGGTAGCAGCTGCAGGGCTCCGGCAGCTATTTAAAGGGCCTGAGGCTCCCCTGCTTCTACCACCTGGGCCCTTTAAATAGCCACTGGAGCCCCACCACCGCTACTCCAGGGGTCTGGCGGCTATTTAAAGGGCCAGGGCGGTAGAAGCAGGGGAGCGGCAGGCCCTTTAAATAGCCCCCGGAGCCCTGGGGTAGCGGGGGCTCCAGGGGCAATTTAAAGGGCCGGGGCTTCAGCTGCCTCTGCCACCGCAGGGCTCCGGTGGCTATTTAAAGGGCCAGGGTGGTAGAAGAGGGGAGCCCTGGGCCCTTTAAATAGCCCCTGGAGCCCCAGGCTGCTGCTGCTACCCCGGTGGGGGAGGACACTTATCTTACAGGGTGGGCTGGGGCTGGCTCTGACCCCCTCAACCCCGCCCCTTCTGCCCTAGGCCCCGTCCCTTCCGGGGGCCAGAGCTGG
Source organism: Chelonia mydas (assembly GCF_015237465.2). Classification (NCBI taxonomy): domain Eukaryota; kingdom Metazoa; phylum Chordata; order Testudines; family Cheloniidae; genus Chelonia; species Chelonia mydas. Next base: position 94,151,240 of record NC_057850.1, read on the forward strand.
CCCCAGAGTACCAGTAAGTCACTCGACTTACTTTCACCCCTGTCTACATAACTCCAAAAATGGAGCCAGGACATCTGGGAGGCACACTGATACAGTACGTCTCCCAGGAAGCCTCCATCATCAGGACTCATATGCTGCCCCAACCTCAATTTAAACTGCCCTAGATTAGTCATGCCCCTATTGATGCAAAGATCACCATCTCCACAGTAGGGCATAGCTATCCCTCCACCAGTTTGCTGAATCAACTGGTACTTCATGTGATGTTAGACAATTAACTTTTAACCAGTTTTACAGCCTGTGTTTCTTTGTTTGTTTTCTGCATTGTCATACCTCAAGGATGGTTCATGTGATTACCCCAAACATTTCATTAAAAAGTATTCTCCTATGTCAGAGAAACACATATGGCAAAAGATGAGGTGGTTGCATGTCAAAATCAGTCTTACCAAGGAAAGACTAAGATCATCTCTTTATTATAAAGTCTATGGGCCATATCCTGTAAATCCCTCCTACCATGTGTAGTGCTTACTACTGTGAGTATCACTGACAAAAATATGACTCCTTTTGGGAGTAAGCACTCTGCCTTACAGAAGTGTTTGCAAGATTGATCACGATAGGACAATCAAGTAAAAGTACTCAGTGGATCAGCAGCAGGTATAGTAGTAATAAGTGGTGCACAGAAAACGAAACACTTATTCATCCCTCAGGTTCCAGATAAACCTGGATTTAAAACTATTCCTAATATATTAATACTGTTCAGCCTATTTCTAGCGCTATCTATTAATTTTTAAAGCATGCCTCATTTCTAATCTCTCAGTAATTATTACTACTCAGAATACAATTATTTCAGATAGTCTAAATACTTGATATCAGGGTTTGCACTGGATAATTTATAAATGAAATACCCAGTATATGTACTTCCTTAGATATTAAATGGGTTCTGATATTAAAAGTAATAATATGTAGGGACACTCACATATTAGATCAAGTCCTAACATGAATCATCTTCAAAAATGGAAACACCTCAAGAGATCCAAGGTATCCTTGGTAACTTCCAATTTTAGTAGTATTACCATGAGGTATATAACCCATAGAGTATATAAATAGTTTGATGTGTTTTTAAACAGAGTGCTCCAGTTCTAGTTAGCCTAAAGAAGATAAATTATTCCTGGGGGAATTCTGTGCCAACAGATTAAAGATTCTGTGCACTGTATTTTCAAATTCTGTAAAATTCTGCATATTTTATTTGTCAAAATAACACAATATAATCATACCAGTTTTAATTATTTTTGGTCATCTATTTAAAAATGCCTGTCAGCAAGTATGTCTGTAACAATACAGACAAAAAAAAATCAGAAAATGTTCTTTGACAAATCGATTCCTTACTTTATTAATACAGAACTCTGAGTAATAAATTCATTTAAACTACAATACAGAAACGTATTTCCTGCACTCCTCAGAAGCAGTGCATAGGCTTCGGGGAGTCAGGGGTAATGGAGGAGCTGAGGGAGAGGGAAGTAATTTCTGGGACGGAGCCCAGGTGTGAACTTGGAGGGTTGTTGGGTGTGGGTGGGAAAAGAATGGAACAGGTTATTTGTGGGGGTGGGGAGGGACTGTTAGGGAGCTTACCCCATGCAGACCCTGCTGACCCATAGCCTCTCCCATTCAGTCAGACACATCTGCCACTGTCCCCATGTGTTCCTTCACCCCATGTGTCCTTGTACCCCCTGCCATCGGACCATAAGAACATAAGAATGGCTATACTGGGTCAGAACAAAGGTCCATCCAGCCCAATATCCTGTCTACCGACAGTGGCCAATGCCAGATGCCCCAGTGGGAGTGAACTTAACAGGTAATGATCTAGTGATCTCTCTTCTGCCATCCATCTCCACCCTCTGACAAACAGAGGCTAGGGACACCATTCCTTACCCATTCTGGCTAATAGCCATTAATGGACTTAACCTCTATGAATTTATCTAGTTCTCTTTTAAACCCTGTTATAGTCTTATCAACATGTGTCCCTCCACCTCCACACAGACACCCACTCCTCCCATCCCCCTGTAGCCCTGCACCCCCTCCCCCTGTCCCCATGTGTCTCTGTGTCCCCTTCAGCCACGCCATTCCTCCCCGTAGCTCTGCATCCCCTCCCCCTCTGCCCATGTGGCCCTGCACCCCCTGCCATGGTGGCCCAGTGCCTCCACTCCCATTCAGCCCTTGCTCCAGTCTGTCCTCCCCCACTAGTCCTTATAAGCCCCTGTCTGACACCCCAGCAGCCCCATGCTGTCTCCCTATAGCCCCTGTCTCCTGACCTTGTCCTACAGATGTTGTGAAGAAGGCTCTGAAGGCTCTTTCTCTTCCCTAGCTGCCTGGGAGCCGCTGCGGTGTTCTGTCACGACATCACCCTCTGGTAGGCAAAAGGTGGAACTGCAGCAACTTTTCAACAGATGCTTAGTTCTGTGCAAAAAAATGAAAAATATGCATGGCTTATTAACTATGCATGCATGCAGAATTCCCACAGGAGTAATAAGTGAGCAACAAAAAGGCCCAGATAAAGTTATTTGAGTGATCATATTTTCCATCAGAATTTTACTGGCACTGTAATTTCTAAAGTGTTGACACTGTTTAAAATATCGAGTTTCGCTTATTAGTTTTCGGGGTGTTTTCTTTTTAACCTTCATGCTGTTAGATTTAACACACATTAAAACATGATACAGCCTTTCATCTCCCCCTTTCACTAGCCTACATCTGAAAGGGTCCAAAATCCCCAAAGTAAAAATACAACAACAACAAAGCCAAATAAATTATTCTAGCTGTGGTTTGTCCTTCACCTTTGTCCTCTTTGATTTTTTACAGTCAATAATTAAGAAATGACTAAAACAGACAAAACTGTTGTGTTCCCAGTTCCTGCTGGGATTAAAATTTTATGAAGCTTTTGTGGCCCATTTCAAATCTGACCTCCAATGGCAGCAGCAGAGGACAACTTGTTATTTCTTTGGCTTAATTGGTTCCTTAAGGAGAAGGCACAGAGTCACACTATTACCACCAGTGAAATTACAAACTCAAATATATTGCACTCGGTAACTACTTTTTGTTGTAATTTAATTATCAGTAAAATAACATAACTGATTCTGCTGAAGAATACTCATTAATCCTGTTAGTTATGTTGGGGCCACAAAGGCTTTGTTTATAGAGTATCAGCCAATATCTGCCTTCTGCTATATGCGAGCAGTTCCCATTGCTTTTAGTGGGAGTTGTGTACCCATGCGTGTCAGAACAGAATCTGTCGGGACATAACAGTCACTTAGGGTGCAAATGAATACTTGTTTTCAGTAGTACATTTACCCCACTGCTAGCAACTGTACGATGTAGGGTTTCATTACATGGTGCTAAATGCAATGATCTCTGTGTTCACCATTGGTAGTATTGGGGAAGATGCACCATTACCGAAAAATGGATATTAAAATTTGCAGTGCAGACAAAGCCAACACGCTAGAGTCTTGTGCTACAATATACTGTTAAGTTTATTCTTTTTTTTTTTCAATGCTGGAAAACATGATATTGCCTTGAATAGTTATTCTCTAAACTAAATGATTTTTTCCTTTTTCAAAGACATAATTTCAACAACAACAAAGATGGGCAGGTATCTCAGCTGCTTCTGTTGCTGATGGCGTAAGATCTGATTATAATCCAATTTAAACAAGTTTAATTAATTGCTTTGATTCAGTGATTACATCCTATATGCCAATTTAAAAAATAAGGTGACACAGCCTATTTTCCCACATTCTGTTCATAATCTTATTTACTGGTTACATCAGGTAGCACTTACAGTCAGCCAAACACTGTCCACACTCACATATAGACATAGTCCCTGCTCCAGGCAGCATAAGAGGAATTTAAGTGCTGCACAGGTCTTGTACTGCCCCAGGACACAGCTGTGAATTTCACCCACTACAAATGAACTCGGTAGTTATAAAGCCACCCAAGAAGAGGACAGCTTTTTCACCTGCATTCTAAATTTTAAAGGATTCAGGTTTCATTTCAGTCTATTAAATAACAGACAGTACAATATAAAAGCACCAGTTTAGCTTGATACTTCTGAAAGCCCATTTTAAAGCCCAGACTTGGCTTGGGTGGAGACTGAACTCCTTGAGTAAATATGCTCAGCCACCATGTTCTCTTGCAGCTCAGTTAAAAACAATAATAAAGCAGTATTGCTTTGCTGTATATTACTTGAATTGGGAATAGACAGAATGTTTTTGTTTCCTCTCTGTACCTCAAATAACAAGAAAAAGGGGAAAAAATGCAATGAATGTCCTGTTGAGTGTGTCAACAGCCTGAGTAACTGGAATGTGGGCTGGGAAAAGGTACAGGGGAAAGAGAGGAAGGAATCCTCCCTCCCAGGCTATAGAGTGGCTGCAGAGCTATTGGTGGAAGCTACTTCAGCCTGCTGAATGAAGTAGTCCTCCACACTTCTTACATGACCCAACCGCAGGGCCTAATACTGGAGGATCTGCACAACAGTTGATCCTCTGGCTCCACCTCTACCTGCTCATAGTCAAGCAGAGAGCCTCTCCACACATCAGAAATTCATCACTGCAGGGGGGAGGGGAGACTTTCTCCATGATGAACAGCCCCTCCCTGGCAGCAGTGTCATTGACTAGACCATCCATGCCAAGAAGGTGGAGGCAGAATTTGTCCCAGGCTAGGTGAGCCTTTGATTAAAACATTTTCAAATACATTGAAGGCATGTGTTTTTTTTAAATCCTTCTCTTTGTAAACAGCAGCTCTCAGCTTTTCTAATCAGGAAGCGGATAGGTTCTACTTGGCATGTGGGTAAACACAATCATGTAACTAAAAATATGTACATAGTTAAATCCTCCCTCCTCCAATCCTTCTTCTTGTCCCATTAACACTTTAGGGCTTGCATCTATTTAGCGGTAGTCACAAGAGTTAATGGATATTGACTGCCTGTCCTGTGATGTCTTTTGTCATCTGACTCAGATCATGTGCCAGGAAGTCTAGTATGTTTCCAGCACTCGTGAGTCAGACTCCTATCAGTGCAAGGTAAAAATGTGAAATTCAGGAGACTAGAGACCAGATTCTCAGCAAACGTAAATCAGAATAGTTCCACTGACTTCAATAAATTTCTCACTTTACGCCAGCTCAGAATCTGGCCCCAGAAGGCCGAGGAAACTACCTCCCATATTAATGAGGGGTATTACACAGCCATCAAGTTACTCCAGTCTGGTAACAGACAGGTAGCTAAGTGCCTCATTAGTGTAACAGGGATGAATCTTCATAGAATCATAGAATATGAGGGTTGGTAGGGACCTCAGGAGGTCATCTAGTCCAACCCTCTGCTCAAAGCAGGACCAATCCTCTTAAATGCCTGTCTCCTAAAATAATCCTGTTCTCTGTGTGCACTTCTGTGTTTTATCTGACACTTTCAAATAAGAGAGTGGATGCATAGAGAGCTTGAGACTTCATTCTGCTCACAGAAGCATACTATGCCTTGTGCATAATTTTAGTTGTATCAGCACCAAGTTTGTGCACTGAAGTGCAACAGCCATTCAATCTCTGCCACTCGTCTCAGGATCAAGGCTTTAAGAAAATGAAAATATCAACAGCAGCAATGGCTAATTGTTGAATTTACCATCAGTTTATCAGTTGTGAAGATTCTACATTTAACATAAAGAGAAAAGAATAAGGACTTTGCAGTGTATGTCATACAAATTCTCTTTCTGATTAAAATGATTGATATGTATATCTCTGAGATGGATATTAGTGTGACACTCCATCCCATATTCTTCACAGAAATATTGTTATAATATGATTATAGCATAACTATATGTTTTGTGCAAGATAAAGCATGTGAGATATCTTTGGAAAGGTTACAATTTACTGTATATGATTATCCTATTTGTATGCATCTATCATTTTTGTATGTAAAGTTAGGAATATTAACTATACATCTGTACTACAAAAGTATTTGCACCTGGGGAATGCCCCCCAGACAAAATGCAATCAGTCTGGCTGGTTAGCCGGGGATAAGTCAATGAACCATTAGGGAGGACAATAGGTCTTTGAAGATGCAAATCTCCCACCTTCCTGAGAATCTTTCTGGGATGCTACAAGCGGCCTTTGACTCATGGCTGCTTTGACACTGCAAGGTCATGTGATCATGTCACCCGGTACTGGACTCCATGATAGAATACCAGTATTTTTCCACTGCAGGGGTGGGAATCACACTGAAAGACAAAGGATTCCTGCCATATATAAATCCTATTTAAGACAGGGAAGTGAGATAATCAGGGTTTGTTCTTCACTGAATCCCCGCCCAGGATGACTGCTGGAAACATCTAAGAAACAAAAGCAAAGGAGGTGGGGAGAAGGACTGAGCCCAGGCTGGAAAAGGTGCTAGGCCTGTGAAAGAAATACCTGGAGTTTTAAGCTGCAAGCAAGAGCAGCCTGTCTTCAGGAACCACTGCAATCTGCCAAAAACAACATTGAGGGTGAGCAGTTACTACTTGCAGCCAGTTTCTATAATGTATTAAGCTTAGTTTGCATTTTTGTTTTACTTACTCAGTAATCTGCTTTGTTCTGTTTGCTATCTCTTATAATAACTTAAAATCTGTCTTTTGTAGTTAATAAACTTGTTTTTGTTTTCTCTAAAACCAGTTTGTGGAATTCATAATTGGGTGGGGGGAAAAGCTGTACATATCTTCCTCCACATTTAGGGAGGCAGCAAATTTCAATAAGTTTATGATGTACAGTTCTCTGTGCAGTGCAAGACAATACAATTTTGGGTTTATACTCCAGAGGGGCAGTGCACTTGAGTGCTGGGCAATTCTTTAGCTGAAGCTTTCTCATGCAGAGCTGATTTCAGTGTCTGTGTCTTTCTGCAACTGAGTGTGTCCCTACCCATGTGTGTGCTGGAGGATGCTTGAGGACCTGGCTCAGCAGAACAGTGTAAGGGAGCCCCGGCTGGTGGAACAGGTGGGAAACAAGCAGGGAGAACTGGAAGTCCTGGCACAGTTAAGGAATTATGATGTGATTGGAATAACAGAGACTTGGTGGGATAACTTACGTGACTGGAGTACTGTCATGGATGGATATAAACTGTTCAGGAAGGACAGGCAGAGCAGAAAAGGTGGGGGAGTTGCACTGTATGTTAGGGAGTAGTATGACTGCTCAGAGCTCAAGTATGAAACTGCAGAAAAACCTGAGTGTCTCTGGATTAAGTTTAGAAGTGTGAGCAACAAGGGTGATGTCGTGGTGGGAGTCTGCTATAGACCACCGGACCAGGGGGATGAGGTGGACAAGGCTTTCTTCCGGCAACTCACGGAAGTTACTAGATCGCAGGCCCTGGTTCTCATGGGAGACTTCAATCACCCTGATATCTGCTGGGAGAGCAATACAGCGGGGCACAGACAATCCAGGAAGTTTTTGGAAAGGGTAGGGGACAGTTGCCTGGTGCAAGTGCTGGAGGAACCAACTAGGGGCAGAGCTCTTCTTGACCTGCTGCTCACAAACCGGGAAGAATTAGTAGGGGAAGCTAAAGTGGATGGGCACCTGGGAGGCAGTGACCATGAGATGGTCGAGTTCAGGATCCTGACACGGAAGAAAGGAGAGCAGCAGAATACGGATCCTGGACTTCAGAAAAGCAGACTTTGACTCCCTCAGGGAACTGATGGGCAAGATCCCCTGGGAGAATAACATGAGGGGGAAAGGAGTCCAGGAGAGCTGGCTGTATTCTAAAGAATCCTTATTGAGGTTACAGGGACAAACCATCCCGATGTGTAGAAAGAATAGTAAATATGGCAGGCGACCAGCTTGGCTTAACAGTGAAATCCTTGCTGATCTCAAACACAAAAAAGAAGCTTACAAGAAGTGGAAGACTGGACAAATGACCAGGGAAGAGTATAAAAATATTGCTCGGGCATGCAGGAGTGAAATCAGGAAGGCCAAATCACACTGGCGTTGCAGCTAGCAAGAGATGTTAAGAGTAACAAGAAGGGTTTCTTCAGGTATGTTAGCAACAAGAAGAAAGTCAAGAAAAGTGTGCGCCCCTTACTGAATGAGGGAGGCACCCTAGTGACAGAGGATGTGGAAAAAACTACTGTACTCAATGCTTTTTTTGCCTCTGTCTTCACGAACAAGGTCAGCTCCCAGACTACTGCACTGGGCAGCACAGCATGGGGAGGAGGTGACCAGCCCTCTGTGGAGAAAGAAGTGGTTCAGGACTATTTAGAAAAGCTGGACGAGCATAAGTTCATGGGGCTAGATGCGCTGCATCCGACAGTGCTAAAGGAGTTGGCGGATGTGATTGCACAGCCATTGGCCATTATCTTTGAAAATTCATGGTGATCGGGGGAAGTCCGGGACGACTGGAAAAAGGCTAATGTAGTGCCCATCTTTAAAAAAGGGAAGAAGGAGGATCCTGGGAACTACAGGCCAGTCAGCCTCACCTCAGTCCCTGGAAAAATCATGGAGCAGGTCCTCAAGGAATCAATTCTGAAGCACTTAGAGGAGAGGAAAGTGATCAGGAACAGTCAGCATGGATTCACCAAGGGCAAATCATGCCTGACTAATCTAATTGCCTTCTGTAATGAGATAACTGGTTCTGTGGATGAAGGGAAAGCAGTGGACGTGTTATTCCTCGACATTAGCAAAGCTTTTGACACGGTCTCCCACAGTATTCTTGTCAGCAAGTTAAAGAAGTATAGGCTGGATGGATGCACTACAAGGTGGGTAGAAAGTTGGCTAGATTGTCGGGCTCAACGGGTAGTGATCAATGGCTCCATGTCTAGTTGGCAGCCGGTATCAAGTGGAGTGCCCCAAGGGTCGGTCCTGGGGCCGGTTTTGTTCAATATCTTCATAAATGATCTGGAGGATGGTGTGGATTGCACCCTCAGCAAGTTTGCAGATGACACTAAACTGGGAGGAGAGGTAGATATGATGGAGGGTAGGGATAGGATGCAGAGGGCCCTAGACAAATTAGAGGATTGGGCCAAAAGAAATCTGATGAGGTTCAACAAGGACAAGTGGAAGAACCCCATGCACTGCTACAGACTAGGGACCGAATAGCTCAGCAGCAGTTCTGCAGAAAAGGACTTAGGGGTTACAGCAGACGAGAAGCTGGATATGAGTCAACAGTGTGCCCTTGTTGCCAAGAAGGCCAATGGCATTTTGGGATGTATAGGTAGGGGCATTGTCAGCAGATCGAGGGACGTGATCGTTCCCCTCTATTCCACATTGGTGAGGCCTCATCTGGAGTACTGTGTCCAGTTTTGGGCCCCACACTACAAGAAGGATGTGGAAAAATGGAAAAGAGTCCAGCGGAGGGCAACAAAAATGATTAAGGGACTGGAACACATGACTTATGAGGAGAGGCTGAGGGAACTGGGATTGTTTAGTCTGCGGAAGAGAAGAATGAGGGGGGATTTGATAGCTGCTTGCAACTACCTGAAAGGGGTTCCAAAGAGGATGGATCTAGACTGTTCTCAGTGGTAGCTGATGACAGAACAAGGAGTAATGGTCTCAAGTTGCAGTGGTGGAGGTTTAGGTTGGATATTAGGAAAAACTTTTTCACTAGGAGGGTGGTGAAACACTGGAATGTGTTACCTAGGGAGGTGGTGGAATCTCCTTCCTTAGATATTTTTAAGGTAAGGCTTGACAAAGCCCTGGCTGGGATGATTTAGTTGGGGATTGGTCCTGCTTTCAGCAGGGGGTTGGACTAGGTGACCTCCAGAGGTCCCTTCCAACCCTGATATTCTAAGATTCTGTGATTCTATGAACAGGTGGGCTCAATGGTACTCCAGTACATCAGGTGGCACCCCGGAGGGGGGCACCCCATCACAATTAGTATCCTACTTTTGGTACTAATAGAATTTCATCTTTTCAAACTGTCAAGCATTCAGAAGTCAACTGAAATAGGAAAAAAAATTATAACCAACTTTTTGCCCCCTTTTCCACCCTAGGAGACCTTGATTTAGCTGACTAAATACACACAACTTACATATTATAGCATTTCAACAGCAACAAACAGCTTATACTATATCTTTAAGTATGAGTTTAGAATAGAGTTCAAACTAATATTTTCTTTAAATTCTACAATTTTATACTTTAGCTAGCAAGACTACCGATGAAGATCCCAATTCAGTAAAGCTCTTCAGCACATGATTAAAGATAAGTACATGCTTAGGGGCTTTGCTGGATGAGGGCCTAAAAGCCTTGATTTTTTGGTTTACACACTTTAGATAAACAATACCTATACATACATGTGTGTATTAAAATAATAATGTCACAATGTCTATGCCTGCAAGTGGAAGTCCTGGAAATCTAATTTACTGGAACTTCACATATCTTGAAACACATTTGAACATGGCAAGACATAATAATCAAACAATGCCTCAAATTCACATCACAGAGCACCTTTGTCATCCATCGTGTGTTAAAGAATGTTGCCAAAGGTTATGACAAAAGAAATGTGTCAACAATTTATTGTGCTATAGTCTAATTGGACTAGTGACTGTTTGAGCTGAATTATACCTGAAAGCCATCATGACCTAAATAGCTTACAGAACTAGATTTTTCCCTGCTAGATCTTGAAAATATATGACTCTGAGCATTTGGGAGTATTTCTTTAAAATGTTTTCCTTATTATACCTGTCAGAGGCATATTCTATCATAGTTTCTGTTGCTATTAACAAACTATTACAGCATGCTTCCTGACTATAATTGGCTTATACTTTTAGGCTTATTTGTTCATCTTGATATGTGAGATTAACTCATGGAATTCCTTGTAACACTTTTGTGAGTTATGCATATAAATCCCTACAAGATTTTGCATTAGGAAAGGACAGAGTAAATACAAAGGCTATTAGAAGAAGTGGATGCCTGTAGCTAAGGATTGTCACCCATAGAACTAGTGTTAGCATTTATTTTATTCAGCCGTAATACAAGGAACCTACAGGCCTGTAGTCTGTAAGACATTGGCTTCAGCAGTTAGCATAAGGTTTGAGGCCTATGACCTTTGGCATAGATACATGGCCTAATGGTCACCCCTGAGTTTGGGGGAACTGGAAATAAAGTGTGTAGGGGGGAATTTTGACCATAACAACACCAGCCAGCCACAGGAACATGAGCTAACACCAGCTTTTGGATAGAAAATCTGCAGATATCTGACCACAAGAGTGCCATGGCAACGAATTGACATATATGAAGGGCACCTCAACATTAGTAGGGTGAAGAAATACAAATAAGGAAGAGGGGAGAAACCCTACGGAATATGCATCAGACATAGTGGAGTCAGCGTAACATATTATAAAAGCTGTATCCTAGCCTGGGTGCAGGAGGAGAGAGATGTAGTAGTCCTTGGAAGGTGCCAGAATGATGGCCATTGGTGATGAGGAGGAAGGTGATGGTGTTGAGGAAGATGATGACTAACATTTCAGGTTGTTCTGCAAGGGAAGGTGTGAGTGTGTGTATATGGAAGTGCAGATGTGCATTCTGTACTATCTCTAGCTACCTTACTGAGTTAAAGTGTTTGTGACTTTGCTAAATGTATTCATAAACTCTTGTAAATATAGAAGGGTTCCTATAGTGTGAGTGTTGCAACTGTGCACCTCATGGTTCCCACCTATATAGTAATTTGAATAATACTGGGCCTGATCTTGGGACAAGAACCTGTCAACCCTCAAAGTGCGAATTCTTAAATAATATAATTAACACATAATCTATACATCAGGGTACAGGATATATATACACTAGTGACTCTACATATGTGTAGTTGTGTCATAATCCCCTGTTGTCCACACCTAAACCCCAGAAGCACAGGTCTGAAGGTGACTAGTGGACAATTAAGCTAGCGTGTCTGTGGGGTATGGATAAGTTTTTGCTGTGGCTCAGGATCCTGGTCAGGCATGGGTGAGACTTCCTCCACCAGCTACTCCAGGTAGAAGAGCAGAATCACATACTTTTTGTCTTCCAGGGCAGCCTCCACAGTTTCTGCTGCTTCCTTATCCTGGCCCTCATCAGCATCCCTTTTGACAATGAGGCTTGCAGGATTGAGGAGGGCATCACTTCAGCCACTTCAGGGTCTATACTGGGAGTCCGTGACAGTACCTGGTCAAGTTCCTCATAGAAGGGGGCATGTATGACAAGCCCTCCTGGAGTTCAAGTCTTTGGCCTTCCTGTACAGAAACTTCAAGTGCTTGACACATTCCTAAAACCAGAACCTAAGGCTGGTAAGTTACAATGGACTCCCACCCTCCTTGCCAATATCCCCTCTTGCTCTTCTGCTACAATCCTGATTTTAAGACCAAGGGCATTTGAATTATTGTGCACTAACTTTTCCTTCCTGGATAATATGCCATGCCATATGTGTGAATTTGAACTGCAATGCTGAAGCCATGGCATTGTCACACTGCTTCCCCTTACCAATCTCCTCCAATTTCCCCTCCTCCCTCCAGTCCCTCCTCCAATCCAACCTGAAAAGGTTCCCATGTTTTAAATCAATGAGTTTATTAATTTCTGATTAAGCACTATTAGGCATTTGGCTAAAGCTCTTTCTTAAAAACAGTTTATTAAGGAAAAAGCATCGTGCCACTGTGTCTGTGCATTTCTTGGCCAGCAGTCAGGCAGTGATGGTCCCAGGGCCACACTGAGCAGGAAGGGAGGGTATGGGTTAGAAAGGTCCCAGTCTGGGATGGGCCAGTTGTAGAAAACTTAGTCAGTTGTCTACAGGTAGTACCAGGTGTCTTTTGTACCTTGTAAGACTACATAGTTTCAGTGCTTCTCTCATGCCACTGATCTTACCATCCCCTTACAAATGGGAGCTCCATTTAAGTGAGAATGAGCAGGGTGGGAAGTGGAAGGAGGGGTTAGGCCCACAAAGGGGAAGGAACAAAACACAGCTGTAGAACACTTTGGTTGTCTGAGGTAAAGTTAGTCACAACATTCCTTTTTTCACGTGGAAGAGTACAAACATTTTACTATCCCCTTCACTGCTGTCTGACATCTCCCCACACTGTGTCATGCTGCAGCAGCTGTGGGAAACAGGGATGGGAGAAGGATCTGGTCTGGTAGTTGGATAAACACAACTGGTGTCGCTTTTGTACTGGAGAGTCGAGGGGCTCATGATGCAGATTGGAAACTTTTGGGGACCCCGAATCAAATTTTGTTGTGTTTCTTTCCTTCCTTGCCTATTTAACCATTGTTAGCCAGGCATGAGGCAGGTTTTTCTGGTAATGGGGCAGGCATGGGGCAGAATTTTGTGGTAATTCTGGGAGTGGGGAATGATTTTTATGGTTTGCATCTTCCTTTGCATGGAAACTCCATATGCTAGCTAAGAATATAGTTAATTTACAATTAAATTGCCTCACAGTTGTCTAAGCATATTTCAGCAAATTTCTGGTGTGACACAAACTCCAGCTGGGTCTTGAGGTTCAATGTCGGCAAATGTGCTTGGTCCACCTTCACAGCTGACCAAACCCCTCCATTCCGCAATATGCAGAAGGATGACCACTAGCAGAAACATCTCTCTGGCATAGATTGCTAGATCTCCTCCATGGTACTGGAAAGCCACTTGTCTTTTCCATTCTTGTACCCTGAAAACTGCTATGTTTTCCTAACTTTGACTAGCATGTGGACTTGGGTATACACACGTATATGGTGTTATACCCGTGTCCAGCACAACAAATGTGGACACTTGGCATGGTATGGGGACCGTGTGTGAGCTTGTATATGACTCAGTACTTGAGTATGTATGCCAGTGTAGACATAGCATAACAGATAGAGGAAGGGACTAGAAGTCAGACCTTGGTATTGGGCAAGTCAGTTAACTTATTTATGCCTCAGTTTACCCATCAGTAAAATAGATATGTTTTGTACTTGTCTGGTATCTTTCATCCAAGATCCCAAAGTTTCATTACAAACATAATACAGTCACTTCTTAATATTACATAAAACATAACCATGACACTATGTCACTTATATATTTGTTATTTGTATCTAATTCCTCCTTGGAAAAAAAATATTTTCTAACATAGGCCCATTTCTATCTTTCATCTCTGTAAACATAGAAAAACAGTAATTAACCTTTTAACTATTGAAAGTATCATTGTGAGATGTGGTGTGAACAGGAAGGAGGTATAAGGTTATGGAATCAATCCTGGAAATGTCTGCCAGTTACACTAGATATAACTGAAATAAAAACTTAGCGTAGCTTTTTCAAAAACTTTCAGCATTGGCCTAAATTTGCTCCAGTTGAAGTGGCATCTCTATGGCCCTCCCAGTGTAATTGGCAGATACATTCTTCTTTCACCAGCAGTAAGGAAGCCCTTCTAAATTGTTTCATTAAGCATTTGTATTTTAACTGTATTACAACAGATTTAACTTTTTGTAAGAGTTACTTGGCATTCCAAAAAAAAAAAATTCCCAAATACCTTAACTGAAAGACTGTTTCCCTAAAAGGCCACATTCTAGTTATTGTTTGAATGGTTATTCAATTAATACAGGCTTAATTGTAGTTCACTCCATCAGTAATACATGTACCAAGTGGATTATAGATATAGGACCTAATTTTCAGATTGCACTTAATTGGACCTCCCTTCTAGAGGCCACAGCTTTGTGGACACAGTAAATACAGTATAAGATTGTGCTCAGAATTATTTGTGGGTGCAATTTAGATGACTGAGATTTCCACCTGGGTGTACCTACAAATCCGTTAGTAGATCTCTAAATTGTCCAGTTTACATTTACAAATAATTGAAGGCACAAAACTGTGATCAAGATTATTTGTGTCCACAAAATCAATTGTGTGTGTGAAAAGAGAGACTGGTTGTGAAACTTCTGGCCTAAAGTGCTATTATAGTGTCATTATGAAACCTAATTTACACGTTCTGGTTTTCTGGATATATATACATCCACAGATTGTATTTACAAGCCCAGATACTCAGCTGTGACCAGTATCCACTGCGTGCAACTGAGGCAGTTAAGGTATGGCAAAGATTTAGCTATGGCTTCTTTCTCCTTGGGTTAGTTCTATGCTCATCCTGAGATAGTTTATCGTACCCTGGAGGCTGCTCTAAAGAATGCCAGCTGGCTATGGTTTCAAGGGGCCATTACACAATCCAAGAATAGCCAGTGTGCAATAGTGCTCAGGCCACACCTAGGGCTTCATGGGTACTGGAGCAGAAACCAGCTACATTGGCTCTGTGCCAGCTAGGGTCTTCTCCTTCCCAGGAGAATCCTCAGCTGAGGAGATCCTCTGGCTTTCAGCTCCTTTGCATTGTTGGAGCATGCCTGTGGGAATGAGAAGAGAACCATGTCCAACACAATACAGTACAGTGCAATACAATACCGTAAATACAAATATGTTCTGTAAATTAAGATATTAATAATCACAAGACTGCACAAAATGTGATAGGCACTTTCCAGCCATAAGAAAAACAGCCCATGCTCCAAACAACTGACAATTTACATAGGTAAGACATACAGCACTAGGCAAGCAGACAAGTAGCATAGATGATGTTAGACACACTTTTGTGCCTCTTCTCCATTACGTTCAACTCCCTGCTGCTTTCCCCAGCAAACCTGTTCCACCAATGCTGCCTCAGTGCTCCTTATCTGAGCAGTCATAGTATAGCTTCAGGCCAACAAAAACTAGTCAACCACGTGTAATATTTTTAAGCCTTTGTATTTGTCAATGTGTCTGAATGCATTCTAATTAATTTTGTAATCTGCTAGCTTAAACTGTTAGAAAGGGAGAAGAAACAGCATCAGAGAGATAGCAAAGAAAGTCATCCATCTCACTGACCTCAGAGAGATGGATAACCTGTATCATTCTTTACTGAAACTGTGGCGGCAGCAGCATTGAGGATGGAACTGGAGAAAGGTAGGAAATAAAACATTTCCAGGCAGAATTAGATATCCTGATTAATGATCTCAAAAACCCCATGTGAGTTTTTCACACCGCCTGATAGTCAGTCTCTTCTGTGGAAAGCAGCTGGACATGGGCAAAAATTGAATGCCACTCTGCTGTGTCTAGGATCACTGGGGAAGGTATGAAATGATGCCAGTCACTAACGAAATAAGCATTTGGATGACATTAAAATATGTTCTGGAGGGATGGAGGGGAAGCTAGGAATGTTCCTGTAGATGTCCAGACTGGTATATTTAATTTTCTCACATGAATTTTGTGCAGCAGAGATTATCTTCAGTCTATCTAGGTCACTGCATAAGGGTATTTCTTACATTTAATTTTGTTAAATGCTAATTGGTCTATGAGGACATTCATAATCACATTTCATTTGTCAAGCAGCAATATAATTTATATATTAACACCATCCTAGCCAGGAAAGGGAGGTCATTAATCTTTTATCTTAATTAAAACACAGCATGAGGGCAGTGGAATTCAGTATGCAATATCATACATTCAGTGGTGTTCTGAAGCATATATTGACTGCATGCTTTCCATTCACTATGCCAGCTGAGATACAGGATTGGCTATAAAGGATGTAATATACAAGGATGCTGCAGGTTTTATGTGGGTACAGATCTAAAAAATGTAAGAAAATGGTTAAATCCTGGAACACTGTCTTTCGAATATGCTGCTGTAGTGCTAAATGCAATTAGTGGAGATCTGAAAAGGAAGTTTAGAATCTAAATTCTACTTTTTGTTTTATTGGTGGCACAGTTACAAAGAAAGCAGATGGACAAATTTTGGATTACCTACTTTCATCTAATTGTCTAGCATTTGTCTGCTTGCCAAGGCGGGGAGTCATGCTCCCAGCTGCAGTGTAGACATGCCTCTAATAGCACCATTTGAGCAAGGTGCAGCAGGGCTGTGGAGGTCCCCTAATGGATACACGGGGCATTAGCTCATTGCACTGCCGATAGGTTTAAAAACAAAAAATGACCAGTAAGTAGGAGGGAAAAAAAACTTACAATGAAATGAAGAGGGAGAGCTAGCAGGATGTGTGCTGAATTCAAGCACGTCGTCCTTTACTTTTCTATGGTATCCCTTTTTCACTCCTCGCCTCGCTTCCCCACCATTCCCCCACTCCTTTATTTGTGTTTTGTCTATTTTGACCCTGATCCTTCAATGAGCTCCATGTGTATAGACACCTGAATGTGCATGGAGCATATTGTCTCCAGTGGGGCACCATCCATGCAGAGCTCATTACAGGAGTACAGACTTTGATTTTAAGTGCTTCAGGGCAAGGACTTCATTTTCTGAATGTCTGTAGACATCAAATATACTTGTTGGGACTATGTAAATTTTTTTAAAAAGTTAATATTAATCTCTGGATGGGCCTGTAATGAGCTTCCATTTAAAATAACCTTTTTTCTATGCAGATGGTAGCTCACATGACCCAGTTCTCAGAAATAAGAGAAATAATGTAGGACTGCTACATCAAAGAGAAAGGAGTAATATACAAAATGCCCATCTAGCAGTAGTTGCAGTGCATTATCCACCAAATATATCATTAAAAAAATCAGTGATACAGCCCCATAAATGCACACTGTGCTTAGAAACACAGCCCAAGCCACAGGCTGTGACTAGTTCCTCCAAGGCTGATTGATTTGCTTTCTGTCCCCAAAATCTAATAATCCATCGCAGACAACAGTCCGGCAACATGGTGCAATAGTTCAGGAAAGGGAGCGTGTGTGTGTGTGTATGGGGAGCATTATTTGTGAGAAGAAGAGGGTGGTAACACAGATACCTTGAAAAAGTGGATTATAAGGAGGGATTAAAAGAAGAGGCAGCAGATATTTGGGCCCAGAATCTCAAAGGTATTCAGGCACCTAACTGAAATTGTAATCAAAGGCAGATCGATGTCTCAATATCTTTAAGGATCTGGGCCTTGGTGGACAAACAAAGGATAGCATGACATACGGTGTGAGAGATTGAGGAGTGTGTAGGTAGTGAGAGGAGGAGGAGAGAGGTGGAGAAGAAAGCAAAGATGTAGAGGGGAAAAGTATGATCAGGGGATTTGATGGTGAGGAAAGGGGACTGAATTTAATGTGGTACAAAATAGAAAGCCAATGAAGGGATTCAAATAGGGGGATAACATAGGTCAGAGTGGCGGGAGAGGAATTTGGTTAATCAAAAGCATTTTGGATACTGTGAAGAGGGAAAGACTCAAGAAGGTCAAGTTAACCAAATTAAGAGGCAATCAAGGCAGGGACAAGCTGATAGCCATGGGGATAGAAGAGAAAGGATAAATATTATAGAGGAAGAAGTGATAGGAGTTAGGGAGACTGGACATTGAGGAAAATAAAAGAATCAAAGATTACCGTGAGATTGTAAGCCTCAGATAGGAGGGAAAATGGAGTTGTCAGTTAAATTAGGGAAATAGGGGAAAGGGTATCAGAATGAAAATCTGGTATTAGAGAGAATGAATTTGAGACGGCAACAGGAGACCTGTGCGGGACCTTGAAATGCAAGAGAGTGGGGAGAGGTTGTAAGCTGAGAGGTAAATTTAGAAATCTTCCACACAGAGATGTTAATTGAAGCCATCGAAGTGCATGAGAGAAAGAGGAGGTGAAAATTTAGGACAGTGCCCTGAGGGACACCAAAAGAAGAAGAGGAGGAGGAAGAGCAACTAATGTAAACAATGAAGAAATTGGTAGTAAGATAGAAGAACCAAGACAGCACAGAGCTACAAAATCCAATAGGGGAGAGAAAGTGGAGGAAGAGAGACAAGGTACCAGAGGGATAAGAATAAGGATAGAGAAATATCCTTCTCATAATTTAGTGAGGGGGAAATCTTCAGTGACATTGAGGTTGAGATTCAGTGAAGTAAAGATAATGGAAACTGGATAGGAAAACAGAAGTGAGCTGGAGGAAAGGAAGTCAAGACAGCATAAGTAGAAAATATTCTCTATGATTTTGGAGACAGAAGAGGAGGAGGAGGAGATAAAATAACAATTATGGAAGGGAGGTAGGATTGAGGGAAAATTAGAAAAGGTACAGGAATATTTGAAGATTGAAGGAAATATGCTAGAGTTGTGAGTGCTGGTAGAAATAAGGAAGAGAATTTGGGAAGGAGTCATGGATAACAGAAGTTGTAAAGAGACGAACTGTGGAGGGAGCATATATATCTTATGTTTCCCACATGCAGAGAAGTTAGATAAAAGCATAAAATCTTTTGCTGGAAGTTTGCAGTGTAACGCTGCTTTATTTCTTAGGATTCAGAATGATGATACACACAGAAAGAGTGAAAGCAAGCTACTCTCTAAAACAGAATGGCACATCTCACCATACCTTACTTTAGGTTGGCTGTATCAGAATGAGTCTGATCACACACTTTCTTTCAGAGCTCCCTATCCTGCAAGCAGGACCAGAAAACCCCTCACAAGTTAAAGTGACAGCCTATGATTCCAATACCGTTTTCAGGTACACCACGGCTTTTGAAAGGCACTCCCATTCATGCCTCTGCTATTTCTGTAGTACTCTTGAAGAGGACCTAGAAGGAGAAGTCCTGACTGGACTGGAGGAAGATGTGTGAATCAGCTTCTGAAAGAAGTTACTTCAGAAAATTGCATCATCACAGAACATGAATATGCCAAGTCAATGATCAGGTTATAGCTTAGTCCTTTGTGTACCAAAGGACTGGAATGAGAATGTAGTTAATAAATGGCATTCACATGGGTGCAAGGGAATCCTGTTATATTCAAAGGTCACCTCTAAGTAACTGAGGCAATTAGTGATGTAGGGAAAACAAAATACATGATTACTGCAAGCAAATTGATGAGTGGCACAAAGAAAAATATTAATTATTGTGCTTCCAGTGAATTAAGAATAATGATACTTTGGAAGCATTTACTGCATGCAGACAGTACCCAAGAAAATTGTACGCTGTATTCCTTCTTGCCAGCTCCAGGTCTTTTAGCCCCAAAAGCACTTAGTACATTTCTTATTGCTTCTTTCTCCTCAGTGGCTATTTTGTCACTTTAATTCCAGATATGAGCAGGAGCAGTTCTTTTAGGAGTCATTACTAGCAACCACCACTTTATGAAAGTATAGCCAGCATGACATACAGTGCTATAGAGTAACTTAGGTGGCATCCATCCCCCAGGAAGCTAAGCTTATGGTTTATCTTTAAGGAGCTCCCAATGTGCAGTAACAGAAATAGAATGATTGGGGCATTTTCTTCACTTTCATTTTCTTAAACTATTGCAGTCAATTTTCTGACCATATAAAGTCACACAGCAGAGGATTTTGCTTTGTTTTTAAGCTTTACTTCTAACATAACTCCTTTCCATGGGAATTTTTTTTCATTTATCAAGATCTACAATTGCTATAGTATAAGACTGGAATTCTGAAAATGGTTTGAATGTTGCAAAATAATAATTTGTAGAGAAAAAGAATTCTGTGAATTTTAGTTAATTAAAAGAGCTTGAATCTATGTATAATAAATTTATATAGTCATATGATTATACTAAGTTAGTATAGCCAAAAAATTGATTTGATTGTGGAGTGGGGTTTTTTTTCTTTTGGCCTTACCCAGCCACCAGTCATCTCTTCCATTGTCACTCAGTTCATCCACAACACAGCAAAAAGGGTCAAATATAGTATGGTTAGGAGAGCTTGGCAAGTATATTTTCAAAATGGCCACTCCCCAAGAAGAATCAAAGAGATTTTTGTCTGAGTAATACAGGCTACCCAAGCACATCCAGTGAGGATCTTCAGTCAAGGAAGAAATGATGTCTTGAGTCTAGACCAAAGATAAGGGGCCACAAAAGGTTTAGTTCTAATTATAAGGGGAGACCAAGTTCAAAAACGACCAGCACCTTGGTTACCTGATCTGTCTTGGTTACCTGTTTACAGAATTTAGAGCTTTTCAAAGTTAAAATAGCAACTAGATCCCAAAACAGGTTAGACATTCATCTTGACCCTGGAGAACAATTATTTTTTTTAGGTCTTCTGCAACTCCTTTTACACTGTATATGTATTTTTCCACAGGCCCAGTTTCCCATACTTTATTTCCCTGTCAGTTTGCAAAGTTGTATTTTTATCACTGAAATATATACAACTTGGGATGCATGCCTGAATCCTTTAGCTTTTGGAGCTACAACAAAATTCCAGCTCTTATCACTTTCAAAAATACTTGTTACTGTGAGCAGTTATTTCTTAACAATATCTCACTGTTCAATTATCTAAATAAAATATGTAAGTATTTTATAATAGACTTGTTTATCATTGTTTTTATTCCATTAAACAAATGGAAAGTATTTAGCCCTTTTGTTTTCACAGGATTAATACATTTGATATGTAAGAACCATCTTAAAATTTGTTCCTGCTCTTTAGCAATTTGCGCTCAGTAAATTGTCTCCTTATCACAGCATTTTATTTACCCAACTCAAACTGTTATAGAAAAGGTGATTGAAATAGTTATCAGTGTTTCAGATACCACTCATTCAGATAATAATATGAAAGGACTTGCTTGAAAAACTAAACTGGCCTTTAACTGAGAGAAATATTTTTTTAATAGCAGAGATGCTGCAGATGCTGCTAGAATTCTAGTCAGGGCACACAGACTGAGTTCTTAGTGCCTCCTCCAAACTCATTCCTCCTGCAACCTCTGCTCCTCCTTTCAATTTCCATGCAGGAATTAGCGCTAAGAATTGCAATGTAATTAACATTAAACCATGCTTGTTATCTCCAAAATCTTCAACTTCTCAGTGACCTTCAAAGTAATGACCTGTGCTTATTTTAACATTTTATTTTTTAAAAAAAGTCTGCTTACATTGTAAAATCCTTGGGGCAAGGACTGCCTTTTTTTTCTGTGTCTATACAGCTCCTCATACAATGGGATACTGGTCCATGACTAAAGCTTCTAGGTGCTGTGGTAATACAAACAAATAATATGGATAATCGTCTGAAAACTGAGGCAGAATTTATTATTTGTATTGTGGTAGCACCTAGGAGCCTCCATTATGGAACAAGAGCCCATTTAACTAGGTTCAACCATCCTGTGCTTGCCTTCCACTGTAACCTATGGAGAACTCAATATTGGGACCTCCCCATACTCCCCCCTAAACATTCCACATGGCAATGAGGTCAGTGCACTATCCTTACCACTCCACTCATGGGAACATTGAAGAAAATAACAGCTTCACATACACTGACCTGTGAAAGTCATGGTTCGTGTATGTGTAGCTGAAATGAAAATGACTGTTCTTTCCCCTTCATAAGTTCTGTTCCATTAAGTTTTATTAAGTTTTAAATGGTTTTTTTAAATTGCCTGGTTTATGTTACAGAATAAAATTCTATTTTTTGAACAAAATTAATCTTTATTAGTTCATAGCATATGCTGGCTGATGCTGAGCAGGTCTAACAGCAACCAACTACCTGTTATTGCACTGTGTCACACAATTCATAACATCACTCACAAACAATATAAATAGGTGCATTGACAATACAGTATTCCTATGTACACAGCAATCTCTGCAAGATTCATACTGGGCATAAAAAGAGCACAGCCAGAGAGAGCACACTGTAGAAACATACACATTACACTGGCTCACTATTAAAATCGTGTTTCAAAGCCTCCCTAAGCCATATAGGTCCACTTTGAGCTCTTCTAATAGCCCTTGTATCTAGCTGTTCAGCAGACAGCCACTCCACCTCCACCCTGGTGGAAACTCCTCCCCCCCCCCCCGCCTCTTTGCTTCGCAGGTATTATGCAGGTCACAGCAGCCAGCTATAACCCTTGGGATATTTTTCCTCTCTGAGGTCCAATCTTGTAAGTAAACAACACCGACGATCTTTCGAATGACCAAAGTCACATTTAACTGTCATTTTGCTGAGCCTGTAGTTGAAGCACTCCTGGTGCTCTCAAGGTGTGTGGCTTCATGAGTGATGAGAGCAAGGGGTAGGCTGGGTTGCCTAGGATCACTATTGGCATTGCAACATTTCCAATGGTAATCTGCTGGTTGGGAAAGAAAGTCCTGATTGCAGCTTTCTGAACAGTGCTATGTTCTTAAAGATATGCACGTCATGCATCTTCTCCAACCTGCCCACATTAATGTTGGTAAAGCATTCATGGTGGTCCAACAGTGCTTGCATAACCATAAATAATGGCCCTTTCTGTTGATCTACTCTATGAGGTAGTCTCATGCTAAAATAGGGATATGTGTGCCACCTACTGCCCCACCACAGTTCTGAAACCCCATTACTGCAAAACCATCCATTGTGTCCTACACATTGAACAGAGTCACAGTCTTGAGTAGCAGGAAGTGATTAATAACCTGCACACTTGCGTGACAATAGCCCCTGCAATGGATTTCACAACTCCAAATTGATTCCTGACTGACCAGCAGTAATCTGGCATTGTAAATTTCTATAGTGCAATCACCACTCGCTTCTCAACTGTCAGTGCAGCTCTCATTTTAATGTCCCTGCTCTGGAGCACGGGGGATGAGTTTGGAACAAGATCCAGGAATGTGGCCTTGCACATTTGAAAGTTCTGCAGCCACTGCTCATCATACCAAACCTGCATGACAATGCGATCCCACCAGTCAGTGCTTGTTTCTCAGACCCAGAACAGGAGTTCCACCATCTCCGGTTGCTCTGTAAATGCCACTAACAATCTTTAATTGTTTCTTTCTATGTCCCACAGCAATCTAGCTACCGATCATCATGTTCCCTGCAATTCCTCTTGTGGCACTGCAAATACTGCAGGATCATATACCCTGTGCTTGCAATGCTCATGACAGTCATGAGGAGCTGTGCAGGCTTGATGCTTCTGTCAGAGATGGGGACAGCGAGGAGAGATGTGCAGGTTTGTGGGATTTTGAAGAGAAGGCACAAAAAATATGGGATTGTAGCGAGGCGGTGTGGCTCCCCGCCGCCCTGGAGAGGCTCGAGCCCCTCCAGACACCAGAGTGGGTGGAGCCAGGAAGCTTTGAGCCCACCCCTCAGAGGGACAGGCTGCGACACGGAAGTATAAAGGCGGGCCCTCAGAACTCACTAGAGGACTAGCTGCCGGGGAGGCCAGATGTTGCCAGCCTAGCCCGCGACTGGGAAAACCCCATGGCCCCAGGACCACGCCAAGACTGGCCAGACCTGCCCTGCGCCAGCTATCCAGGGGAGTTGCCGGACCTGCCCTGCGCCAGCTATCCAGGGGTGTTGCTGGACCTGCCACTTGCCCACTGCCCCGAGGAACCCATGGTGCTGGACCCCCCCTGGAGAACACCGCCATGACCCAGGTACCCTACGAGGGGGAGACCAGAAGTAGCCAGGGGGCAGCTGACCCTAGTCTGGCTGCAGC
The DNA here is from genome assembly GCF_015237465.2 of Chelonia mydas. Taxonomy (NCBI): domain Eukaryota; kingdom Metazoa; phylum Chordata; order Testudines; family Cheloniidae; genus Chelonia; species Chelonia mydas. Next base: position 94,175,521 of record NC_057850.1, read on the forward strand.
ACTGCCAGAGCCAATGTCAGTGTGTTGCGGCCAGGATCCCTACTGACTCAGCAGCAGGTCTTCAGCCGCTGCTAGGGCCCTGGGCTGAGACGCAGTGGAGTGGGTGGGCTGCGTCCCCCCCACCACCCAACTCGTGGTGGCAGTCTCCCCCTCTCCCAGGCCCTTGGAGGCCTGGGCTAATTCACACATGCTGTGTTGCTCAGCCCCTGCCTGAGGGCCTAAGCTATTGACGGTTTGTTGCCCCACCCTGACGCAGGGCCTGGGCCTGCCTAATCTTGAACTGTTTGCTCTGTCCCTGCCTGAGGGCCTGAGCTACTGACTGTTTGCTGCTCTGCCCTGACCCAGGGCCTGGCCTACTAACATTGGGCTATTTGCTCAGCCCCTACCTGAGAACCTGAGCTACTGACTATTTGGTGCCCTGCCCTGACTCAGGGCCCGGGCCTACAGTGCTCGTTCCAGTTACTGCAAGGGCTGCCAAGGGAGACTCTGGTGGCCTGACAAATTCCCCAAAGTCAACTGTGTGTAGCGAGCTGGTGTGGCTCCCTGCTGCCCCAGAGAGGGTCGAGCCCCAGCCTAGCCCCTTTACAGGGATTCAGAAGAAATTATGGGATGGAGAACACTGCATTATGGGAAGCTGACCCCATGCTTCCAGTCATCCCTGCATGACACGTTTCAGCCCCGTCAGATATTGAAAGAACTTCCCAAAAGATGCTGTGCTGAATCATGGTGAGTTGCACAGTGGGATACTTATCCACAGTGCACTGCACTCTGCATCGATACAAGCACTCCTGATGAGGACATGCACTGCCGACACAAGAAGCCAATTGTCCACACACACTAGAGATGTAATAATTGCAGAGGCTGTATGTCGACGTAACTTAGGTTGATGTTATTGTGTAGTGTAGACATGGTATGACCTCTTTTACAGGGGGCTAGAGTGGAAGTCTGAATGCAAACATAACTGTAATTGTCTTTGTTGTATACTTAATCACATGAAACGTACAGTATAAATTGGAAAATTATACATTGTCTTTGTATACTTAATCACATGAAACGTGAAAGATACAGTATAAATTGGAGAATTATACATTGTGTAGAATATATTAGTGCTAATGGTTTCATTGAATTATAGATATATTTTATATTATTGTAACGAATGTATAACTAGTGTTACATGATCTCACAGTCTATTTCTTTGTTAGCATAGCTAGTCTGAGTCCTCCGAACAATGCTGAGCTCCTGTCGGCATCAAGCATAACCTCTCTGTTTCTGGCAGAGGGTACAAAGGTAGCTCTGCTCTGGCTGCTGTACCAAAGAGTTTCAATTTCTCCCCAGCCAGGAAGCACATCTCCACCCCCTGGATTTGCTCAGAGAGTTATCTCCTGAGACAGGGGCTCTTCCTATTGCCTGGAACGAGACACACCCTTTAGGGGCTGCCTAAGTGAGTGCCGAGAAACATTCACCCAGCCAGCACAGCAACACTGTCACGATAGCAATACTTACTGATGGGGAAAAGGTATTATGAAAACTTTAAAATGAGAATACATACAAACAGATTTCCAGAAGAGACCCACTTTACTCTTATACCATATACACTTAAAACACACAAAGATTGAAAGGCCAGAAATCAGCAATGAAACAAACAAAAAGACAGCTAATAAATTAGAGAGATTTTGCCTTACTTGGGTGCACAATGTGTGGCAGAGAGAGTAAAGAGTTTCCTTTCTCTCAACCTCCTTCCTCCTTGCAAAGGCCGTGTTAGATCTGGGCAGAAATGAAGTCACTGTGCTCCAGGAAGCACAGAGATTTCTCCCTAGTTACTCCCCCAGGAGTGAACCATGTCTCAATGGGGGTGAAGAGGTGTGGAGATTAGGCAGAAGCAGATTGCAAACCTTTTAGGGATTTAAGGGTTAAAACTAACATATGGAATTCCATCCAGAAACTCACAGGGGGTCAGAATAGTATCTGGTCTGACACTCCACTTAACAAACAGGCCACTTCATTCTACACCAGCTTTAGTTTCCAGCGTTATGTCTACACATAACTTTATGTCTACACTGTGTTTATACAGTGCCTAGCACAATGGAGTCCTGGTCTATGACTAGGTTGCCTAAGTGCAATGGATTATACAAATAATAACTAATAATTAATAGAATTACCATATAGCTTACAAAAAGGGCATCAACCCGTATAATTACTAGAAGCCTTGGATTTTTATCACATTTATCTATTTTAAGGAGCGGGGGGAAATATGTTCTGCTCCTAGTGATGGAAGTTAATCCATAACCCAGACCCAAAATCAGTAGTAGTAAATCGACAACTTGGCTCAGAAGAACTATTGGTGGGACAGTGAGATTGTGTGAGTGTGTGTGTGTGTGTGTGTGAGAGAGAGAAGTGGTACTAAGAATTCAAATCTCTTATTATCACATACAAGATTCCCATCACAAACTATTGCATATTAAGGCATTGCCAGCATATAGGAATATTAGTTTGCACACTCCTAAGTTTGTGGTAGCCCATTCTGTAATGCAACTTTATTTTGCTGGTGAACACTTAACTGCCAGTTCCATAGGTAAAATCCAAGATACTGCCTGCTCTCTTGGCCCAACCCATTTCCTATTAAAGAGAACAGAAGGACTCCCATTGCCATCACTGGGAGTTGGATCAGACCTATGTTAACATTAAATATCCCACAATGCTTTTCATAAAGGTAGGATTTTGAGCAGACCAAAACTTCCCTCCCCACCCATATTCTTCAATTGTGTACTTGTTTGTAACAGATATGGCAATTTCCTGCAATATCCTGTACAAACCATATTCAATTAAGTTAAATCTTATTGAATTATGTTTAAGCATTGAGTTCAATGCAAATGTTTATGTATTATTCTGAGATTGCAGGAAACTTCTTTAGGAGGAAGACAAGATCAATGCAATCTCTGAGAAGTATTGTGAGCTTCAAAAGACTATACTGAACAATGCAGCGGACACAACTGATCTTTTGGGATAATCTGTGTGGAGTGGAATTCCTAGGAAGTACTTGAGAAGACGAGATTGCAAACTCCCTCCTCTGGACTCAGCCTTTGAAGCTTTCCCTTGAGATGGGAACCTTTTGTCTGCAGATCATCTGTTACATGAGGACAGTTCAAAGAGCAAGCATATAAAGAAGTAACTGACTTACTCATGATGGTTCTTGTTCTGAGTAAAAAGACTGATGAACTGGTAACCACAAGAAAACCCTTGGGTGAGCATTGAAGGTCAGTCTGTAGGGGAAAAACTTCGGCGACTATCATAGGTGCACCATCTTGGAATGCCCAAACAACTAGGAATCCATCTTGGCTGCCCTTCTTCCCCTTCCTCAGGTGTAGTTTCCTCCCCTTCCTACCAAAAGGTGGGAAACTAAGCAAATCATGTGACTGTGATCTGTCCAGTAAGAGCAGGGCATATAAAGGCTAGCACGTCAGAAGGAAGGAGCTGCCCTTCTGAGTGGCAGAGTCTGGAGGTGCTGCTGCTGCAACTGCTGGAAAGCACAGCAGACACCGCAGCTCTCTAGGTTGCCCCAGAGGAGTAGGCAGAACACCGCACTCATTCATCTGGTTGCGGGAGGCTAATTCTCACTTGCGTACAGAGAGTGTGTCACCAGCTGCCACTCTTTCACTGAGGACAAACACAGACCCACAACATTGCAGCGGGGGCGGGGAGTACAAGCCAAGTCATCGCTGGGGGAGAGCCATCATCGCCTGATCCTGAGGTCCACTTCTTACCTGCAGGTTCTGCCAACTGCAATGACAGCTGTCCTGTCATTGCAAGGGTCCTCAGAGCTGCAAGACATGGTAGTGGACCATTGATCCTCCATCCTCTTACCTGGGTCCCGTCCTAGGGGAGGGAACTTATCCTCAGTCAGTCAGCATACTACCGGCCCTTTACTTACCTTTATATCACCTGTTGTGGGGGTCCTTGCTTTACCTGTGTTCCTATTCATTTGGTTCACCTCTGGTTTACCTTGTTTAGAACTGTTGATTGTTTAATAAATACCTTGGTTGTTTACACCCACACATCCTTCTTGGTTTATCGTTTTTTTAAGGGGCTAACAATAAACCCAGATGATAGATGTGGGTAGGACGACGTTCCTCTAAACTGGTTCAGGAGGTCCACCGGCGAGAACCCTTTTTGGAGCTGAGGATGATGTCTGGTGAGTTTATTAGCACATGCGTAGGTTCTTTAATTGGTTTTATATTTTTCTCTATAATGCTTTTATCTTAATAATAAATCTGCTTGTTTAGAAAGAGTTGGGTGGTAGTTTAATAGTGGCAATTACACTGTTTACTTTCTCTGAGGAGAAAAGTAAGGCAGTCTAGCATAGGCAGCCTGACTCTGTTTGGGAGGTCACAGTACAGGCAAGGAGCTGCCCAGTCTGGAAATACTCTGGTTAGTAGGGAGAGAGACATAGGTCTCTGCCTAAGAAGGGTGGCAGCTAAGGATCTGGGAGCCTAGAGTGGGTGCCCTTGCTGGACCACGGATGGGGAATACAGCTGCTCTTGCCCTGAACTAGGACGCTTGGCTGCTGACTTCTACCCCAGAAGTGTCTGCATTTCGGTAGGATACGTGTATAGTTTGGGAAGGCTCGTAGTATGTTTTGGGGATGAAAGGCACTATATACATATAAACCATTTTCAGATAGTTGAGCATCTAGGTCTTCGTTCCGTATGAATCTGTCACTAGGCACAAGATTTTCAAAAGTGACTGGTGATTTTGGGCGCACAATCGAATGCCCTTCCGGAGACCTCTTAAAAGGGCCTGATCAACTCTTTCTGAAAATCCAGCGCCTTTAAGGTGTTTCAAGTTGGGCACCCAATAAATGAGGCATCTGAATTTATTAGCCACTTTTGAATAATTTGGCAAAGACTTGTTTATTCAACTTTCCAACAATCTAGGAATTTTTAATTATATTTTCTGTCTGACTGTCTGCCTGATTCCATATTTATGTGGAATAATATTTAGAGAAGCACTGGCAAAAGTTAAGGTTGTTTCCCCCTTATCTCCATAATAAGCAAGAAGCTGAGCACACCACATTTTTGAATGCATAACAGTGCTAGAAAAAAGTGCCTTCAAGACATAAAAGTCCAATGACATGCCAGTGCTATAAATGGGTATAGATGTTCAATGAAAAAAAGAACATTGTTTTCTGAGGAAGATTAGATCTGATCTTTATGATGAATTAAATGTTTTAAAATGAACATGGTTCCAAAAGTCAAGCCTGTTTCTCTAGCATTTTTTGTCTTTTTTATATACAAAAGCTGAGGTAAGTAATTTTTGAGATGCCCATCTGGAACCAAAGCCCTTAGCAATTCAAGAACAAAGCAGATTTGATGCACTATTGATTTTCTACCTTAGCAACATAAAAACAATTGCTATATGCAAAGATCAGTTTTTCTGGATCTGTGCCACACAGCTCTTTTAATATTTGTGTAACACAGACTTTTAGTATCAAGAAAGGGTAATCAATCTTAATGCACATGTAGAGACATGGAAAAAAGGAAATACAGCCATTATCAGAACAGTTTTAAGTAAATTCTATTTAATACTGCAAAGAAAAATGAAAGCTACTTGAATATTAATTGATACTTTAATATTTTAATTAAATTGTATTGTATTACTGAGAGCCATTATTATCTGTCCAATGGGTAGGCAGGGAATGGGCACCATACGTGAATTCACCTTCCTACTTCCCTATGAGCCAAACTACAGTATAACCTCACCGAGATATATAGTGCTAAAATGGCTGTTACACAGTAGCATTCACAAGTCACTGAAAGGTTCGGGACTTGGTGATATATTATATGTTTATAGGTGCAGACAGAAGACCGTTTAAGGCAATAGTGAGTCTTTTCATAAATCATTAGGGCGAGAATTTCAAGTTCAAGCTAAGGTTGCCGAAGAAAAAAATCTCATTTAGAAAATATTTTACAATGGTGTAGACAGCAATTTGAAATGTGGGTACACACAGACTAATTCACTCCCATGGGTTATTTGCAAGCGTTAATATTATTCATCATAAGGGCTACTGAATGGGGCCCAATAGTAGAATGCAATGACATGCTTTAACCCTAATGAGTAGGACTGGTCAAAACTTTGAAACATTTTCCCATCAGAAAATTGGGTTTCATCAAAATTTAAATTTTCCATCTGAAAAGACTGAGTTGGAGTGAATTTTCCATCAGGAAAATCTAAATGAAATATTTTTTGCTTCAGGTTGGGTCTACATGTCCCCATTTCCCCCTATCTACCCTGATTTCCTGCCTGGCTACATCTGTCCTGATGCACCAAGGTCCCTTGCACAATTCAGGATGAAAATTAATTTCAAGGTATTAGAATTTCCCATGGGACAGAAATTCAAATGTTGTGGTCAGCTTTAGTCATGATAAAAGGTTACAAATGAGACCCATAATATTGGCTTCAGCTACATATAAAACATTCTACGCCCCACCCCATCTTCTGAAAGCATAAGTTTCAACAAATAGTGAATTTTCCGTATTCTCTTCCCCCTCTTGTTCTGTTTTGTCTCGTATTTTTGTTCTGCACCCTTCTGGTTTTCCATGTTCTCCCCTGCTCTCTTTTCCCACTCTTGTCTCCTCCCTTGTCCTGTATCATCATTCTTGTGTTCTTTCTCTCCCCCTATGCTGTACTCTGTCCATGTCCAAGACAGTGAAACTTACTAACATTTTTACATCAGGATTTCAGCAAGTTTTACTGTATGGTTGCACAGAAGGAATGTGTTAATAAGGGACCTGATCAAGAACAAAATAAGCTGCTAGTATATCTTAAATCTTGTTGCCGCCAGGAAAGTTAAAAAATTGCATGCTGTGAATACATAACTAAAAGCCTGACTAAAACCAGGATTGTGTGAGCACCCCTATCTATCTGTAAACTTTCTATGAAACATCACATTTTAAATTTTCTGGGTACAAATAAATTTGTGCAATTTTTGTTAACTGTTCTCTGATGATAGGTCTGATCTAAAGCCCTTTGAAGTCAGTGAAAGTCTTTCCATTTGCTTCAGTGGGCTTTGGATCAGGCCTACATGACTCTTTTAATGAGTGCAATTTAAAAGCTTTGTGCACATGTAACACTGACAGACGCCGCTCATCGACAGGCAGGATCGAACCTGGGACCTCTGGAACTAAATACATGAGCTAAAAGCCACATGGCTCTTAGCTATGGCTGTAGCAGACTCATTAATCACTAAGTGATCTCTGTGCCACTAGAGGAGACAGAACACCACACCCAGGCAGTGTGTGGGTTATACATACAAAAAACAAACCAAACCTGTGAGCTGTTTTCTAGCTGCTGCAAATTAGTGTAACTCCATAGGTTTCAATGGAGATATGCTGATTTACAAATTTTAAATCGACACGGTTTAGAAAGCTACATAAAATTTATATCACAAGAACAGAATCCAGAAGAAGGAATTTACCACCTGTTTCTGCCACCTTAATGGGACAGATGGTTTTGGAGCATGGTAATCTGAGAAACAAGCCTAGAACTGAGCCACTGCTCTGAATCCTACTGGCCAGCCAGATAATTGCTTCTCTCCAACCCATTTTATGATTTGATATTTACCATGCAACCTGGATAGTTGAAAGCAGGTGCTTGATTTGAAATACAACCATATGAATTAGGAACTAGCAGCTGCTCATGTACAGATAGATGCTCTGTTAGAGCTTGTCTATATGTATATTTTCTTCATGGCAAGCTTGGGATGTAAATCACCCCACAGTAGCCTGATGCACATTAAGCATCTTTGTGGACCCTGCTGTTGCACACCAAAAATTCCCTAGAGTGCTTTGATCTGCTCCTGTTTCAAAGTGGGATCAATCAAAGTGCACTGAGGCACTTTAGTGTGTAGCAGCAGGGTCCACAAAGAAAACTTTGTGTTCAGCAGGCTGGTGTGGGGAATATTTACACCTCAGCTTGCCACACATAGTGTTCATGTAGACGAGCGGTTATTTTCTTTCTTTCTTGTTAATATCAGTTTTGTAGAGGTAGAGTCTGTTTCTGCAAGTGCTCCATGCTCAGGGTTCTGTTGATGTCAGTGAGAATTGGCAATAAATGCCTCTGTGATAGAATAAGATATTACTGTGAAGGAGGAGAAGAAAAGGGTTGATATTGCTTGAGATTTGGTATGCCTCAAAAAATGACGAATAAGGAGTTAATTTTCTTTGTACCATAGATTTCAAAGTTCTGGTTTCTATTTCAAACCTGATAGTTGTGGTTCCTTTTGTGCTACAGAATGAGTACACTCTTTTCAAAGAACAATTCTTAGGTACTTCGATTCCTATGACTATGATAGATTCTTTTTACTTCCAGAGTGGGAAAGGGTGGGAAATGAAACAATAAACGTCTCCGCTTTTGTGTATGGCTTAGGTGCAGGGAGGATTTCTGGACTACACTTTCGTGTTGACCAAGAAAAGTTTTGTTTCTGATTCCAAAAACATCTTGAGAGCTTCTCTGTCTACTTCTAAACTCCAGTCTTATTGTTGAGAATAAACATATTTAATTTATCCCACAGCGGGAGAGAATATGTTTGTGGTAAAAAAAGCAAAAACAGTGAAGAAGAAGTAAGAACTTTCTCTCAAAGTCTTTGATAGCTGGTTCGGCTAATATCAAAGTTTTCTGGCAGATTTCTTTGTTGAAAGGAGTTGATATCTATTCTCTGTCTGTTTATCTGACTGATGAAGATATAGTATTCTCAAAGATTTCAGCAATGGTGTGAGCAGAAATATGAGAGTTTATATTTAAGTATATGAGGCAAAATTGTGTGAAATCGTCACTAAAGCAGTAAATTGGAAATACCAGCTGAGATTAATTTAGAACTAGATTCTGTTAGATAATTATCCAAAGAAAGAACTGTACAAGACTTTGTACAAATAGTGGCAAACACTATAGGTTATAGTTCATCAGAAATTGATTGTAAATGAGATTAGGGGGTAAAGAACTGTAAAGATGCATTCAAGCAGCTCAACACAAGTACAAACATAATAACTTGATCCTTAAAATTTGAGGGGATTTTGTTGTTGCTGTTTTAAGAAATTACTTCCCGTTTCACTCCTTACTTTATAGTTACTATAGCACTGGGAAAAGTCTAAAAGACCTATCTGGTGAGCAAACAAATTTTAAAAATGAATGTTTGCCCAAATTTCAAGCTTAGGTTAAAATGTATAATTAAAACCAAAAGTCACATTTTTCAGTCAATTTTAAAAGCTGTATTAAACTAAAACAGCACCAGAGAAACCGGATGCCAATTATCATTGATGCAAGTGATAAGGTTTGTTGGGTGTAGAGAACATCATGGGAAAATAGGATTACCCATGACTTGCTCCTAACCATAATATAAAATAGATATGTAATATGCGTGTGTTGTTCTTTCCGACTTGTCACAAATAGTTTACTCAACCCAGGAATATGTACTATCCTTTTTAATCTCTCCTGTTGATAGTTTAGCTGTTTAAAAATATGCCCTCTACCAAAACCACTCTAAGTCATTCTGGTTTGGTTTGGTTTAGGAACTATGCTCCCTTCTTGACCAAATTTTTACCTCAGATGCCTGTGCAAAAGTCCTATAGACTTGAGTGGAAACTCTCTGTGTGCATCATAGGACAAAACTTGGTCCATTAGGGTCAGATTGTCCAGTCTAGTAAGGCCACTGTGTGTGCATAAGCAATGTAAAGTTGCCTTAAAGCTGCTAGAGAAGGCCAAATGAGAAGTCTTGCTTTTCCCGGGAATTCCCACCACTGGTGTAAAGTTGGCAGAGGTGGCTCTGAACCAGTTGCATGCCTCATTCATTGACTGAGGGGAAGGAGTGGGTACAGGCAGGGCAGTGAGGGGGAAGGTTCTGGCAGAGAAGAGCTGAGGGACTTTATACTTGCTGTGTAAGTTGAGGATGCCTCCTTGCAGCCTCAACTTGCCCCAGAGAAGAGACTGTTCTGAATTAAGGATCTGCAAAAGCCTGTGGCCTTTTTCTCTACTCCATCAGCACTGCTCAGACCAAATAGAGTTTGAGAATCAAACTGTAAGTGTTTGTTTTTCAAGTAGCTGTTAGTTGTTGGCTAGTACATCTCTGCAACGATTTGGGGAATCACCTATGCACAATTTATGAATTCTGTATGAGATTATGCACTCTTTAGGCATATCTTTACCAAGCTGCCAACTCCATTTTGTATGTGCAGCTTGTTTGCCTTCTCAGTTGTCCTTTTATCTCCATATTGGACTGAAATTCCATTTCCAAATGGCCAACTCTCATGATTTTATCATGACTCTAATGAAAGGCACCAACTAATGAATATTCAAAATGGCCACCATCTCCTGTTACTGCCAATGGGGACTGGAGTCAGAAAGATGGCTTCCATTTCCTTGCAATCTATCTGCATGTGGAAATGAGGCTGCCATTGATAAAGTTGGCTGGATCTCCCACTGTTTTCAATGAGATTGAAGCCATGCCCACAGACAAAGTTGCACCCAAAAATGGTTCAGAGGGCTAGACAGGGACTGTGAGGAGCAGCAGAGACATTGTGAAAGGTGAATGGGGAGAATGAGGGAGAGCAGGAAGCAGATTTAGGGGTGCAGGGGAACAGGGGCAGAGTGATGTGGAGGGCATGAGGGAGGCAGTGGACAGTGATGGGATGGGATGGGAAGTGAAGGGGATTGGATGGCAGCTCCCTCAGCCTGGAGGCAGTGGTGAGTAAGGGGAGTCCCCTCCAAGCAGCCCGGGGAAGGCAGTATATTCAGTGTTGCCAGCTCTTGCATATTGATGACAAGTCATGGGATTTCGGCACCTGCAGGAGGAGCTGTTGGGATGATACAAGAAGCTTCTTGATCCTGCAATTTTCCAGGACTAGGAATGTGGGCAGGGCTCTGTGTGAGAACCTTGGGGCTAAGGACACAGACTTGCCTTTGTGTATGGTGGCCCTGTAGGACACAAAGGGTCCAGGGGTATTGGGAGGCAGGGAGAGGGGAGTTGGAGAAGTGGTGCTGCTGGAATCTGCGTAGAGGAGAGGCTCCAGGGCAGGGGAAGGAAGGAGCTGGGGAAAAGGTGACACTGGGTCCCAGGTAGAGAAGTCCAGAGAAAGCAGGGAGTGTAACAGTGTTGCTGCAGAGTCAAGACTGTAACATGAACTTGATGGCTGTTCCCCTATCTTACAGGTGAGGAGCAAGTAAATAGAAATTCCATCTGAGCAGCCATTTTTGTGTGCATTAAAGGTGACTTTTCAATGTGAGAGTATCACTCACGCACTGGAAGAGGACTAGAGGGGAGTTAACGAGTGGAAAGGAAGACTGTAAAACATGATTTGATTTTTTTTTTAATCTCATGGATTTTTGGAGGTCTGACTCATGATTTTTGATCTTTCAGTGTCAATACTGAAAATACTGAGCATCACAATCTAACAACAGAGGGTCCTTAAACCTCTTCAAGCAGAAGCTCCCTAGACAAAAGGCTGACTCCTACCCAGGGGAACAGGTTTGTCAAGGGAGAAATCACCTGACAAGTCACCTATTAAGGCTGATCAGGTGGTTGGTCTCCTGATAGAGGAGATAGGGAGGTTATTTTGGTCTTTAACCATTTTCACCAGCTCAAGCTGAGGTGAGCTGCTGCAGAAGCCTGTGGAGGTGGAGGAACCCTATATATCTGAACCTATATGATCCACCCAAAAACTCCCAGGGGAAGGGTGAGCTAGAGTGAGGGGTATTGCGTTCAAAGTGTGAATTTTCTAAATGATCTATAGTCTCGTGCTTTCTCCCTTCAGTAAAGAGTAATTGTGTTGGAAATCTTTTGCTAGGTCTGTGTTTACTTGTGTCTTCTATCACACGTCCCTGAAGAGGTAAACTGCAAACAAGAATGCTCATACTTGCAGTGGGATTCTGAGGAACATGCAAGTTGCTGGGGAGGCTAGGGGGAGATGGCACTAGTTTCAGGACATAGACAATTTGATTGTGGGATTCCCAATGAAAGAGGGGTGTCAGACACTTGGTCTTTACTGTGTCTAGGAGCCCCAAAGCCAGGAACAGTGACTAAACTCAGCCAACCCTCGGCAAACTAAGAGCATGTGGGATTCAGTGGTTGGATCCTCTCACAGCAGTCAAGTAAGTGTCCAGCGGAATTGCTCGGCCAAAATGTGTGACATTTTCTCTGTCACACACTTCCTCACATCATTAATCACATGACAATGGTGGACAAACTAGAGGCTAAAAGGAAGCAGATAAGCTGTAAGGAATGAGTTTGCCTACATTCACCAGAAAATCCAATATTTAGCTGCAGTGTCAGTTGGTGATCTTTAAAATAGATATGGGAATTGATGGCTGGAGGGATCCACTAAAGAAGTTGTCATAAATATAAAGGGAAGGGTAAACCCCTTTAAAATCCCTCCTGGCCAGAGGAAAAAGCCTCTCACCTGTAAAGGCTTAAGAAGCTAAAGGTAACCTCGCTGGCACCTGACCAAAATGACCAATGAGGAGACAAGATACTTTCAAAAGCTGGGAGGAGGGAGAAAAACAAAGGGTCTGTGTCTGTCTGTATGATGCTTTTGCCAGGGACAGAACAGGAATTGGAGTCTTAGAACTTAGTAAGTAATCTAGCTAGGTATGTGTTAGTTTATGATTTCTTTAAATGGCTGAGAAAATAGCTGTGCTGAATAGAATGAATATTCCTGTCTGTGTCTTTTTTGTAACTTAAGGTTTTGCCTAGAGGGATTCTCTATGTTTTGAATCTAATTACCCTGTAAGGTATCTACCATCCTGATTTTACAGAGGTGATTCTTTTTTTTTACTTCTATTAAAAGTCTTCTTGTAAGACAACTGAATGCTTTTTCATTGTTCTAAGATCCAAGGGTTTGGGTCTGTGGTCACCTATGCAAATTGGTGAGGATTTTTACCAAACCTTCCCCAGGAAGTGGGGTGCAAGGGTTGGGAGGATTTTGGGGGGAAAGATGTGTCATAGAATCATAGAATAACAGAGTTGGAAGGGACCTCTGGAGGCTATCTAGTCCAACCCCCTGCCCAGAGCAGGACCAATCCCAACTAAATCATCCCAGCCAGGGCTTTGTCAAGCCTGACCTTAAAAACCCCTAAGGAAGGGGATTCCACCACCTCCCTAGGTAATGCATTCCAGTGTTTCACCACCCTCCTAGTGAAAAAGTTTTTCCTAATATCCAGCCGAAACCTCCACCACTGCAACTTGAGACCATTACTCCTTGTCTTGTCACCTGCTATCACTGAGAATAGTCTAGATCCATCCTCTTTGGATCCACCTTTCAGGTAGTTAAAAGCAGCTATCAAATCCCCCCTCCTTCTTCTCTTCCGTAGACTAAACAATCCCAGTTCCCTCAGTCTCTCCTCATAACTCATGTGTTCCAGTCCCCTAATCATTTTTGTTGCCCTTCGCTGGACTCTCTTCAATTTCTCCACATCCTTCTTGTAGTGTGGGGCCCAAAACTGGACACAGTACTCCCGCTGAGGCCTCACCAATGTCGAATAGAGGGGAAACTAGAGTCCAAACTACATTTCCCAGTAAACCCAGATAAAATTTGGTGGTGGCAATGGAAATCCAAGGGCAAAGGATAAAATTAATTTGTACCTTGGGGAAGTTTTAACCTAAGCTGGTAAAAGTAAGCTTAGGAGGTTTTCATGCAGGTCCCCACATCTGTACCCTAGAGTTCAGAGTGGGGAAGGAACCTTGACAGAAGTATAATTAGCGGAGCTCGGTGGGAAATGATTTTCCTCTCCTGGGACATTTTTTTGAGAATTTAAAATTTTCTGCCTTCTTGAAAAGTCAATATCTTGAAAATATTCATGAACCAAAAAAAAATATTACCTTTTGCTTTGGTCAACTGAAAATTTTCATTTTGATAATTTTGAAACATTTCGTTTTGATTTCAGTCTTTTTTTATATTTTTAACCTTGTTTTAGTCTAATTAATTTAAATGTCTAAATGAAAAGTAATTTCAAACTCGAAAACTATAATTTTTCATTTAGAAAAAATTGAAACGAAGTATTTTAATAAATTCAGAACTTCATTCTCAACCTTTTTTCCCCAGTCATGACAGTTGTCAGAACTGACTATTTCATGAACAGTTTTGGTTTTGGCAAACTGGCATTTTTCAATGAAAAATTGTTTCATTGAACAATTCCCAATCAGGGTACTATAATAATCAGGTCTTCCATTGCACAAGTCAAAATAGAAGATGAATACTATACATAGTAAGCTGCTTAATGTTCGGTTTATGGAGGAATGAAGTTCCTCTATAGAGAAGTTATATTAGCATTTTAATTTTTTTTAGATTTTCACCAAGATTTTTCTTTTCTCCAAGAGATGATATTTGCATATTTAACTGAAAGATAGCAAATACTGAACCGAGATGGAAATCTCAGAGGGACTATCAAAGGCAGATTTTTCATGCTTGATTAAAATTCAGTTCATTAGTTTCTTTTGCTAATTACTTAGGCCTGGACTGCACTACAGAGTTAAGATGATGCCAGGCAGCTTACGTCGACCTAACTCTGTAAGTGTCTACACTAAAATGTCCCTCACGCTGATGTAACTCGCCACTACACCAACATAATAACTCAACCTCCACGAGAGGCTTAGCGGTTAGCTCGACATAGTTACAGTGATGCAGTGTCAGTGTAGTGACACTTACATCAACCTTAGTGGCCTCCAGGAGGTGTCCCACAATGCCCCACCCTGACTGCTTTGGTCCCTGTTTTGAATTCTACTACCCAGAGGCCAGGTATGCAGGTACACATCCCTCCCCCTTTAAAGCCCTGCAATTTTATGAAATTCCATTTCCTGTTTGCTCAGCATGGAAAGCTCACATAGCAACTGTCCAGCTGACCATGACAGCTCTGTGCTCCACACTCCTGAAGTACACAGGAGGTGATGGATCTTCTGGGTCTGCGGAGAGAGGAGGCTGTGCAGGCACAGCTCCAATCCAGCGGTAGAAATGTTGATATCTATGAGCAAATTGGGGGGGGAAAGGGCTACAACAGGAACACACAGCAGTGCTGTGTGAAAGTCCAGGAGCTGCAGCAGGCACACCAGAGGGCAAGGGAAGCTAACAGTCACTCTGGTGCAGAGCTGCAGATCTGCCACTTTTACAAAGTCTTTCATGCCATCCTTGGCTGGTACTCTACCACCAGCCCCAACGGCCCCGTGGATACTTTGGAGGAGTCATTGTCACAGGTCAACAGAGTGAACACTAAGGAGAAGGTGTTGGATGATGATGAGGAGAATGGGGGACAGGTGACTGGGGATCCAGTTGTTCAGTAGGCCAGGACTTCTTTTAGAGTACAGAGCAGTCAAGCCAGTCCCTACCATCCAGCATGGCTGAGCCTGATGCAAAGGAAGGAACCACTGGTAAGTAGGTAGTTTGCTTTGATATTGCAGGGACACATCTATTAATTTACCATTTTTTTTAAATCATGCTACAAGAGGTAGTGAAATAATCAGTAGAAATAGAGTTGCTATCTGCTTCTTATTCCTCATACAGTTAGGCAGAGGAGGCCTTGCAGAACAGTTTGTTTATGTGCACCAGCTGTTCTTTGTATCCTCCATAGAGATCTCTCCTGGAGGTAGTCTGCAATTCTCTGCTGAAGGTTTCTGGGGAGGGATACCTTATTTCTTCTGCTGCAGTAGGATACCTTCCCACACCACTCAGTGTTTACTTCAGAAGCCATCATTGCAGCACACAGGCTAGCAGCATATAGACCTAGTCTGCAGCCAGACACGTGCAGGAGCTCTTCCCATTCAGCCTCCGTTATCCTCAGGAGTGAGATATCAGCTAAAGGCACCACTGCTAGTGGAAAACAGTGCCAGTATTCAGTTTAATTGCCCTATCCCCATATACTAATGCCCATGGGCTACCAAACAACCCTCTTATTGTGCCAACTTGCCCCGTCTGTTCCTGGGCCATACTCACCATGGCTGGGATTGCCACTTGCTCTATGCATAGGTGCCAACTTCTGCTCACACCAGTGGGTGCTCGATCCCTTTCTGCCCCCAGCCCCACCCCAACTCCACCCCTGCTCCACCCCCATTTCAACCCCTTCCCCAAAGTCCCTGTCCCAACTCCGCCCCCTCCCTGCCCCTATTCCGACTCATTCCCCAAATCCCTGCCCCAGCCCTGCCTCTTCGCCTGCTCCCCTGAGTGTGCCATATTCCCACTCCTCTCCCCTTCCTCCCGGAGCTTGCTACACCCCCAAACAGCTGTTTGGTGATGGCAAGCACTGGGAGGTAGGCAGAGGAGCGGGGACATGGCCTGCTCAGGGGAGGAGGCGGAGAAGAGGTGAGGTGGGGCCTGGAGGGGAGCTTGGCTGCTGGGGGGGAGGTGGGGGGAAGAGGATCCACTATTTTTTTCCTGTGGGTGCTCCAGCCCCGGAGCACCGATGGAGTTGGCTCCTATGGCTCTATGAATCCAAAGAAGAAGTGATAATGTGGTGCTTGCAACTTGTGTGGATCAAGGGGCGTGAGTTCAATATACCAAGTTTCCATTTATATTGTGAACACAGTCACAATTGTACCTCTGTGCATTGTATTTTTTGCAACTGGAAGTGTCTTTCCATCTACACTAGTGGAGTGTCTCAACCAGATAAAGGAGAAGGAATAGAATGAAGGATAACATGCTGCAAGTGATCATGCAAGCCTCTGGTTCTGCAGATACCGAGCAGAGGGCTTAGAGGATCGCACTCGTGAAATGGATAGGGAAAAGGAGAGTGACATGCAGCAGGAGATGATAGCACTTCTAAAATGGCAAAGATATGCTAGGTTTCAGAGTAACAGCCGTGTTAGTCTGTATTCGTAAAAAGAAAAGGAGTACTTGTGACACCTTAGAGACTAACCAGTTTATTTGAGCATGAGCTTTCGTGAGCTACAGCTCACTTCATCGGATGCATAGCATATCGTGGAAACTGCAGAAGACATTATATACACACAGAGACCATGAAACAAAACTTCCTCCCACCCCATAACCAGTTTATTTGAGCATGAGCTTTCGTGAGCTACAGCTCACTTCATCGGATGCATAGCATATCGTGGAAACTGCAGAAGACATTATATACACACAGAGACCATGAAACAAAACTTCTGCTAGAGAGTCTTGTTGACCTTTAGGCTCAACAGATTCATGTTTGCCTCCCTCTGTAGCCCATAGAGAACTGCAGTCCGGGACCTCTCTACACATACGCCCCACATGGCATCTCGGGCCATTGTACTACCCGTACCACTCCACCCCAGGGGAGAGTACAGACAATCACAGAAGCACATACACTGATCTGTGAGAGACATGTTTGGTGTATATGTTTGTGAAATGAAAATGACTGTTTTCCCCCTTCAAAGGTTCTCTTCCCTGTATTTATAAAGTTTCATTCAGTTATAAATATGTCTGCTTGCATGGCTTTGAAATAAAAGTCTATTTATGGAAACTTAATTCATCTTTATTAGTTCACAACATGAGGTAGCTGGGGCTGGCATCCTTCACAGATAATAGCAATAGGTGCATTTGCAATGTTATATTACCACACACAAAGTACTCATTACAAGGTTCATACGGGGGTGCAAAAAAAAGTCACAAACCACACAACAGTAACACACATTACTGTGTGTAACGGGGTGCACACCTCACCCCATCAGCTTTGGCCCATTGGCCCTGCTCCTTAAGCACTCAGGGAGGCTCCAAGTTGGTGCAACTTCATTTAGTGCGCTTTATTTAGTGTCCATTTCCCCTCCTGGTCTCTGTCCCCTTCTTCCATGTCCTCCCAGCCTTTTAGCTCATGTGGCTGGCAGGAGTGGCAGTTCCCAGGCAAGCACTGGCTATTTACCCAGCCCCAATCCATTCCCCGGCATTGGGTCTGGAGTGGCAGGAGCTGATTAAGGGCTTTCCTCTCAGCGGCCTGTCACATTGTGTCTCATTATTAAAAGGGTCTTCTGAAGTCTTACTGAGCCTGATAGCTCCCCACTGAGCAGTTCTTATAGCCCTGACTGCTCAAAAATCAGCAGACAGCTGTTCCACCACTACCCTCCATCTCGGCAGGAACTTCTCCCCCTTTGCTTCACATATATTATGAAGCGCACAGCAGGCAGCTATGACCATATTTTTTTCCACT
Source organism: Chelonia mydas (assembly GCF_015237465.2). NCBI lineage: Eukaryota > Metazoa > Chordata > Testudines > Cheloniidae > Chelonia > Chelonia mydas. The sequence goes on from NC_057850.1 coordinate 94,193,668, forward strand.
TAGGTCTAATCTTGTAAGAGGACAGTGCCATCAGCCTTTCAAGTGGCCAAAGGCACATTCAACTGTCATTTGGCACCTGCTGAGTTTGTGATTGAAGCGCTCCTTGCTGCTGTCAAGGTGGCCAGTACATGACTTCATGAGCTAGGGGTAGGCTGGGTCTCCCAGGATCAGTATTGGTATTTCAACATCCCCTCTACTCTGGAAAGAAAGTCCTTGCTTCCAGCTTTCTGAACAGGCTTTTGTTCTTAAAGATGCCTTGTCATGCATCTTCCATGGCCATCCCGTGTTCATATCAGTAAAACATCCTCGCTGATCTATCAGCACTTGCAATAGAAAAGGAACCATTTCTGTTGATGTATGCTCTGGCAAGGTGGTCCTGTGCCAAAATAGAGCTATGCATGTCATCTATCACCCCAATGCAGTTTGGAAACCCAATTGCTGCAAAACCATCCACTATGTCCTGCACATTGCTCAGAGTCACAGTCATTCATAGCAGGATGTAATTAATGGCCCTGCACACTTGCATCACAGCAACCCCCACAGTGGATTTCCCAACTCCAAATTGATTCCCGACAGACTGGTAGCAATCTGGCACACTGATCACTACTCGCTTTTCCACTGTCAGTGCAGCTCATTTTGGTGTCGCTGCGCTGGAGGGATGAGCCGAGTGCCACACACAGTTGCAGGAATGTGGTCTTGTGCATCTGAAAGTTCTTCAGCCACTCCTTGTTATTCCATACCTGCATAATGATGCAATCCCACAAGTCAGTGCTTGTTTCTCAGGCCCAGAACAGGCACTCCACCATCTGCAGCTGCTCCATGCCTGCCAACAACCACCTTGAATTGTTTCTTTCTATGGTGCATAGCAAGCCAGCTTGCAAGGAATAGTCATATTCCATGCAGCAACTCTTGCAGCTGTGGAAATACTGCAGAATCAAGTATGTTTGTTCACAGTGCTTGTCACAATAGTGCACAGCTATGCAAGATCCATGCTTCTCACAGAGATGGTGGATGCATAGGTTAGCAGGGCTTTTGAAGAGAGGTGGGAAACAGTGTGGGATGCAGATAAAATTATGGGAGAAAACTGCATCATGGGACATTGAAACCGTGTTCCCAGTCACCACTGCATGTCTTGTTTGCCCAAACAAGGCATTGCAAATCCTTCCCAAATCTCTGTGCTAGATGGTGGTGAGTTGCATAGTGGGATACCTACTCAGTTTGCACGTCTCTCTGTATCGATGCAAGTACTAGTAGTCAGGACATGCACCACTGACACAAAGGGCATAGCGTGGACATACAAACACGATTTAATGACTGTGGCAGCAGTACATCACTGTACCTTAGGTCAAGTTAATTTTGTAGTGTACACTTGCCCTTAGTGATAGTTAACCACTAACAGGACCTATTGTACTGCCTAATTTTAGAACTAAGAAACCTTTAGATGAGCAAGACCGTCAGTCCTCCTAAGGAACAGAAATATGCATAGGGGTAGCATTGTCTGCAGCGTGATTTTGTGTCTGTGAAAAATAAGTAAAATTCATATAAAGCTACCAGGCTGGGATCTTTCAGTAGATAAAAATATTTTAACTGCCAGCTGTTTCAGTTGAAACTAACCCACTTTTAACCACATCCCCTGTTATTGGACTGTGCGTTCTGCTGACCTTATGGATTCAACCACAGCTGCAATCTAGTCTATTGAGCTAAAGAAAAAGCCACTGAGGGCAAATAAGAGAATAATTTTCTTTTATTCTCTGCGGGGACATTTTGCATACTGACAATGATAGTCTTAATTCAAATTGCTGATACTCTGATATCAGAGTTCTTTTTTGGTGAGTGCGGTTCTTTCTTGAATAGGAGAAATATTTTATTTAATGTTATAAGTATTCTATTTGTAATACAAAATATATTATAGCCAGGGGAAAAAAAACCATTATTCTGAGTGCCTGATCTCACTGGTCAAATGTCTAATTAAATATTCTGTGCAGGGTGTGTAAAGAAGGATTGAATTTTCAACACTTAATTACTTTAGCCAGTTGCCATCTGTTCATTGATTTCCGACCTTTTTTCCCCCAACTTCAGACTACATGGAGTGTCTGCAGGCAAGCCAATTAGATCATGGGTGTTTCATGCTGACAAAACAGACTTAATGTCTACCTGAAGAACTCTGGTTGGGAAATTAATCGTGATGACACAAGGGCCTTGTGTAACCTTCATCTGGCATGCAAAGCGTGAGTTTATTATGCCTGGCATCATTCTTTTAAAATGTGACACATTTAATGGTGATAAAGTAAACTTCTGATTTGTTTCTTCAATACATGACATTAATCACACACTGTCAAATGCTTTTCATGATGTAGTTGCTCACTAAGGTAAGCAGAATAATTCTAAAAAACATCCCCACAGAAATTACCTTTATTGGCCCTCAGCAGAGAGGTCATGGAAACTAAGCTGCCCTCTCTTCCCTACATGGAGGTTCCACCAAGACAGGATTGAGGCACATAACATGAGCAGTGGAATTACAGGCTTCCCTGCACTGCTCTACCTATATATTGTGACAAAGTTCCCGCTATACCTTGGTGGGTCTTGCGCTTATTGGCGGATTTGCTCACCTTGGAGCTTCACGGCAGCCCTCAGCTTGGCTGTTTTTCTGAATTCACAGTCCAGGTCAACTCCTCCTGTGTCTGACCAGAAGCTGGGAGGATTTGGGGGGAACCCGGGCCCACCCTCTACTCTGGGTTCCAGCCCAGGGCCCTGTGGAATGCAGCTGTCTAGAGTGCCTCCTGGAACAGCTGTGTGACAGATACAACTCCCTGGGCTACTTCCCCGTGGCCTCCTCCCAACACCTTCTTTATCCTCACCATAGGACCTTCCTCCTGGTGTCTGATAATGCTTGTACACCTCAGTCCAACAGTCCACGTTCTCACTCAGCTCCTAGTGCCTCTTGCTCCTAGCTCCTCACACGCACACCACAAACTGAAGTGAGCTCCTTTTTAAAACCCACGTGCCCTGATTAGCCTGCCTTAATTGATTCTAGCAGCTTCTTGATTGGCTGCAGGTGTTCTAATCAGCCTGTCTTAATTGTCTCCAGAAGGTTCCTGATTGTTCTGGAACCGCCCCTGTTGGAGGACGGACCGTCCCTAGCTCGCTCCTTAACTATCTGCTTTCTATTCTTTCCTAAAGCCCCCTGGCCTGGATTTTCTTACTTTTGGACCCTGCCTTAGTTTACCCCCGAACGGGCCGGATGCTTTTTGGGTTTTTTTTTGTTTTGGTTTGATTTTCTGCTGCTTTTTGCTTTTGTCTGAGTGCTGACAGGCTGCCATCTTGCAGCCAGCACCACTCGCCCCCCTCGCCTGCTTTCGGGCGCAGCTATTTGTTTTAGCTGAGACCCCCGGAGGAGGGGGGGAAGATTGCTGATTCTGCTATCCGGAGGGGAGAGTGGAAGCCCCCAGACCCAGCCGCTTTGCTGGCAGTTCGGACTATCTCTACAACATTCTTAGCATGCCGGAAGCCTTGGAACACAGCCAACACGGCCGGAGAAGAAGGATTCCAGAAGACAGGAGAAATAATTTAAGAAGCTACAAATCATCGTGAAGGGGGCCGTAAGACTGAGTACTTTTTCGAATTCTACTCTCGTGGGGGGGAGTTTGACTGTGTTTTAATTGTGTTTGTGGTGGCACAGGGAATGTGGCACAGAGCCGCCTTCCGATCCATTGGTGCCCCCCCACCGTTACTACAACTGTCACGGCCCCCGTCATTCGTCCCTGCTGGCAACCTGCCATCTGCCCTCGATCCAGCTGTTTGCTTTGGACTTTGCCTTTCGGACCGGACATAACAGCCGACCAAACGAGACTCTTTGGACAAACGTGCTTGGGTTTACATGCCCCCCCGGATTGCTTATTTTATGGCTTGCCCCTATTATTGGATTCCTTTTTGTCTTTTCCCCCCCTCCCTGTCCAACCCGTTTGGCATTCCCCCCTCCTGCCTGCAGCTTAGCAGGGAGGAGTGGTTAATTCCCTTTCCCCTCCCCCTTCCTCCTTCCGGTGTCTCCCCATCTCTCCCTGCTCACAATGGCAGGGAATGAGAAGGGCGAGGCCCCTTTAACAATATTAGCTGATAGCGGGCTCCCTGGTAGGGGACACGGAGGAGAGGCCCCCGGGGTAGCAGGCGTTGGCCTCTCCTCTGTGTACACGGAGATTGAGGCCCTAGATTTGACCCCGGTCACCCAGGGAGAGGATGATCTACTCCCGACTGGCCTCAGGCTGGGCAACCTCACCCCAGCCCCTCTTTCCCCATGCTCCCTCCCCCTGATTGCCTTCCTGGGCGAGTACCCTGCAGAAGGTGGTCCACCACTGGATGCCACGGCCGCCAAGACCACCGCGGAGCCAGCGCCTAGCATTACTGGGAGCCCCCTCCCTTACCCCTTAACCCTCGACTCTGCTCAGGAGGCACCTTCCTTCAGCTGCTTGCCTCCTGAATTGCAGAGCCTTACCTCTGCCCCTGCCCCCTCCCCTTCCCCCACCCAGTTTACCCCCTCCTGCAATGCTCCTGCCGCCCCTGGGGTCGTTTTTTTTCCGCCTTTTGCAGATTCCCCCCAGGGAGCAGTTTCTGCACTTTTTAGTCGCGACCCATTAGGAGTTGCAATTTTTCCCCCGCCATCCCCTTTCACCCCAAGGCATGAAATGGATTTAATAACCCCAGCCTGTCAGATGCCCTGTCGGTGGTCCGCACCCTGCCTACCCGCCTTAGCGGACCTCGAGGCTGTATTAAGAACCCCACCGGGGAATACCCGGGAACCGTAACCCCATCCCCCCCATGAGCTGTGGCATGCACTACGGAAGTTCTTAGAACACACCCGTGGCGCCCGCAATAGGGTACAGCTAGCTCTTCAGCTCTGGGGGGACTTTGATCAAATTTTTCAGATCACAAGGGCCCTTATAAAGGAGGGCAGAGGGCAAGGCAGGCGCGGTGCTGCGGCCTACGAGCGGGCCCGCAGCTTCCAAAGCGATCTACTCATCTACGAGATGGGTCACGGGTTGCTGCGCAACCCGCCGGCGGCCACGAACACGCCCGCCAGTGAGAAACGCCCACCCCACCAGCCCTCCGCATGATGCCTTTTCTTATTGCAACCTTGAATACCAGAGGCTGTAGGATGGCTCTCCGCAGGTCCCAGGTGCTCTCTTACCTTCGGGAAGGGGGGTACTCTGTAGTTTTCCTGCAGGAGACCCATACGGACCTGACCGTCGAGGACAGGTGGCGGCTGGAGTGGGGGGACGGGGTCTACTTTAGCCACTTCGCGACTTGGCAAGCTGGAGTGGCGACCCTGTTCTCCCCCACCCTACAGCCCGAGGTGCTAGGGGTCACTGAGATCGTGCCAGGCCACCTGTTGCACCTTCGAGTCCATATGGAGGGGCTTGTGGTCAACCTTGTTAATATCTATGCCCCGCAAATGAGCCCAAAGCGGCCACAATTTTACCAGCGGGTGTCCGACTTTCTCGGCACCCTAGATTCACACGAGTGCCTGGTCCTGGGAGGGGACTTTAACACCACCCTCGAGGAACAGGGCCGCTCAGGGGCCGAGCCGAGCCCAACTGCCGCGAACATCCTCCGGGGAATAGTTGAATATCACTCCCTAGTGGACGTCTGGCGTGACCATCACCCAGATGACACCTCCACGTTCACTTTTGTCCGGGTGGAGGCCCATCGGTCACACCACTCCTGGTTGGACTGTATTTATTTATCCCGTTTCCATCTTTCACAGGCCCACTCCTCCACCATTCGGCCGGCCCCTTTTTCCCGACCATCATTTAGTTACTATAACGGTCTCCCTCCGTGCAGAGAGACCGGGGCCGGCCTATTGGCACTTTAATAATAGCCTGTTGGAGGACGAGAGTTTCATGACGTCCTTCCGGGAGTTTTGGCTGGTCTGGCAAGAGCAGTGGCGTGCCTTTCCCTCGGTGCGGCGATGGTGGGATCTAGGGAAGGTACGCGCCAAGCTCTTCTGCCGCGACTACACTCGGGGCACCAGCCGGCGGAGAAATGCGGCGATAGAGCAGTTGGAACGGGAGGTCTTGGAGCTGGAGAGGCGCCTGGCCGCCGACCCCGAGGATCCGTCCCTCTGCGGAGCGTGCCGGGAGAAGCGGGAGGAGCTTCGGGCCCTCGAGGACCACCGGGCCCAAGGTGCCTTCGTCCGGTCCCGCATCCGCCTCCTTCGGGAGATGGACCGCGGCTCCCGCTTCTTCTATGCCCTGGAGAAAACGAGGGGGGCCAAGAAACACGTCACCTGCCTTCTAGCAGAAGACGGCACCCCCCTCACGGATCCGGAGGAGATGTGTGGGAGGGCCCGTGACTTCTACACAAGCCTTTTCTCCCCGGATCCGACCGATCCTGGCGCTTGCGGGGTGCTCTGGGAGGAACTCCCCACGGTCAGCGTGGGCGACCGAGACCGGCTGGAGCTGCCTCTCACCCTGGCCGAGTTCTCGGAAGCCCTCCGCCGCATGCCCACCAATAAATCTCCGGGCATGGACGGGCTGACCGTGGAGTTTTACCGCGCGTTCTGGGACATCCTCGGCCCAGACCTAGTCACTGTCTGGGCTGAGTCTTTGCAGGGCGGGGTCCTCCCTCTGTCGTGCAGGCGAGCGGTGCTCGCCTTGCTGCCGAAGAAGGGGGACCTCCGCGATTTACGAAACTGGCGTCCCGTCTCACTCCTTAGCACGGATTACAAAATCGTAGCGAAAACAATTTCGCTGTGGCTAGGGTCCGTGATGGCGGACGTGATCCACCCAGACCAGACCTATACTGTCCCAGGTCGCTGCATTTTTGACAACCTATTTCTAGTCCGAGACCTTTTGGAACTCGGGCGGAGAGACGGTCTGTCGTTCGCCCTCCTGTCTCTCGATCAGGAGAAGGCGTTCGATAGAGTAGACCATGGGTACCTCCTGAGCACTCTGCAGGCGTTTGGATTCGGACCTCAGTTTGTGAGTTTTCTCTGGGTGCTGTATGCCTCCGCGGAGTGTTTGGTTAGGCTCAACTGGACCCTGACCGAACCGGTCAGCTTCGGGCGAGGGGTGCGGCAGGGGTGCCCCCTCTCAGGCCAGCTGTACGCTCTGGCGATCGAGCCTTTCCTCTGTCTCCTCCGCAGGAGGTTGATGGGGTTGGTGCTGCGGGAGCCGGAGCTGCGGCTGGTCCTGTCGGCGTACGCCGATGACGTACTTCTTGTGGTCCAGGACCCGGGCGACCTGGCGCGAGTGGAGGCATGCCAGGCCATCTATTCGGCAGCCTCCTCCGCCCGAGTCAACTGGGTCAAGAGCTCTGGCTTGGCGGTGGGGGACTGGCGGCAGGCAAGCTCCCTCCCACCTGCGCTTCAGACCATCTGGTGGAGCGAGGGTCCTCTGCTCTATCTCGGCGTTTACCTTTCTGCCACGCACCCTTCCCCGCCGGAGAACTGGCAAAATTTAGAGGGCGGGGTGATAGAGTGGATCCGGAAATGGACGAGGCTACTCCGATGTCTCTCCCTCCGAGGGAGAGCACTGGTGCTTAACCAACTAGTCCTGTCCACGCTCTGGTACCGGCTCAACACCCTGGCCCCGGCCCCGGGCTTCCTGACCCACCTCCGGAGATTGATTCTAGAGTTTTTGGTCAGGAATGCACTGGGCCCCTGTCGGAGTTCTTCATTTACCCCTGAAGGAAGGAGGGCAGGGCCTGAAGTGTCTGTACACTCAGGTACGCGTTTTCCGCCTCCAGACCCTGCAGAGGCTTCTTTACAGTGCAGGTAGTTCGACGTGGAGCATATTGGCGCACGCCTTCCTGCGCCGCTTCCACGGGCTCCGATACGACCGGCAGCTCTTTTATCTTTGTCCGAGAGGTTTTCCGCGAGACCTCTCCGGGCTGCCGGTCTTCTACCAGGACCTCCTCCGGACCTGGAAACTGTTTCTCACGACCAGGTCCGTGGCGGCCACCGTGGGAGCAGATCTCCTCACGGAGCCCCTGCTACACAACCCCCAACTCCGTGTGCAGGTGGCGGAGTCCCGCTCGGTGCACCAGAGGTTGGTCCTGGCGGAAGTCACGAGGGTCGGAGACCTCCTGGATTACGACCGGAGAGACTGGCTGGATCCCCTGACGCTCGCTCAGCGCATGGGGATCTCCAGCCCCCGTACTCCCCGGCGCGTACTTCAGGAGGTGAGGGCCGCCTTGACCCCCGCTGCTCGGGCTTATGTCAACCGCGCCTTGCGCGAGGGCGCACCCCGCCCATCCTCTACCCCAGGCCCACCGGACCTTTCCATTGGGCCCCTGCCCTGTCGATCCCGACAAACCCCTCACCCTTTCACTGCGAGCCGGCTGCATGAACTGCAGCCGGTCAGTTTTCAACTTGCATCATGGAAATATTTGTATACACTCACGCTTCACACCCTTCACGCCCACACCCTGGTGTCCCGCCCCGACACAAAGTGGCGGGACCTCCTGCCACCTTTGGAGGGTGAGCAACCTCAGTGGGCCAGCCTGTACTCCACCTTGGTCCCGAGGCCCGTCGGAGACATCAGTTGGCGGCTCCTTCACGGAGCTGTGAGCACGGGCGTGTTTGACACATTTTACTTCCATCCCGGATACTTGCCCTTTTTGTAATGTGAGGGAAACCCTGGCGCATGTCTATTTAGAGTGTGCCAGATTGCAGCCCCTTTTTCGGCTCCTCACAAATATTCTATTGCGCTTCTGGCTTCATTTTTCTCCCCACCTCTTTATCTATACACTCCCCATCCATGGCCCCACAAAATCGCGGGATCTCCTGGTTAACCTCCTCCTAGCCTTGGCTAAAACAGCCATTTATAAAACCAGGGAGAAGAGGTTGGCCCATGAAACGTCCTGCGATTGTAGGGCCTTTTTCCGATCCTCAGTACATTCACGTATCCGGGCAGAGTTTCTCTGGACGGCGTCCACTGACTCCCTTGACACCTTCGAAGAGCGGTGGGCGCTGTCCGGGGTTCTCTGCTCGGTGACCCGTCCGGTTCCCTCCATCTGACCCTTTGATTGAGGGGAAGAGCGAGAGACACCAACCCCAGCCGTTGCCGCTGTGGATACCATCGTCACTGTCATCTAGGAGGGGTCCTATAATACGTGGGTGTCTACCCCCCCACCCCCAAACCGCCCACCCCGCAGCCGTGCCCATCTTGCTGGGCACTCTCAGGAGAGGGATAATCGGTGACACTGGGCTCGGCCCTAGGTAACTCGAGGGGGTGGAAGACCACGAGTGTCGAGGAAGCCCCCCCGCTCTAGGCCACCAGGTAACTCAGGAGGGTGGAAGACCATGAGTGTCGAGGAAGCCCCCCCGCTCTGGGCCCAGGCTAGCCTGAACACTTCTCCCTCCTGAAAGCTCCTGTGTTATACCTTCTGTTTGCATTGTTTTGTTGCATAGTTTCTTTTGTTTTCTTGGTAACTCTTTGCAAGTGTTACAATAAAATTCTTTTTTTTTTTTTTTTTTTTTTGGAAACAGAAAACACAACCACACTTTCCCTGTTACCTTACCCAGGGAAAAGGGACCTATTTAGCCTGGCGCTTATATATCTGCCTTCTCTTACTCTCCTGTAGCCATCTGGCCCGACCCTGTCACAATATTCTGCAGCTAAATAGAGGACTTCAATTCTCCAGAGCTTGCAGTCTAGCAACTTTGATGAGCACTAAAAATTAACAAATGCCTGACTATATTTCCTAATAAACTGTTGCAGTTTCTCACTGAAATGATTCAAACACATTTAAATATTTAATAAATAATTTAACATACATTCGTAATTATTTCCATCTTTGCTAAATAAGCATATACAGTCCATAATGTGGGCCCAATTTTGAAATGTGGGGACCTAATACAATTAATTCACCTGGGCACCTTAAAAAAAGGCCATTAACACAACTGTGTCCAAATGCATCATCATCAAAATGGCCCTTTGTGGCTGTAGCGGCTGTTACCGAAAAGTATTTCTTCCTCACAAGGGAGTTCCAGGGAAATTTTAGGGGTAATCATCTTCAGTTTCATTTAATATCTGCAAAAGAGATTTTCTCCTCCTTGAAGAAAGTAATCCTTTGGGGAGACATTGAACCATAGATGCTGAGACAAACCTGAAGGCCATAATCCAAAGCTCATCAAAATCAATGAGAGACTCTTTCTATTGATTTTAATGGGATTTGGATCAGGACCCATGTGCAAGATTTTGATATCCTGTTAAGGATGCCACATTTCAGAACTGGACTTCTCATAATGATTTACTCAATGAGAGAGAATAAATATTAGGGAAAGAACCTAATGGATTAGAAGCACAGATCCATACACTCCGATGGAAGAGTTGCTACAATGTCTCTATTACTTGAATTGCCCATTGCAGGAGCAGGCCTGGTTATAAGGAAAGATATGTGGGGAGTACCACGTTGGAGGGCATCTTAAACTGTGATAGTGTAGATCAAGTAGATTAATGGTTACTAAAACCCAGGGTTGTCTTTATGCAGTGTATGATCTCCCCTCCTGCCTCCACTTCCTTATTGCTGTGAACAGAGAAAAAATTGCTTGGAATACACTTAATATGATTCATTCCATTTCAATGCTAAGCAGTTATGAAACTTGTAATGAACCACTTTGTATGTTTTGTTTATTTGGCAGCATCAAAACAGCGAAGATTGATGCATCAGGGAAGAAGTCTGGAGTTCATGACATCTTGCCTAGTCTATCCCCAGATTCATACTAAAGTGGAACATTTCCCATTATACTGTGTACAGACTTAACCCTGCAACTCAAAAATAACAGATGGGTCTGAACACTAGATTTCCTACATGAAGGAATTGAAATTTAGTTCAAAAATTTATTTCAGCTTGTATACAATCATGTCTGCAATTAGGGAATGTAATTTAGAGCAAGCTAAACATATTGTCATCCACCCTCCTAAGTACTCCAGCATTGCTTTTGACATTCTTAAATATCATTCCAAGATGAACTACTTAACATTATTTACCAAGTGTAGTGATGGATTCTCCATCACTGACCATTTTTAAATCAAGGTTGGATTTATTTTTACCTAATAGATATTCTCTATGAATTATTTTTGGGAAGTTCTGTGGCCTGTGTTATACAAGAGATAAAACTAAATGATCACAATTGTCCCTTCTAGCCTTGATCTATCAAAAAAAAATTCAGTAACCCATTTACAAGGATACGAATCACTTCACATATTTTAAGCAAAGTTTAAATGTTAAACATCATAACATGCCTGTGAGATAGCTATGTACATATTCTATTTTGCAGAGGAGGAAAGTAGACAGAGGGTACGTGTCTTGCCAAGGACCACACAGCAAGGCAGTGGCAGACCCCAGAGTTACTGAAAGTTACAAGTGAAGCTCAGAATGCCACCATTGTACCATCAGGATTCTGGGCTGAAACAATTTCCAGTGTAAATTAGAGAAAATACAGGAGTTTTCTAATTTATTACAACCCCTCAAAAGCTGCCTATTGGCTGCTCTATGGCCCAGAATCTCCATAGCAGCAGCACTGTAGAGATTCTCCCTCATGCCCTGGTCCCTGGCACAGCACTTCCTCACCTCTTAGATTGTGAAGTGGGCACCACAGGGTCTCTTCGTAGTACATTGTGCCTTCACTAGTGGCATTTCCTCCTGGCTTCTTGAGGTAAAGCTTCAGTCCCTATATGCCGCCATAGTGGGGAATCTGCCTCTTTATGGAAGTGAAAGAATACAGCATAAATAAAAAAGTTCTCAGTCTAATCCTTATCCTAGGAGTCCCCATTCTTCAGGTTTGTTTAGTCATTTTGGGTGGATAAATAGTCCATGCGCAATTGGTACACAGCATTTCCCTAATTAAATCCTGTGTGTTCCTTAATTTCTGTTACAATTGATTTGGTGAAGCCAGGTCAAAGAAGATACAACTTTTCTCCCTTACAAACATTCACACATTAACAGGGTGGAACATGAAAGTCTAATCGAAATATCACAGCTATCAACTCAATGAGTCAGTTTGTGAGAGGCTAGGGAAAGGAAGTACAGCGATCAAAGGAAAAATGATAGACCATCCAATCTTTCATACCTGCCTATCATGTCCTTATAGCACTTTAACACTCCCGGCTTGCAGCTTCCTGAACAGGCCAGTGTTCCGAAAGATACGTGTCTCAGGCACCTTTCTGGACCAGCCTGCGTTATTGTCAGTGAAACTCCCACAGTGATCTACAAGCACCTGGAGAACCATAGAGAAATACCCCTTGCGATTAATGTACTTGGAGGCTAGGTGAGCTGGTGCCAGAATTGGAATATGCGTCCCATCTATTGCCCCTCCGCAGTTAGGGAAACCCATTTGTGCAAACCCAGCCACAAAGCCATGCATGTTACCCAAAGTTATGGTTCTTCTGAGCAGGATGTGATTAACAGCCCTGCAAACTTGCATCAACACGATTCCAACGGTTGACTTTCCCACTCCAAACTGGTTAGCAACCTATCGGTAGCTGTCTGGAGTTGCCAGCTTCTAGATTGCAATTGCCACCCACTTCTCCACTGGCAGGGAAGCTCTCAATCTTGTGTCCTTGTGCCGCAGAGTGGGGGCAAGCCCAGCACAGTCCCATGAAAGTGGCTTTTCTCATCCAAAAGTTCTGAGCCACTGCTTATCGTCCCAAACTTGCACAATGATGTGATCCCACCACTCAGTGCTTGTTTCCCGAGCCCCAAGCAGCATTCCATGGTGTGAGCATGTCCATGAATGCCAAAAGCAACGTCATGTCGTATGCGTTATACAAGTCGACATCATCCTCGGACTCTCACTGTCAGCTTGTAGCTTAAGGAGTAACTCGACTGCAATTCATGACGTGCTGGCAAGACCCATCAGCATATTCCTCAGCAGTTCGGGTTCCATTCCCTCAGACCGAAAGGGAAGACAGAGCACGCAGTACAAAAAACATTGAAAGATGGCGCCAAATGTGGATGGAAGCACAGGGATTGCTGGGATGCGAACCAATGGATCATGGGGCATTGGGACAGAACCCAGAATGCCATGCACCCCTTCCCACAAGCCACAGAATGGGAAGAGGTGCTCTGTGGGATAGCTGCCCATAATGCAGTGACTACACCAGTGCGCTTGCAGCTGACAGCATGAACACACTGCAGCACTTTCCCTGCTGTGGTCTCTGAGGGCTGGTTTAACTCCCAGCGCTCTACTTCTGCAAGTGTAGCCATGCCCATAGTTTTCAGTAGCTATAGGCTTAACATTCACAAATATCCACATATTTCTGGATCAGGAGAGGATTCTCTCTTGTTCCTCCTTTCATGCACGTTTTTCAGATTAAGGAAATATAGATTACACATCACAAAGGCCCAGCTAGCACAATGTCACCACTATAATTTAGGGCCAATTTTACACCTGGACCTAAGAGCTTGATCCAAATCCCACTGACATCAATGGAAATCCTGACATTGACCTCAAGGTGAGCTGGAGTGGGCTGTAAGTAATCACAACTTCACTGAAGTCGACAGAATTACAACTTTAGAGTCTCTTGCAATAGAAAAAGAAACAAGAGTAACAAGCATAGGGAGTGATTCTTTGTTTAGTGTGAGGGACACACACAATTCCTATATCTCAAACGGCTCTTGGAATCCAGCTTGGGCTGCAAGTATTATGACAGTCAGTCTAAGGCCTGGTCTACACTAGAAAATTAGGTTGTCATAATTACCTTGACCAGTGTAGTTAAGACGACCTAAGTCCCTGTGTAGAAAGCACTAGGTTGATGGAAGAATTCTTCTGTTGACATAGCTACTGCCTCTTGGGGAGTTAGATTACCTATGCCAATGGGAGAATCCCGCCTGTTGGCATAGGTAGTGTCTACACTGAAGCGCTACAGCAGCGCAAGTGCGCCATTATAGAGTTTTAAACGTAGGCAAGCCCCAACTCCTGGCCCAAATTAATCAGTCATGGACTGGATTGCTTTCTACACTATATCCACCACTTACACTAAGTCAGAATTTGGCCCATTGTCCCCAATAATGAGAAAAGTGAAAGCAAAAGTAAAAAAAATCTGCTCACGAGCAAATACAAATCTGATCACAAGCTCTTTAGTCTTTCGTTTTAATAGGAGTTGAAATACTAAGTGATGTGGTGAGGTGAAGCTGTGTTAATCATTCACAACATTAGTTAGAAAAGAGGACAGTTGAATAAGGGCAGAGATCTCTTTTGCTAAAAAATCAAGTCATTCTGAAAGCAACAAAAATATAACTTGACTGACATTTGAAATGACCTAATGTGACTGAAAAGGTTTAGAAGAAGTAGTGTTTGACTTCATTAAAGTAGTAATAGAATTCTACATTCAACAGGAACTAGAAGAAATATTGATTATATGTACAACTTCACAGTTAGAAAATTCCAGTTATCTTTTAGTCCAAGTATTACAACCACATGTCAACATCAGTCCATCTATCCCATTCCTGAAAAGCATCAATAATTGATACAGCTTCCAAGCATGGACCTGGCCTTACCAAAAGTTATTCTACTTGAGCCACAGAGTTGATGTTGATATACTTTATATACCTTACATAAATGTTATCAGTGTCTACAGGATTCAAGAACAAAAAAGTAAATAATCATTTGCATTCCAGTCAAATAGTACAAAATGACAGTTCATTCTTGTTTGCTCATTAGTTTGGTTAAAATGAACAAAAAATGAAGCTAACATACAGTGATAGAAATGTGTTACTTCACAGCTATTTTATTAGCTAGCAAATCAAATACCTGATTTTTAAAACTAATTTATATTTTTTGTAAAAATGTCTTTGATCCTTTCAAATTTTGAAGATACTGATGGTGCCTTGACTAGTATTTAAGATTCTCTCTTTTTTCGGTCCATGATGGAAGCAGTTACTGTTTCCAATTATTTATTTTCAGGCATGCCTGAGGCATTTTAATGGGGAAGAAGGATTCATCCTGGTGACATTTTAAATAGTAGATTAATACATTCACAGGAGAAAGGTAATCTTTATATAGAATGATGCAGCATATTTTGTTCAGAGATATTGTTAAAATGCTGTCAAACAAATTAATGTATTTTAAAGAGGTATTTAAGATTGGGTGATTTAAGAAAAATATTTAAGCAGATTCTATAATCTCTATGCAAATGAAATTTGCAAAGTGACATTTGCTGAAGACATGGCTTGATCTGCCACCTTTGGCTTGCTGCCTCCCAAATCTACCCACCCCTAATCAACACTAAGTACCAAAAGTTTTGTACTCATTAATCTTTATTTGATAAGTTGTCTGTTAAAAGAGTGCAGTAAAGAAAGAACCACCTAGTTAAACACCAAATAACTATTTGACACTAGCAAAATTCATCCCTTATTCAGAATGTATGCAAATTCAGCATCAGTCATTCCCATTCACTGCCATTAAGTGAAATCATTCTCCAGAGACCTGTCTCACTAAAGTAACCATAACAATTCAGTGTGTCAAGAGCTGAGCAACATTTTTCAGACTAAGTTTATTTGCCAATGTCATAAATATAAAGGGAAGGGTAAACCCCTTTAAAATCCCTCCTGGCCAGAGGAAAAATCCTCACCTGTAAAGGGTTAAGAAGCTAAAGGTAACCTTGCTGGCACCTGACCAAAATGACCAATGAGGAAACAAGATAGCTTTTGAAAGCTGGGAGGAGGGAGAAAAACAAAGGGTCTGTGTCTGTCTGTATGCTGCTTTTGCCGGGGACAGAACAGGAATGGAGTCTTAGAACTTTTAGTAAGTAATCTAGCTAGGTATGTGTTAGATTATGATTTCTTTAAATGGCTGAGAAAAGAACTGTGCTGAATAGAATGACTATTCCTGTCTGTGTGTCTTTTTTGTAACTTAAGGTTTTGCCTAGAGGGATTCTCTATGTTTTGAATCTAATTACCCTGTAAGGTATCTACCATCCTGATTTTACAGAGGTGATTACTTTACTTCTATTAAAAGTCTTCTTGTAAGACAACTGAATGCTTTTTCATTGTTCTAAGATCCAAGGGTTTGGGTCTGTGGTCACCTATGCAAATTGGTGAGGATTTTTATCAAACCTTCCCCAGGAAGTGGGGTGCAAGGGTTGGGAGGATTTGGGGGGGAAAGACATGTCCAAACTACATTTCCCAGTAAACCCAGATAAAGTTTGGTGGTGGCAGTGGAAATCCAAGGGCAAAGGGTAAAATTAATTTGTACCTTGGGGAAGTTTTAACCTAAGCTGATAAAAGTAAGCTTAGGAGGTTTTCATGTAGGTCCCCACATCTGTACCCTAGAGTTCAGAGTGGGGAAGGAACCTTGACAGCCAAAAAAATGCAATCTTGGGTGAATGAAAGCTATTGAGGGTTAATTTGGCAAATAGTTTCAGCTGAAAATAAATTGGAGAAATTCAAAGTCAGAATGTTTTGACATTCTTGAAATGGTGTTTCACTTCAAAAAATGTATCTAGATTTGTTTAAACAAACAAAAACGTTAAATACCCAAAAATGGAATAAAACATTTGACCTAAATTTTTTTTAGAGCAGCCACTGAACCAAAAAAAAATTTATTCACTCAGGCCTAAATGTGTCCCAGTTAACTATAGTATGCTGTCATGATATTTACAATTATATAACACTTTTGCTAAGTAAATATATGTATCACCACTGAATTGAAGTGGCCTATGGGGTGCATTGAGGCACTGAGTAAGTGTACAGAAAATTGCATATAACTGGGGGAAAGGAACATTTTGTGCAATGACACTGGTACAAACCTCTATGTTTACCAAAGGCACCAGGAGTTCTTTAACATGTCCACACACACCTGGGAGAGGTTGGGTTGTTTTTTTTTTTAAATGGTCTTGTCTGAAGAATCAAGGTATGATATCAGAGCCAGACTGAGGGCCTTTGTTCATGAGAGAACATGCAGTAACAAATGCTTTAAAATGTTCCCTTTCTTGTTAGAGATGATCCCAACTTGAAACATCAAATCTAAACACTCTTAAACATTGGGATGGTTCAAAATCCAAACCTAGACATGAACTTTATTAATAGCTCCTATATTTATAATAGGCCAGACCAAACAATTCAGATTCAAACATCCCAAAACAGTTAGGTGTTCAAAATCCCAGTGTCACAGTTACTAAGCTAGTTGTCCCTTCTTAGCATCTCTCTTAGTGCACCCCTCACAGGTGTCAGATCTTAGGCCTTTACCCCTCCTGGAGAGAAATTCTACAATTCATCCACTCTTAAGCCATATGATGGGATTCACTCACCATGCTAGCACCTCCTCCTAGCTGTCCAAGGGATTAGCTCTGCTATCCAGTGCATCTTCTTCCAGTGGTGTCTCAC
The DNA here is from genome assembly GCF_015237465.2 of Chelonia mydas. NCBI lineage: Eukaryota > Metazoa > Chordata > Testudines > Cheloniidae > Chelonia > Chelonia mydas. The sequence goes on from NC_057850.1 coordinate 94,210,993, forward strand.
CACCATCACTTCTGCTCCTGGACCCGTGTCATTCCAAGGACCACAGCATCTTCTTTAGGACACAGCCCTCTGGCTGTGCCCCACTCTGGGCTTCGCCTTTCCAGGGGACAATACCACAATCCAACCATCCAGCCCCTTCCTCAGTGGCAACTGGTGGGGGGAGGGACCCAGGCCCACACACTACTCCAGGTCCTTGCCCAGGGATCCTGTAGATGGCAGCCATGTGCTGTGTCCCCTTCAACCTCACAGTCTATTTCCCTGGGCTATTTCCCCACAGCCCCAGTACCTTCTTTGCCCTTGCCTCAGGGCCTCAGCCTGCAACTCCCAGCCACCAGCTCTTCCCTAGCTCCCCTGGGCCCTGCTAGCAGTCCTGCTCTGTCCAGATTGATGGCTTTCTTCTACCTGCTCGGCAGTTTATCCTCCCTCCTTGAGCTCTAAGCAGCTATTGAACCTGCTCTGCCCTGCAGCTCTTCTTATATGGGCCTGGCCAGCCCTGATTGGCTGCTCCTTGCAGCCCCTTTCTAGTTGGCTGTCTCCTGCGCAGCCACTCTAGGGCCTAATTAACCCCTTACCAGTCAGTGTGGGATGATGCCCCATCACAGGCTATGACCTGGGTTTGAATGGCCAATTAAAATGCCAGGCTGCACATGGAGGGGGAATAAGGTTTAACTGATCAAGAAAACCAGCTGGGCAGGAGCAGGATGATTAATATAAAGAGAGGAAGTTTGTAACAGAAAAGGGCTTGGGGAAGAATCTCCAATTACTCTCTGGGAATAGAGAGGGTGTAAGGAGGAAGCCTTGGAGACAAAGAAGCCCTAGGATCCTAGTCTGATAAGTAGCTAGGAGACACAAAGTAGCCACTGAAAGTGGAACAGGCTCCAGTAGTAAGCCCTGATAAAAATGAAAGCTCTAGCCTTCCAGAGAGGGGGAGAGAACGACTGGGAGGTGTTCAATTAAGGAACAGACCAAGGGGAACTTAAGAAACCTAAAAGGACAAGACTGAGGATGGTGGATGTTGACTAAGGATATGCTTTTAGTGTGGCATTTTGTTAGGGGATTCCAGAAGAGGGCCCTGAGAGTCCTTGCCCTGAAAGAAGGAGGCAGCAGCAAGGAGTTGTAAGGAGCAGCCCTGGGATGCTATTTATATGCTATGCCAATTATAGGATCCCTGGGCTGCAGCCTGGTGTAATGGGAGGGCCTGGGTTCTCCTACCAGCCACTGGATAAGGTGGTGTAAAGCCCCCCTGTTACTAGTGGATAAGGACAAGGGAAGCCCTGGGACAAGGCAGTGCAAGGACTGTTGGGGCCAGAGACCTGATATAAGGACCCTGGACTCTTGGCACTCTGTTATACTGGAAGAGGTAGACTTAAACCGTGACCTGGCTGGAGGGCTGAGGAAGAAGGCTCAGGAAGAGGCCAGCTACTAGAGTGGCTGCCAGCAGAGTGCCAGATATGGACAGAACTACTACACCATGTCTGCTACAAGGGGATGCTCCTGTGGTGAGTTAATTCCTTCGTGGAATATCTTTCTTGAGAGATGTTTAGACTGGGACTGCTGAAATTTTCAATGTTCTGAAGAGTTATATAAACATGTTAACTTTTTTATATTAGTCTTAGACTTAATTGATTCATTCTTGTGAACTTCTTCATTGCCCAGTATTACAAACTGGGCAACACAATGGGAATACAAGAAGATAGAAAGATGTGAGGATCCGTTAAAAGGGAGAAAGCAAACTCTGGAGAAGAAACATAAGTGGAAAGAGGAATAAAATGAAAATAGGGAGATGGGAGGAGACTGATATCTGACTATAAAATGGGAAAGTAGACAATAAGGAAAACATCCATCCTTTTACATTTCTGATCTGTATTTAATTCATTACACTCACTATGTGTTATAGTATTTCTCTACCAGATGCCCAGCAAGCCTGGGGAAAGGGAATAACATAACGAATTCCCTACTGCACAGGGATGATAAATACATTAAAGATTGTGAGCTGTTTAAATGCTGGATGAGAGGACCATCTAAGTACCAAATATAAATAGACAGACATATTTGGAAACTTGAGTTGTCCTACTTTGTGCTGTTGCTCCTGGGCATGTTCTATGGCAGTTGGTAACTTTTCCCCTTCGGTTGAGAGTAAGGAGGATGTTTGTATAGTAATTTCTTTTTGAGAGGCCAGGCTAAAACCAAATGTGCACAGTGAAGGTGTCATTTTTCCACCAGTCAGCTTTGAGGGAGATGGGTGGTTTCTCCAGTCACCAAGAATGCTAGTTAGGGTGTTAAAAAGATGCCTGGAAAAGCATCCTGCATCAATGGATCTACTTCAATTTATACAAAGTGAGGATCTGGTCTACAGGTTCTAGACTGTGAACATGAGAACAAAATAACTTTTTCACGGTATCTGTCACTTTGTACACTAGCTACAGGATATTTGATTGTCTCTATGCTGTGGCTACCATCGTGAAATTAGTATTATCATAGCTGCTATATTCTATGGGGCTTGTCTTTTGGACCTCATCTTCCATCCAGAAACAAACTGGTTTATATGCCTCTCTCCACCATCATGGTTTGTGCACTACTGTTGCTGAGTGGTTTCTCCCTCTCTCCCTCCCGCCCGGGAAGGAGGAACAATATGTGTGTAGCTTGCAGGTGTAACACACTGGCCAGTGTATGTCACATGATCCTCCCCTGCCCTCCCCTCTGCACCTGATCAAAAAAGAGTGAGAGTCTGCTACAGCCCTAGTTAGTATCTGGCTCTTTAGCTCAAGCAGTAAAGGCTTTTTGTTGGGGGAGACCCTACTTCAGTGGTGGGAAAGCTGCAGCCCACGGGCCCCATGCGACCCGTCAGGGGAATCTGATTGTGGGCCACAAGACATTTTGCTGATGTTACCGTCCACAGGCATGGCCCCTGCCACTCCCAGCAGCCAGGAATGGTGAACCGCAGCCACTGGAAGCTGCAGGGGGCCATGCCTATGGATGGTCAACATCAGCAAAATGTCTTGTGGCCTGCAATCTGATAGGCTGCAGGTTGCCCACCACTGCCCTAGTTCAATCCCTGGTATTGGCTAAGATGGTGGTCATCATACAGGCATGCTAGAAGAAAGGGGATGGGGGAGTAAAGGAGTTGAAGGGGGAAACATAGAGAAAATAGTAATTTTCTTCTCTAATTTATAGACAGGTGCTGGCAAATTGTTGCATCTATATTACTGGATGGTAACTTAGATTGCAAAGTGGCTTCTCTTCATGCACTCAACAGGACTTCAGAAGTTCTGGGCCTAAATTCCCTCCTGTTTCCCTTCCACTGCATTGTATTCATCTCTTCCTCACTGCTCTGGTTGGGCAGCAGGACCATGGCATCTTCTCCCCTTCACTACTGTTTGAGAGTAGGGAGAAGCAGCACTGGTCACACCCCCTTTTTGATCTCCTGTTACACCCCAGTGTCCCTGTTAAGACCTTTGAATGTTTTAAGTATCTTAAACTGCCATAGTAGCTTAAAACATCTTCTGTATCTTAAGCCACTTGAAGGATTTAAAGCAGTTTAAGTTTTTCAAGATGTCTGAGGTCTGTAGGACAATTTAAGCTGCTTAGAGTAGCTCATGCTACTTTGGAGCCCTAAAGCTGCTTAAGGAGTCTAAGACCCTCTAAACGTTTAAAGCAGTTTAATCCTCTTAGGATATTCTTAATCTCTGGCATATCATCTTGTGTGTGCTTGTAGCATGAGTGTAATAACAGGACTCCAGGTGGGGACTTACTCCCACACCTTTAATGCAAAGAGGGATGCTATAGCTCAGCCCCAGTCACCACGGGATCCACTCTCAGGGTTCTGCTCCTCCTCCTTTGGTGTGCCTTGTGATAGTGTTGCTTAGAGTAGGAAAGCTCTTCCCCTCAAGTCGTTCTCTTCTTCTGCCTTTTATTTGGGTGAGACTCCAAGCTGAAAAGACACTTGGGTTCCTATGCTATCAGACTCCTAGTACTCTGGAGCCCAGACACTGCTCCGCATTCAGAAAACATCATCGTGTTGTTCTCTCCATTTGGTGGTTGGTTGTGGTTTTGGTGTGGGTTTTTTTGCCACAGTGTAAATAATTTGAGAAAGAACACTTGCTCCCTGATTGGCAAGCTGTGTTCCCACTCTATTTATCTTGTTCAGCTATGCAGGTTACACTTTGAAACCCATCTCTGTCACAGGCTCCTATCTGACTCAAATTGTGAACTTTGTCTTGTCCTATGTGTGGAAATACTGGATATTGACTGTGTTCAACACTGGAAGTGACCAAAACCAACCAATGCACTGCATTTCTGATAACTGCCCTGCGTGGGAAGGGTGTTTGACACCACATTGAAGGACTAACACTTAACCATGGCTGTAATCTGGAGCCAGTGACTTTGTTTCTCAACTATGGCCCACTCTCAGGGAACAATGGATTTTCTATACTGGGGCCTGCAGAGGAGGAAACAGCAAACATGACTGGTGGGTCTGTAGCTTTTTAATCTGAGCATTGGTGGGGGGGCTGTTTAAGAGCAGAGTTCTGCTCTGTGCAGGGGGACAGTCATCACCACTTGTAACAAAGATGTACAGGAGAGTGAGGGCAGGAGTGATTGCCCAGCCTGGAATGCTGACAAACCTAGCACTCATGGAAGGGGTGAGATTAGGCTAGAAGAAGGCACATCTCAGGACTTCTGTTTCCAAAAACTTGTAACTTTCAAATGCTTTTAGAGTAAAGTCAGTGTGGTTAAATTCCTTTGCGAAGCCTGTATTCCTCACTTTCCTGCCATGACATCCCCAAAGGGGTTACACTAGAAGTTCAGAGTGCCCATAGCTTAGGCAAGACTCTGGAGGAGCATGTGTAGGTGACTGGGGGCTTGGGAGGCCTCAGACCCTGATTTAGGGGCCTAGGGCATCTGGATGGCACTCCACATTCCAAGGAAGGACCTCAGATTTTGTATGAACCTCAGAGTGTGCCCTAGAGTCCAGAGCAGGAAGCAGTGACTCGACTCCATCACAGCTCTACTGACTTAGAAGCATGTGGAGCCCAGCAATTGGCTGGGTCCCCTCACAACAAACTGGTGAGCATACAATGTGGCACAGAGCCAGGTTGTAACACAACCATTTAAAAAGTTTTGGGGGAAAACTTCCCCCAACTTTCTGCTCAATTAAGTTTTCACACCGCATTTAAAAACTTTCATCCGGACCAACCCCTGGCTGATTACATTATTTCCTTATTCACCACTTCCAGTGGGGAAACTCATTTACACTTGCAAAGAAAGTAAAGGCCTGATCACTCCCCCTGGAGGGGGGAAAAACCCATGGGAGGGACCCTAAGAGGAGGATAGCTATGATGGGTTTCCCCTAGGTCATTCAGTAATTGGCCAATGTGGATTACTATAAGGATCTGTAGTAAGCCAGATGTGACACTGAGCCAGCAAGGTTAAGCAACTAGTAGGCTAAATGACCTTCAAAGATATATTAGAAAAGTATATAAATGGTAATTAGGGCCATTCCTTTTAAATAGCTAACAAAGCCATGTTAGATAAACTAGAGCTTTGAAATGCAAACCTGTATTGTTAGAAAATTAGAGGTAAATACTAATTGTATTTGTATGTTTTACCTATATCTTGTTAGATGTTAACCAGGTAACCAGATTGGTTTGTGGATGGTAATTCCCTTTCGTGTCTTAATTACATTATATTATGCTTGCAGGTGGTTCAGTTAACCTTAAGATCAAAGCTGTAAGATATTGCAGGAAATAATACTTATATTGTCTTCTGTTTAAATTCTGTGCCATAATGAAATGCCTTGATAGTCTGAATGGATAATTGCCTTATCTTAATTAATACTACTAGCTTACCTGTGCATACATAGGAAAAAGATTTTTTACTTCAAAGCAATGCTGTGCATTACCTAATCTTCATTAAAGGAATGCCCGCTGTGTTATGATGTCAAAAGGCTATAGTAGCCTGCCAGAGATCTATAAAAACTCTAGGACCTTATCCTGGTCATCTCAAGCCTGCTAGAACCTTATCAGGGGATCTCTTGAGTCGTCATAAGACTGAGGTCTCCAGGTACCCTGGACTGATCATGCAAGTTCTGGAAGTTACAGAAGGATTTGAACCAATGTTTATTGGATTATAACCGATGGAATGGATTCTGAAAGATCTTTTTTGCAACTTAGTAGAAATGGTGAACTGCTATAAAACTGACCTAAGAACTGTATTCATATCTGCATGTATAATCTTTTACAAAAGAGAAAAGTATTGTGATTAATAAATCTTAGTTTAGTTAATAAGCATTAGCTGTAAGTGTGTATTTGGGTAAGATCTGAAATAGTCATTGACCAGATAATGTGTCTGATCCCTTCGGATTGGTAGAATTTTATATATGGTGAAGATTTTAAATAATCCTCAATTTATTTGACTTGGCTGTCTGGGTGGGAGCCCAAGGCTGGATTGCTTTAAGAGAATTGTATTTTTGGCTTCTGGGTAACCAGTACGGTATTGTAGAAGCTGTTTTGTTGCTGGCTTGGTGAATCTAATTATTAGAATAACCACCAGTTTGGGGGAATTGTCTGCCCCATCCTTTGCAGCTTGCCCTGACTGAGCAATCTCAGTATGGCCCCCTCCATTGACCATCGTCACAATATCCTTGTGGAGTCCATGTGTATCTGTACCAGTGTGAAGGCCCCACACACACATTCTTTGGTGCTGCAGTGCTGTTCCAATCAAGTCAAGTATCCAAGGCTTCCTTAATTTCTGGATGTCTAAGACGCCACCCACTACCACCACCTACAAGAGGGAAAGGCTGTTGTTTATTAACTTTAGTGACCCTCACTAATTAATGCTCTTGCCTTTTGTTGGATTTCCCATATGTTTGTCAGCTCCTTTTTCATGTGTGGCTCCCTAGCTCCATAGATCACTCTCCCTGGGGATCAGGAAGGTGGGAAGGTGTTATACAGGCATCTTTTACATGGGTCAGGGATGATCCATTCATGGAAGATCCCACCTGCCCAAGGATCTAGACAGCACTCTCTGGCCTTACTTTCCAACTAGTTACAATGATGACAAAACTCATTCAGGCAATTCTCATCTGCAGTAACAGATTCTATTTGGAAGGATAGAAGGGGGAGAAAAAAACTATAAAAATCTACTAAATATGTGTCAGGAAGGCAACATGAATAGCATTTCTGAAGAGTATTTGGAAATAGTGAATGCTGAATGCCTTATCAGTGATGGCACAGGCAAAGGTTATCTGGATGTGCCATACATCAAACATTGATTCCACGGCAACTAATTTAAGTGAAAAAATGTCTCTCAGCAAATGCTCTAGCACAACATCAAAGCTCTCTTTTAAAGTGAAAGGCTTTCAACGGCCCAAGCAAGTTGTCTTTATTTAATATCATTTTCAGCCTTGTGTAACCAACTTCCAAATCTCAGGGAGCACAGCTGAATCCAGTGTGACTCTTTCATGAATGTCCAGCTACATAAGCTAATTTTAAATGGTATATTAGTACAGCAATTAATATTTTATGTACACAATAGACCAGACTTCCCTGAAGTCAATGAGACTTATCCACTGACTTCAGTGGTTTTGACTATAGCCCTGCATCTGACTTTAGATATGAATGTAGAAAACATACCGTGGTTGTTTTTAAAAGTTAGTATTCAGCTATCTGAGATACCAAAACTTGCTTAATATGGTATGGGTAAATGATAGCTTTCAAATGGGGGCCACTAAAGAAACACAATCCTGTCAAAAACAGAGGCTTAGTTCTGTCAAAATTTCCTAATTTATGAATATAAAGACTCACATGGAAATCAGGGGCCAACTGGAGCTTTGATGGAAAAAGAGCAAGAATTGTAAAATCCTTAAATATAAGGATGATAAGAACTTAAGAGTCATGATGATGGTGACAGATACAGGAAAACCTAAGAGAGAATATTTGATGCATTCTCTAGTTCTTCTTACATCAGACATTTTAATCAACATTGAATTTTTTATATATATTATCTAGATATTTTTAACCATTTGGGTTTTCTCTTCACAAGGCTCTCTGAATTTTGAGCTTTTTATCAGGGTTTGATTACACAGGAATCTAATGGTGGGTGTTGCGTGGGACAGCGTTTCTTTTGGTTTCCTGATTGGCTGAACTTAGCCCAGGTGGTCAGTAGAAATCATACTGACTACTTGAGAGGGAGTAGCTGTATCTGAATGCTACTGGGGAGCTTGGAGGAGTGGAGGGGAATAAAAACTTTGGCCTATTTTTCAGAGCTGCTAAACACCAGTAGCTCCTGTTGATTCTTGCTGGCATTATGGCTGCTCAGCAGTTATCTGAATTTTTCCAGAATGTGATCACTTGGATTCCCCAACGTCACAACAAAACACCAGAATGCCCTCTTCTCACTACTTCATTATAAATGTTGGGCTGAGTTTTAAAGAGACATATTATTTAACTAAGGTTCTATCTTATTTAATTTCCTTTGTGTCAAGGCTCTGGCATGTGGCTTTGGGAAACACTGTCCTCTTACTGTACCTCGCAGCTTGCATGCCAACAAAAATAAAATATGCCAAGTGCATTATTGCATTTCTGTATTTCTGTCATCACACCAGAGTTACTGAATCCATGCAATTTCCTATGTAATCCTAGAGTCTGAACCTTCAATTAGAACTGCTAGCATGGACCCTCTCATCTATTCAGAGTCCCATGATGCAGGGGACCTTGTCAGAAAATCTAACTGTAGGACTGATGCGTGCTGCATCTGACGAAGTGAGCTGTAGCTCACGAAAGCTTATGCTCAAATAAATTGTTAGTCTCTAAGGTGCCACAAGTACTCCTTTTCTTTTTGCGAATACAGACTAATACGGCTGCTACTCTGAAACCTGTAATGGAGTGATAAACTGTATTATACTGTTCCACCACTAAGTGGCACTGTGCATAAAATATCCTATTTACACTAAACTCAGCCATACCCAGCAGAGCATTAAAGGAATTTTAAGATGCTGCTTACATCTGGTGTGTGTAAGCAAGCTCTGCAGCCAGTCCATATCTAGTACAGAAGAACATGATTCTCATTGTGAAGGGAGTGTTCAGATCCTCATCTGTCTCCTTTATAAATGCCTTTGCTTAGAAATTTGGGTAACCTTGTTTTCCTGCACTGTGAAGCAGTACCCCGCTTCATATAAAATACTGTATATCATTTCTTCTGTAAATAGTTGAAGACTCAGGCTTAAATGTCACAGAAGCATACCTACTATTGGACCAGTAAAATTCAACTTTAATTTCTCTGAGAAAATCATATAGGGGAAAAATGCAAATACCACTTCTACATCTTAAAAATGCAGATATTAAATATTTTAACACTATTCTTATTGCTTCCGTTCAGCTTGGAATTCCCATCATGTTCTGCTGCTCCTATCCCTTCTTCCCTGAAGACCAGTGTTGCTCATTTGCAGCGGGAGGGTGAATGGGCTGCTTTCAAATGAGGGCACTGTAAGCTCCCACTTTACTTAATTGACTTGGAGGCAGAGAGACAGTAGAGACTGTCAGATGTTGGAAACGGAAATAGGGTCTTCAAAGATGCATGGGTTGCAGAAAAGTATGTGAGTGTTGGTCATGATGTAAAAGGGTGGGAAAGAAATCTGAAACCCCCGACTGTACACTTACTAGCCAAACCACATCTATGGCTTTGCCAACAGTAACTGCATCCGTCCATGTACAGTAGGGGCAGATTCGTCCCTTCAATGGCATTATGGCTGTTGCAGGGACAGCCAGAGGCAGCTTGTACATCCTCAATAGCAGGGCTGCTGGAGTCTGGCTGTTCTAAGTTGGCCTCTTGTGCACTGTCTTGTATGAGCCACTGCAGAAGTGCAACATTCTTGGAGCATAAGAAGACTTCTCCCTCTCTGGCTTGAAATGCCCCTCTGGCAGAGCCTCGAGGAGAAGGGAAGGGGTCAGCTGCAGAACTGGTTCAGTCCCTCTGGCACAGGGCCCCTCATTCCAGGAGTGTACCATGGAAGGGTTTATGGCCTCTTTTCACCAGTGTAACCAACACAAAGGATATGTAGTACAGGGATAAATCTTCCCCACAATTCCTTCACAATGTTGAATCCATTATTGCTAGCAGGAAAAACATTAAGATCAACAAAATAACTATATTTCAAAGCTAGGAATACTCAACCAACTTTAAGCTATCAACAAGGTCTAGAATAACTGCCTGATTCTTCTTTTTTTTAAGAAAATATTAACCCATTTTAACCTGCTTGAAAGTTGAGCATGGAACTAGATACATACTGATTTTTTCACTAATCTAGGGCTACAGTAAAAAGTAAATGGAATCCACTTTACTGGGAGTCAAGAAAGTGTCATTTTCTCCTATACCAATTGTATTTCTGAGCATCAGGAGGCTGAGTTAGCTGTGCTCTTACAGAAAAGCCTGACAGCCTTTCAAATATAGAAACATGAAGAATGCAAACTGGGCCCCAACAGATAGCTACTCTCTCGCAGGTAGTAACATCAATACAAGGTTTACAGAAATCCCACATAAAAACAATGGAGTTGCAATTTCTGTAAAAAGCTTAGTCTTTTCTTATTCACCTAAGAGATTCACTTATGAAAATGTACCATCTAGAAAAAATTATTGATTTGAAAAATGGCCTTGCAGTGACTACATAACCACTATATGTTCATTCAGGGGAATGTTAATATATTTAATATGAAGAAGCTTTCTATAGTAGCTTGGATTATAAACTAGTTTTCTCTTAATAAAATTCAGTGGAAGAAGGAATACTTCATTTAGCTTTATTTGCCCCTATATTCTGATTTGTAAGAAAACATACACATCCCAGCAGGGACACTTAATTTTAAGTGGAATCTATGAAACTGACACGCTGCATAACCAAATCTATAAAACTGCAATCTGGCACTCAAATTGGTTCTATAGAAATTATAGTCAGGGGAGTTAAATAATTTGAAATTGTGATTGCTGGCTGATAAAAGCAAACTTAAATGGCGGAAAGGAGAACCTATTGCTAGGGATTCAGTAC